>NC_137985.1:21035209-21635209 GCF_963924665.1 Micromys minutus | reverse complement strand
GAAAGGCACAGCCTATTTGTCTGAACATTGTTACCTTTTCTTGAAGATCTAATATAAGCACCTAACAACTATGTGTGTGTGTGTGTGTGTGTGTGTGTGTGTGTGTGTGTTTAATGAGGTGATCTTAGGGCTTATAATTTGACAGCCCCATCTCTGAATCCCAGAGTGAAGCAGAAGAGCACGGGGAAAAGGAGCACATGGCAAGGGTCATTTTCAATAAATCCTGCATAAAACTACAGGGTAGTATCCATTGACCGCCAAGGTGTTTCATTCACACAAACACTCTCTTGATATCATCTCTATTGGTGCTGTCATCGTGGCATCCTGCCTCAAAGATGTGACAATGTGTAAAACTCTTTTGCTTTCACCCAATGTTGTCATTTAATGGAAGTACACACCCCCCATAGGCTCATAGGTTTGAGCAATTTTAGGTGTTGCTTGGGAAGATTGTAGAACATTTAGGTGATAGATTCTCATTGGAATAAGTGGGCAGTTGAAGACAGGTTTTGAGTCTCATTAACCTACCCCCAATTCTTATTTTCTCTTTCCTTCCATGTGTTTCCCACGCATGCCTCCATGCTCTCCCTGCTGCAATGGAAATACCCCCTTTCCAACTCTAATATAAAACAAACCTTTCCTTCAATCACTGCTTATCAGGTGTATCATCACAGCAACAAGAAAGGTAACTACTGCAACAGGAAAAGTAACTACCACAGCTACCATTTCTTCTACTGAGTTTTATAAAGCAGAGCTTGTTAGACTAAGAGTCACATAATTGAATGTGTGGAAGTCACAAAAATATTGGTAGTAGTAAAAGTTTCAGAATGTATAATGGCAAAGAGAGAAGGAAGGCTCAAAATCAAATATCATGAGTCTGAAGTGTTTCTGTCAGGGTTTGTAGTTATCGCATCAGGTGACTTTATTACAGTCTTAGTTCTGAGCACACAACAGGTCGCATCAGGTGACTTTATTACAGTCTTAGTTCTGAGCACACAACAGGTCGCATCAGGTGACTTTATTACAGTCTTAGTTCTGAGCACACAACAGGTATACTTAGCTCTGTGCATGCGTGTCAGGCAATGACACAAATGTTTCCTGAAATGCCTCAGTTCAGATTTAAGACTATTGTGTGTTATGTTTATTATTATAAAAACACAGTGGCTTAATTATGGAAACCAAAGACTTTTACTATGTACTACCATTATTTCTCAGCAAGTATCAAGATAATGATACATTGAATTGCATTGTGCTAGAACACTTCATTGAAAGATTTTTTTTTATTGAGTTGCTGACTAACATCAAAAAATGTTAGGTTGAGTTGCTGGCTTGAGCTTCATTTAAAAATGATAAGTTTAAGATTAGGACAAAATTTACAACAATTTCTGAACTGATCCTAAACATACTTTTGCCATTTCATACTACTGATTTATGCAAAGCAGCATTCTTAGCTGTGATTATTACAAAATAAAAATTTCAGTCAACTTCAAAATAATCAAAGATGCTGTATATCCTGTAGCATGAAATATGCAGCCTAGACATAAATTTTTATATAAAAATAAGCAAGCACATCCCACCAATTTATATGTAAATTTGCCTTAATCTTTAATAGACAAAATTATCTGTATAACAAATATACATATTCCATATAGACTTATATATTAGAATAATTTAAACATCTCTAGGACAAAGTAGGGTCATGAGGTAAAAGTCTTGCAGAAGCTAGCTATAAAGAAGTAACCAGTTCTACAGAAGTAGAGGAACAAATATTGGACAGCTTTATTTACTTGTCTCAATTCAGAGTAAAGAATAGGATGTAGTTCAAACTCTAAGGTTTGATATTGCTACCAGACAGACTCACCGCTTTTGGACTTCATTTTAGGGTATTATTTTCTTTCTTTATAAATGAGCCCTGAGACTTCACTCCCTTGGGTCCTTGTGATCTTTGTACAAAGGATTCAGTTGAGACACACAGAGAATGGTGTAGAAAGTAGAGGATATCATAAAGCAAGCACATTTCCAAGGGGATAAGAATGGACAATAGTGAAAGTGACCAGTGACAATCTACATTTTAGGGCAACTTTATACTATTTGTAAGGTTTCTTAGAAATTTTTTCAGGTAAACTTTCCCAAAATAAATTATTTTCTGTCCAGGTAATTGATGGGACATGTGGATTAATTTTTCAGAAGAGTGTAATGGTGTGGCCTTTTTCAATCAGGAGACCTTCTCTAGGATCTAGGTTGTGGTAACTCTCAGACAATCAGGATGTTATTTCTTCCCAGGGCCAGAGATAACACAGGTTTTGTTCTCTGCCCAATTATTGTAGTCCTTGCTTTTATAATCTGTTGATTGTGTGGGAAGCAGTCTTGCCCTAACATGTTTGATTTTTTTCTAATACTTGACTATCTACAATTCTAGTCTCAGAATCTGAGAATTATATGATTGTTTATGGATCATTAAAAGTAGAAGAAAGATTGGTTGCACACTGGAAATACCCCCAACCTTTTTTTTTTTTTTTTTTTTTTTTTTTTTAACTTGAGAGCATGAAATAAGCAGATTCAGCCTGAGGAAAGGAACTGGACAGTCATGTTTAATGTGGAGTTAAGTGAGATGAGTCACTCTGGCTTTTCTATTTTGAAATTAAAATAAGTTCTATATGCTAATTGATGTTTATCATTTACTATGTATGTATCTAAAATGAGGGGGTTAGTAAAGCAATTAGGTCTATTTAGAACATGTTTCAGCAGTAGTTGTCCATGATAAAAACAGCAATCATAAAGACCGACAAATCACTAGGAAAACAAGCATCTCATGTGATGGAGTTACAGTGTGCTAATGAGTTCAAAATTAGGCCACTCTAATTTCATAGCACAGGAGGCTATACTTGAGATCTATAAAGAGTACACTAGGTAAGGAGAAACACAAGCAGAGACTTCTGGTCTACCTGAACACAAGCAGGGTGAAGAGATCAAAGGAGAGCTGGGGATGTGGAGATGAAACCTTTTGCTCAGATCTAGCCAGATCCATAAAGCTATCTGGAAGAATCCAGCTGTGGCAATGAACTAATGTGAAGCCAGTCAGCCCACCATATATGCCAAGCCTAAACTGTAGCCATAAATAATGATGACTTTATTTTCCTCCATTGCTAATTAGAAACAACAATATACAAGGAAACAGAAGTTACTTAATGTGTGATTATTCAGTCAGCAATTTTCAAACCATAAATATGGATTGCTCTGAGTTAGCTAGCGTACTCAAGTCATCTGAAATGGAGCACCATATGCAAATGTGATTAACACATCCATACACCAAACTGCTCTAATCTTTTTTTTTTTTTTTTTTTTTTACATAAAATGATTGCTGCAGGCAGGTGTAGGTCATTAGTAGTGAGAAGTGAAGACCTGATTTTAGCCTTGCCTCTAGATTCTGAACTCTTCCACAGACTTGGTTGACAGGATCCATGAGAGTGGTCCCATAGCCACAGACCAAAGCTAAGTCCATGGGCAACTGTCATTCTACAATTATTTAACAGGGTGAGGGTAGCAAAGAAAGCACATCCCTTAGCAGAACAGAGGCCATTCTGTGCCAGCAGGTTGAGGTCATCCTGGCCAACTCTCATTTCCTCCAAGGTACATACTTGGTGGGGTCTGTGTGTTGACCTCCCAAGAAACCTCAGTGGCATCCCAAGAATTAAAGTATAGAAACAGAAGCTCTGCTCTGTGTAGCTTCTTTTCCCTCTGAGCCTATTTCTACATCAGCATTCATTATTTCATCAAATAACTTCAAGGCAGACTCATAAGGGTTCAAGCCAGAAGCTCCTGCACTATAGAAACTTGGGAGTTGTTTGAAACTTTCTTTTTCTTCCTCTCCATTTGAGTAATTCCTGTCATTTCTATCTACAAGCTCCATTTGAGTCCCCTGTTTGCCTGTCTTTATAGCTACTATCAGCATCTACTCAGTACGACATTTACCATTCTCTCAGGCTCTATTTTGTATTCTTCTAACTCAATCTCCGTATGAAATCCAGAGTGACCTTTAAATTTATATGATCTTAGTCTGTCATTTTATACAGTTTGTAATATGTAGTGCCATTTTATTTTCTGGTTAAGCCTTGTCAGTAGTTTCCTATTGCATTTTGTAGGAAGCATCAAATCCCCCATCACACCCTGTAAATGAGATTCAGTGCAGTATGTTCTTCTTAATCCTGCTGCTGCCTCCAGCTTCAGTGGCCTCTGTGGGCTTTAAAATGGTGAATTGTTTTGCTCCTGGGGGAACTTGCAACTTGCTGTCTTCCTTTCTGGAAATATGCCCCCTCTTTTCCTTTTCTTTATTTCCAGAGTTTATATTTGCATGTCCCTCTGCAGGCTGGTGCTACAGATCATCTGAATCAGGGCCAGTTTGAGTCTTTCATGTCACCTTCACAAATGACAGATATTTGTCTTCATTTATATACTGTTCTATGGGTCTCATCATGGTGACTGTCTAAGAGAAAGGAAACAGACCGTGTCTATAGGTCTAAGTTTCATAATAACAAGAAAGGTATTAGTGCTCTCTGTTTTCCATGAGAGTATTTGCTATGGATAACTTCTCAGGACCACAACAGTGTTACCACTATGAAAATAGAGGCTTTGCAGGTCAAGATGTTCATGACGACACATATCCAAACCCATATTTGCCTCCAGAGCTGCTTGTTACTCTTGATGAATGGATACATTCAGCATCGGCCTTAGAGCTGATGTCTGTAAGAATTCAGTATCCAATGCCTTTTTATTTTTGAATAACAACATATGTATTTATATTGGAGCAGCCAGGGAGTTGTGGTCTTCCAGATCTCTCTCACAGATCAGGTACAGGTATGACGGATGTTGACTGTCTCAGTCCATGGCTATCCCCTAGACTTACAAACCAGTTGAAGCAATAATATGATTGATAAATGGAGGCATTAGATGCTTGTCATTAAGCACATTTGGTTTTCTAAAGAAATCATGGAGTATCAGTGTCAAACTGGAAGCTGCTAGTGCTCCAAGCAGCATTACTTAACCCCGTGCTGTCTGCAGCATCATCCATGGACAAAAATGCAGATAAGACACTCATTGTTTCTTTTGTAACATTTGTTTTTCAGTTTTCATGTCTTCTTATGTAATTTTATATATGAATAAAAAGGACACCTCCAACTCTCTTCAACTCCTCCCAGGAACAAACTCCTTCATGATTCTTCTTCCTCCTCATTCTGTCTCATTCTAACAATTAGTGCTGCCCTCTGTGTTGGGCTACAGAGCACCATCCACTGGAGCTTAAGTAATCTACCAGAAGTCATACCACTGAGGAAAACTGACTCTCACTCCACCTGTGACCACCAATTCCCATAGCTTCTCAGCTAGAAGTGAAGCCTCCTCTGATCCCCTTATCACCTCAAAAAGGGATGTTGGCTCTTTTTTTTCCCCTTCCAGTAATTTTAATGGCTCTTTCTGACATTATAATAGGTATCCAGGAGGAAAGAGGCTTCCAGGTTCATGACAGCCTGATTTATCCAAGTATTTTTGATTAAAGTGGTTGGTATTTTAAGCAGCTGGCTCTTACTACCAAGTTCATGGTGGTAACCAAGTAAACAGAATTAACCTATATTATTCTGAAGGTCTCAGTTTCCTCCAACCAACAACTTGAGCTAGGGTATCCTCTGCCAGCTGCTAGACCTATTTGTTTGGTAGAATTTGGTTGCTAGGATGACTGTTTCTCTGAATACCCTCTAGCCTGGAGACTTCTAGGAGGTTTTTGTAGAAGCCATACTTGCCTGGGTTTTCTTTGGTTTAGGACATTTCAATGTATATACTAGTTCACCTCAATGTCTTTGGATAGAAAGTTTTAAAAAGAGATATGTATAAGAAGACCAAGAGTATTTTTTATTAATGACAGGTAAATGAAGGTTCAGTAGGAGAGCACAGGTGCTCAGCAAGCAGAGACAAAGCGAGAGCAAGAGGAGAATGGGCCTATAAAGAGAGGAGAGAAAGGAGGATGAAAAAGAAAGAGGGAAATGGTGTGGAAATGGAGGTGGGGGAGGGGTGGTGACTACAATGAGAGGGAAACTTCTTCCTGTAGGGTACTTGATGTAACTTTTCTTAAGAACTGAAGCATAGAAACTCGGTTGCAGCATATCCGATCTTGTGAAATTCACACTGCCTACACACACAAGCACTACTTGAGGAATTCATTAGCAGTCTTGAAACACACAGAGAACACTGAATGTTGGAACATTTCTCTTCTTGCTCTGTGCCCACTTCTTTCTCCCACAGTATTTAGCTTCTTTATACCACAAAAGATGTTCTTTTCTGGTGTAAAAGTGTTTGTTTTTTGTTTTATTTTTTTTTAATCCTAGTGCTCATTTGTATTTTCAGTTTCCACTAGATTGCATTATTTCTGTCCCCTTGGGAGCAGGACCTCTCAATTACAGAGCACCAACAGATCTTATATCGCCTTGACTCCACCAGCCTGTAGAGCCACTATGCAGTTTCTTATGCAGTACTGTGCCATAGTCATTCCTTTAAGGGTAGAAAGCAGTAGAAATTATAGTCTGCTAGTGTCTGGGAGATAATGTTTCTCATTAAGCTTGTGGTGGGACTATTAATGTCTATAGTCTATCATGTATTCTTTTATGAATAAGCTGTTCCAGGAGGCTTGTAATGGTTTGAATGAGAAATGTCCCACAGAATCCTAAGCATCTGAATGCTTGGGCCCCAGTGATGCTGCTGTTTAAGAGAGCTTAGAATGTGTGACCTTATTGAAAGTAGGTTTTGGAGATTAAAGACTCATGCCATTTCTACTTGTCTCTCTTTGCTTCATCCTTGACCTTTTTTTTCAGCAACCATGTCTGCTGCTAGCTGTCATGCTTTTCCACTCATGGTAACAGAGAACTTGCTGTGAGTTTGTGTCTCTTAGAAATGTTAGAACTCACAGGCATACAGTCTTCAAATATGGCTGCCTAAACATGAGCAATATAAGACCAACCCCAGTAGCCATGCTAAAGTAGTAAAAACCAAGCTCATGAGACCTCAGACATAAACAAAGAACTATAAGTGACTAAAGAATGCCAAGAGAGCAAGAGAAATAATTTTCCCTATAGAAAAGCATGGCAGCCTATGAAAATATAATCTCAAATAAAGTTTTTCTATAATTAGCTCTGTCATGATGTTTTATCACAGCAATAGAAAAGTAACCAACCCAAGCCTGTATTACAGCACTGAAGCAATAAAAGCCTCTTCAGATGAGGGAAACTAATTCTTTACATCTAATTTCATCTAGAAGCATGGGATAACATAATTTATGAAAAAACATTTTTATTATTTTTCAAATGATTATAGTCATGGTATGTGGCAAAACCAACAAATATACATTTGATATACCTTTCAATGTTTACTTATTATGTAACTATAAATGATATTTAAAATTAGGAAATTAAAATGTTAATAATCTGATCATATACTTCCTTGCCGGTCTCTCCTTCTGCAATCAACCATATATTTGTGTGATCAGCAGATCTCGTTCTAACATCACAAAGAACTTGTTGTATTACATTTTAAAGTATATTCTAGGCTTCTGCCCCCAATTTGTAAATATTCAATGGGTGTGATGGTTAGTTTTAATTATCAGTTTGACACAGTATTGAATAGAAGATGAGTCTCAGTGAAGCCTGTCTAGACTGAGTTGTATGCATTTCAGTAAGGGATTATCTTGGTTACATTATTTGAGTTAGGAAGATCTACCCAGTCTAGGTGGCATCATTCCCCATTCATATAATTATATGAATTATTCATATAATTCATCCTGAATGAATTTTTGGGCTAGAAAAGTCCTTGAGTATTCAACTCTTGGTGAGCTTTTCTGTGGGAACACAGAAGATAAGAATATTTAGAGCAGAAGGAGAACAGAAGAGTGGCTTGTGAAGTTTCTGAGAGGAGAAAGGACTCTATTAGGCATTTGGAAAGTTAACTTATAATAACAGGAGTGTTGTTTTGACTGACAGCTTTCTTTTTTTATTTTTATTTTTTTCTGATTTTTTAAACTTTATTCTAAAAACAAATATAAATGTAAAGATTTTTAAAGCATTTTTGCATAAAAGTATACAAATACATTTTATAAGGTTGTAATTAAGTATTTGTGGGTACATATACATACACATATGTATATATGTAACAATAATATAGGAAAAGAGTTATTAATTTGAGGAGATAGGAGAGAAACTGGGAGGGGCTGTAGGAAGGAAAGGGGGATGTGATACAGTTCTATTTTCATTAAAATATAATCTATTTTTTTCTTTTTTTCTTGATCTGCACACAGTCTGTGGGTGTTTCTGGGGTGTTCAGAGCTTTCTGGGGTTAGTATCCCAATATCAGTGACTGCATATTATGTCTGTTCTCTTGTGACTGGGTTATCTCACTCAGGATGATATCTGAGTTTTGGATCTTGGCCAATCTGACTGGTGTGAGGTGGAATCTCAGTGTTGTTTTGATTTGCATTTACCTGATGGCTAAGGATGTTGAGCACTTCCTTAGATGTTTCTCAGCCATTTGATATTCCTCGATTGAGAACTTTTTGAGTTCTTTGTATACATTGAATATTAAGCCTCTAACCAATGTGGGGTTGGTAAAGATCTTTTCCCACTCTGTTGGCTGCCGTTTTGTTTTCATGATAGTGTCTTTAGCCTTACAGAAATGTTACAATCTCATTAAGTCCCATTTGTCAATCTTTGACCTTAGAGCTCGAGCTATTGGTGTTCTGTTTAGGATATTTTCTCCTTTAAGGTTTTCCCTACTTTCTCATCTAATAGCTTCAGTGTACCTGGCTTAATGTGGAAATCTTTGATCCACTTGCACTTGAGCTTTGTACAAGGGGATAAGAAAGGGTCTATTTTCATTCTTCTGCATGCTGAGTGCCAGTTGGACCAACACCATTTGTTGAATAGGCTGTCCTTTTTCCATTGAATGTTTACAGCTCCTTTGTCAAAAATCAGGTGAACATATACATGAGGACTCATTTCTGGATCTTCTACTCTATTCCATTGATCCACATGCCTATTTCTGTACCAGTACCATGCAGTTTAGAGCACAATTGCCTTGTAATATAGCTTGAGGTCAGGGATAGTGATTCTCGCAGATGCAGATGTTTTCTTGTTGTTGAGGATGGATTTCCGCTATTCTAGGTCTTTTGTTATTCCAAATGAAATTGCACATTGCTCTTTCCAACTCAGTGAAGAATTGGGTTGGAAATTTGATGGGGATTGTATTGAATCTTGAGATTGCTTTTGGTAAGATTGCCATTTTTAAAATGTTGATTTTTCCAATCCATGAGCATGGGAGATCTTTCCATTTTCTGAGATCTTCCTTTATTTCTTTCTTTAGAGGTTTGAAGTTCTTGTCATACAGGTCCTTCACTTGCTTAGTTAGAATCACACCAAGGTATTTCATAGTCTGTGACTATTGTGAAAGGTTATCTTTTCCCTAATTTCTCTCTCCACATGTTTGTCCTTTGAATATAGGAAGGTTGCTGATTTGTTTGCGTTAATTTTATATCCAGCCACTTTGCTGAACTTGTTTATCAGCTGTAGGAGTTCTCTGGTGGAATTTGTGGGGTCGCTTAAGTACACTATCATGTCATCTGCAAAAAGTGATGTTATTATCCCTTCCTTTCTGATTTTTATCCCTTTGATCTCCTTTTGCTGTCTAATTGCTCCAGCCAGGACTTCCAGTACTATGTTGAATAGATAGGGGGAGAGTGGGCAGCCTTGTCGAGTCCCTGATTTTAGTGGGATTGCTTCAAGTTTCCCACTGTTAAGTTTGATGTTGGCTGTTGGTTTGCTGTATATTGCTTTTATTATGTTTAGATATGGGCCTTGGATTCCTGTTCTTTCCAAGACTTTTAACATGAAGGGGTGCTGAATTTTGTCAAATGCTTTCTCAGCATCTAGTGAGATGACCATGTGTTTTTTTTCTTTGAGTTTGTTTATATGGTGGATTACATTGATTGATTTCTGTATGTTAAACCATCCCTGCATGCCAGGGATGAAGCCTACTTGATAATGGTGAATGATCGTTTTGATGTGTTCTTGGATTCGATTTGCAAGGATTTTGTTGAGTATTTTTGCATCAATGTTCATAAGTAAGATTGGTCTGAGGTTCTCTTTCCTTGAAGGGTCTCTGTGTGGTTTAGGAATGAGTGTTATTGTAGCCTCGAAAAATGAGTTAGGTAGTTTTCCATCTGATTCTATTTTGTGGAATAGTTTGGAGAGTATTGGTATTATGTCGTTAATAAATGTCTGATAAAATTCTGTACTAAACCCATCTGGACCTGGGCTTTTTTTGATTGGGAGGCTTTTGATGACTGCCTCTATTTCTTTAGGTGTTATGGGATTATTTAGATGGTTTACCTGGTTCTGATTTAACTTTAGTACCTTGTATCTGTCTAGGAATTCATTTATTTCCTCCAGATTTTCCAGCTTTGTTGAGTATAGGCTTTTGTAGTATGATCTGATGATTTCTTGAATTTCCTCAGTTTCAGTTGTTATTTCTCCACTTTCCTTTCTGATAACTGACAGCTTTCAAAATTTGAGTTTGTTATTGATTTTTCTTTTGGTGTTTGAGCCTGTGCATACATGTCTTGGTATAAATATGAGACTGGCTAATACCTCAAGGTGAAAAAGAGGCATAGATTCATAAAAATAAGAGCTACAGATGGAAATATGTTCCTTATAACTAGCCACCAGAGAAATGCAAATAACTAAGTAAATGGTGAAGTATCAGCATACAACTCCAAAGGAGCTAAAATTAAAAATCAATAATCAGATATTCCAGTAAAATTTTCCCCAGGCACTCAGGCCATAAACGTATTCCCTCAGCTTTTCTATATTATGGAGAGAATAAGACATAGAAAGTTGCGAGTTATAATTTATCCCACCTAGGAGTTGGTGAAGTTGAATTTCTCTCTCACTGTGCATATATCCCACTTAAAATGTATAGTAAGCCACAAGACAGAAATGTATGTAAATGTAACATATAAAGTTAGCTGTGAGATAAGGTAAAAAATTCTCCTCTAGGAGGAGGCAAGGATCCTGGGTTGCTTTTATCATCTCTGTTATATGCTACAGAGAAAGTTTTTATTTGATTCTTAACAGAAAAACTTCTAATTTCAAAGAAATAAGCAGCTTCAGCAGCATTGTGGGTGAGGAGAAGTAATGTAACTCCTAGCCTTGCACATAGTCTGAAAGAATTCCTTGTCCCTGGTTCTATTCCTTTCATAGGTGTAGAGTAAAAGTCTTTTATATTCCCCCCACCCCTGCCTCTAGTGTTCAACTTCAAGTTCTGGCTTCTGTATGCCTGCTACACACACTAAGATTTTAAGGGCCAGCATGAGATATTTGAAACTGAAGCAAGGAAGTGGGAGAACAAGTGCTTCTGTTTGGAAACTCGTCCCACACCAGTCAGAGTTTCAGCAGGTGAATAGACTACATTCTGACATTGGGAGTTCAAGGTAGGACCCTGGTCAATAGAGGACATCTTTTTATCCAACAGGGATTTAGATCAAGAACAGTCCCAGTGGAGCATATTTCATTTCCCACCAGGGCTCCAGCATTATCACAACGTAGTTGCTAGTATGTCAGGAACTGGATCTCCCATGTGGTAGAGAGGGATTCTGCCAGAGTTCGAATCTCAGCTTGGTTGAGTATCCTGAGGAAGGGGTGAATGGGGCAGCAGAAAACATGACTCAGAGACAGTGGTTGATGAAATCTGACAGCTTTGTGATTTGCTCGAGAAATCTCTTATTTATGTTGATTAAAGCAGCATCAAAGCTTATTTTTATAATTCTTAACTACCTCAATGTATTTTTTTAACCTTTCCATTTTTTTTCTTTTTTATTGCAGCAATTTCAAGGCTTATTATTGGAAAGTATTAAGCAATCCAAGAAAGTAGGAATATCATTAGGCCATCAGCTTTTTCCTTGATACCAGTCTGTTTATCCACCCCTAGCCTCTGTTTTGATCACACATATAACTATTTGCTTTACAAAATAGAATATTTAGATCAAATTTAGTGTTGATGGCTTCCATGAAGGAGACCACCATTTTACCACTAATACAACTATCTACCTGAGCCTTGTTTTCTTTAACTGTTCTTTTCTCTTTTTGCTCTATTGACTAAATCATATCTCCTTTAGTATCTTTTTGACAAAGCTGACTCAGTGCAGCTGCCTCTGTTCTTTCAGGTCTGTGAATTCCCTCATACAATTTACATTGAATTCTTATATTCTGCATAGTTGAGAAATCCTGTATAGAATAGTACTCACACTGATTTATATATTCTTTACATTTTTTAAAAATTTTAGTTTACTTTTTCATTCAAGAATTTATTCCTCCCATGGTCCACTTTCCTACTGTTTCACATTTCATACTTCCTCCCATCCCTTTCTGTCTCCATGAGGATGTCCCTACCCCCACCCACCCTGCCAGACCTCTAAACTGTCTACGGCCTACAGTCTCTTGAGGGTTAAGTGCATCTTCTTTGACTGAACATAGACCCAAGAATCCTCCTTAAAATCATGTTTTCAGAGAACTTTTCTACAGTTTTAAGAGCTCAACTGAAGGTCACAGGAACCATATTAATGATGATCATTGTACTCATTCTTACTTCCTGGAATAGCGTTGTTTCTGGTTATCATAGAATTGTATATCATTATGTAAATAAGCTTTGTACCAACAGCAACCATCGGCACTTGAGAATACCCGAATCTTTCTGTCTCTGCTCCATGTCACACTATCCCTTCTGCAGCCATGGTGGACCTAACAGGATTCTTTTCATGATACAATTCCAAGAGCATAAGCAGGCTAGGTCTCATATTTTTTTTTCCAAACCACATCCTAATAGTAACAAATATTTTGTTTATGGGGCTATTTAGTGTAGAAAGTATGTTCTGTGGCTTACCTTAGCTTTTATTTGGGTTTTCTTGACAGGAGCATTTGTAGTACAAATGTGGAAAGTTTATCTTTCTTCCACTGAATTGCTTTTGTAGCTTTGAAAAAAAGTAAGTGTGTGTGTTTGCTTGATTTTATTTGCATGTCATTTCCTGTTTCACTGACCTGTGCAATTATCCTTCTGTCAATACAATACTGACTTGATTATTGTAGATGCATAGATCTTAACATTGGTGAGATTAGTCTTTCAAATTTATTATTATATTTCAAATATATTTCAGCTCTTCTGTTATCTCTGTATTTCCATATAAATTTCAGAATAATATTATCTATATCCATAAACCACCTTGCTGAGATCTTTATACAAAAGGCATTAAGCCTGTAACAATTTGAATAAAATTGACATTTTCACTCTGCTGATTTTTCTAATCAGAGAACAAAGCATATCATGTATGTTTAGATATTTTTAACATCTTCATGACTATTTTATAACTTTCAGAATATAGGTTGGGTACATGCGTTTTTATAGTAACTCCCAAGTCTCTTTTGCCTTAAAGGAATATATTATGTCATTTCATTAACAAGTTAATTCTATACATTTGCTGGTATGCATAATGTAGTTAATTTTGTTATGTTGGACTTTTACCTTGAAATGCTGAACTTAGTTCTAGAGGATGCATTCAGTTTGGGTTTTAGATTCCTTGGGATTTCCTATTATGGTAAACATGGCATTTGCAAATAAACAGCATGTTTCTTATTTTTTCATCTGCATGTACTTTTCTAACTTTCTTGTCCTATTGTCATAATAAAACATCTTGAAATATGTCAAGTAATAAATTATTGTTTCTGGTAAGTTGTTGTAAGGATATATTCTTGGATGATAGAGTGAAAACTGCGCTTTGAATCAACATATTAAGGCAGCTTTAGTACTATTATTAAAAGAACATTAGATATTTCATGTGGATTTCAGAACAATATGGTCTTTACACACAAATAATGTTGATGAAGCTTTTATATAAACTTGAAAGTAGATTAAATTTAAAGATATTTCTGCTCAAATAGCCCACTATGTGTTTGTAAACTGGAATTTCCAGGGGCTTAGAAAAAGCACTAATCTTGAATTTTTTAAGTCTGAATGACTGACTAGAAATTCATTAGCATTAAGACCTAGAATATGAGAGAATCAGAGGCAAATTATTTATAGTTCCCAGAATATTTATTAATTGCATACTTTTGTGTAAAATAAGTATTTTCTAGTGTGATGTAAAAACCTTTAGAATTTGTTAACAGAATATGATGTGATCTTCTACCAACCAAAAAGCTAAGAATGTCACAGTTAGGATTTACAGCATTTTTACCCGTTTTTAAACCTTTGATTCTAACCACTGTACTTGGTTAAATTCCTTAATTTTATTACATTTTTGTTTTACAACTAACAAAATCTCAAGGAATTCTATTATGGTAGAACACATTGCTTAAGAATCCACGCATTGAATCATTGTTACTTATACTCTGTTCAAAATAAACTTAACTCGTAGTCTCTTTGAAGTGAGATCTGGGCCTTCAATTGGCATAAATGGCTAGTTTAAGCATATAAACTGAAAAAATCTTAAAGTAAAAATACAAAGCAACAGTTTAGACCGTGTATGAATACAGTGCCCTTGAGGATAATGGAATTAACTATGACAAAATGACTGGCTCAGGCTCACTTAGTTCAGAGCCTTAAAGTAGCACAGGTGTGATGCTGGTGGATCAGAGTTCTCAGTTACATCACACTGAAGTAGAAAGGTTGACATAGTAACTCTGACCATACCATCATTGTGGTACACAACAACCTTCTACGAATTGAGGAACAGTTAGCTCTACCTTAGCAATTTCTCTTTTGTGGTTAGCTTTTAGTTAAGCACCAAACATATTCTGAAACTGTGGATAGCAAGCTGCTCCCCAACATAAACCAGCTGTGATGATCCAGCAGTAAGGCAATCCATGTTCCACAGTTATGTTTTAGAGGCAATCCTGACTACTCCGATGCAGCACGTCTAACCTGTACATTTGATTTTAAATATTGTGCTTGCTACTTTGATACTTGTGTGAATTTCTTCAATTCTTTGGGTAAGGTACTAAGAACTGGGAGGCCACAAGCCAGGACAGTAATCCTTGGTGGCTTGACAAGTGTCCCAGCGCAGATGCCAGAGCCTACCTGAACACTTCCTCTACTTTTTGCTGTTCATCTCCTTTAAAACCTCCCTTGCCTTTTTTTTTTTTCAAACTTGCTTATCTGTTTTTAGAATCTTGATTGTCTGCCATCAATCAGCAGGCACAGGATAGACATTTAAATCCATTAAGGTGTCCACAGATTGAAGACTCCCTTGACAGAATAACTATGTCATGGAACAGAGCTAATCAGGCTCATACTGAAGTGAGACAAATCCTTTTGCTCATCAGAACAATAGGTGTATAGCCACCTTGAAAAGTCTCTGTTCTCATCTTCCTGAGCTGACTGCTTTAAACATCTCATTGCTACATTCTGGGAACATTAGCTTTCAATATGAAGACAATCCCTATCTTCAAAGATCCAAAGGCATTGTCTGTTTTGTAGTTTCATCAATAATAATTGTTCTTTTTTACTTAGGGAAAGTCATTTTATAAAAAGGATAAAACTTATGAAATGTCTTGTGAATTATTCCTTTCTTGTTTTCTACCCATACCTGGAGGAGGAAGGTACCTGATCATGAGACTTCCTTAATTTGTTCAACTGGGCCTATGGCCTGCCAGGACTGTTTTTATAATGACCTATAACACTTAGGCATAAACATGGTCTTTAACCTAACTCTCATTCATATAGCCACTCAGCAATGGGATAATGTTTTTCCAAGATGTTCATGAAAGAAGAACAAATTTTCCAAGTGAAAGGAGACCAAAAGCTTCTTTTCACAGCCAGGAGGATTTCAATCAAAGAAAGGGCATAAACTATGTAGACAACTCCTTTAAAAGAGGCATTGATATTTTCCTAATGCTGGAGATGCCAGGCACCCCACCTAATGCCTGCTGAGGTTCTTCAAATTCACTCTGCTCTCCTCGTTTAGTGGGACATAGTTGGTTGGGGAAAGTTAAATTCATAGTACACTTTTCTTTTTCTTTCTTCTGTAGGCCATCAGAGAAAAATCACTGTCTATTCCACCTGACTTGTTTCTCACATGTAGATATTGTATCTAAGGAAAAATGACTTAGACTAACGTAGGTACAAGTGCATCTTTAGTGTACTAAAGATATGGTCTATCTGTGACACACAGTGAGGGACAGAGAGATGGCCTCAAGATGTCAGCTCAACTATAATACCATTTTCCAGTTAAATATTTTCAGTAAGAGAAGTGATATGAACTCTGTTAGGGCCAGGCTTTCATGGACTTCCATCAACACACACTTCTCTTTGCAGGTGAAGAAACATAACAAAATAAGAAGTTAGAGACATCTTGGATTTCCCATACTCTGGAGGCCTCTCATTTTTGAGAGAATTAATATCACTCTCATTTGGCATCTCTAAATGTTTCTTAAAAAAGTCAAGTAAAAGAGCTTCTGCTCTCTCTGGAGTCTCCAGAACACTCCAGTGATATCTCATAATTCATAATTAAGCAAATATTCCTTCCTCTAAGAAAGGCTGTTAGAGTACAACTGCCCATCTTAGTAGAAGATATTTAACAGTGTGTGCTGGTTCATTTTTATTTTGTCAGCCTGACAGAAGCTAAAAGTCATCGGAGAGTTGAGAAGTTCAAATAGAAAATTCCTTTTAAGATCTTGCTGTAGGGCATGTTCTGAATTAGTGATTGATGGGGAAGAGCCTAGACCATTGTGGGTGGTCCTATCCCTGGATTGGTGGTCCTAGGCTCTATAAGAAAGCAGGCTGAACAAGCCATGAAAAGCAAGCTTGTAAGAAACATTCTCCATGGTTTCTGCATAAGCTCTTGTCTCCAGGTTCCTGACATTGAGTTCCTGTTCTGACTTCCTTCAGTAATAGACTATTATATGGACATGTAAATAAGCCCCTTTTCTCCTCAAGTTTCTTTGATTATAGCTTTGCACAACAGTAATATTAACCCTAAGATTTGGGCAAATGAAACTGGGTCATAATTCTGAGGCTCTATGTATATTTTCTAGTAGATTTGAGACTTTGCCATATCCTTTGACCTGACCTAGAGGAATTCTCAGTTGATCCTTACTATCTGTTGGACTTCTGTAAAAAATAAAACATGATGACAACTTGGATTGAGAAAGCTTAGATATTTATTAGAAATACCGACTTCCAGGATATCAAACAATCTTACTTTCACCACTCAATGGGGATTATAATGTAGAAGGGATGGTAAACAAAATTTACTAAAGGAATGAAAAGATAAAGAATAAAGCTAGTCAGTTATGAAAATATAAAAGCTGTCTCCCTAAAAAGGGAGAAAGCTCTCCTATGTTTTGTAGCAGGTTTGAGGAATCTTGCTGTAAATAAACCAATATTGATCTCATATTTTCTGAGGGAAAATAACCCTGGACAGACAACATTTCATTACCCAGTTGATTCCCAATATAGAAAGAATTCTCCAAAATCTATACATGGAACCCCAAACTAATCTAAACCAATAGCCTTTGCTGTCTTTAATATTAAAAATCCAGAAATAAGAAAACACAATCAATATGAAAGCCAAAATTATAATGACGATGATTAGGAGTGCCTCTAATAAAATGTAGAATGCACAGAGAAATCCAAAGGAGAAAATTTTCTTTAAATGTTAAAAAAAAAAGAACACTAAGCAAAAGACTAAGTTCCTAATGGGCCTTCTATTGTCTTTGCCGACTTGCTCCCCAGCACTAGAATATTGCATGCTTTTATTCTGAGTGAAGGATTTGAATTACTTTGAATAACCAAAGCCCTGGTGACACAAAACAAAAGAAACAGATTGTAGCTGAGAAGGGCTAGAGAAACTCTTATTGTACCTCTTCAGAGATATTCTTGTCTCTAGGGAACCTACATGCTCTTAATGTAATGGACTAGCAAAATCAACTCCTCTTATAGGGATGATTTATTCTGTTCCAATCATGTGTGTGAGACGACCCTTCTCTCAGTTTATGGTTATTAGTGAAATGGATGGGACCTTATATTGTTATCTTAGCAAGCCCTACAGGTATAATGAAAGTAACTGAGATAGGGAACTGGAAATATGATTCAGGAGTAAAAACATTGGCTGCTTTTGAACAGGACACAGTTTCTGGTCTCAGAACCAAGACAGCTAACAACTTTCTGTTACTCTGGCTTCAAGGAATCTGATACCCTCTTCTGAGTACTAGGAATGAATGAGCTACACATAAATACTTAAAAACAGACAAAACACTCGTACACATAAAACAGAATTAAAAACAAATCTTTCAAAAGGATACAGAGACAATTAGTTGGTTTCACCTTCAAAATGTCAAGACAGTCAGTCATGGAACACAAATTCCAGAGGAATCCAGGGAAATGTCTTAGAAAAAATATATTCCTGAATCAAGGGAGGACCAGAGATATCTCTAGAATCAAATGGGTAAGTAGATGAGCATGCTATGTCCTAGTATTTTAGCCCTACCTTTCTTTAGGCCTTCCATTCCCTTTTATGCTATAGTTGTTGAGAGAACAGAACTGACTTTCTTTTGCATTTTTCTCAATATTTATGGTTATATGCTTCTTCACGCAGCTCATGCTCTGTGTGATTATTATTGTGCCAAGACTTGGCCTAAGAAAGTACCCACTTACAAGGAAACACATGCCCAAGTCCTTTTGGGCTTCCATGTGAAGCTAGCAGCCTTTAAAAAGATTTTGAAAATGCCCTTAAATGGATATTCCATCTTTGACCTAACTACCAAAAGAAACATTTTCCTTCCCACTTTGCCATTATTCATATATTGAACTTGGGACTCACCCACACAATTCTTTTTCTATTTATGAAACAAAAGGTGTTCAGATCCCTGGATGGAAAATGTTACTAATGTTTCTTATAAGCCTGTCTCATAAGTGGAAAACCCTAAATTGGTTAATTGCTCAATTAAAATTTATCTCAAAGACAATCATGAACAGTCTGTCAAAACTACTTACACTTCTTTGCTCCTTATGCTTAAGACCTCTTTTGACTTGTCTAATAGTTGGTGAGATACTCTTTCTGGGGCAAGGCCACCCTGTGCCTATCCAAAGTTACAGCTTATAACAAAGGTCTACCAAGGACAGCTGTTTCTCCTCACTTACTATTATTATAGCTCTTGCTAGGTCCCATTGAATCCTAAAAGAGATACTCTGTACTAACAAAGAGTAGACAATCAGACTAAACATAACTTTGTGCTAACTTAGCAGCACAAATGTTAACTATTTTCTGCCAGACTTGGAGATATGAGACATTCATTTTTGCCTTGGGTCTTAAAAGTTGGGCTTAATATTTGTCAAAATAGTTGGATTTACACAGAATCTCAGACTTTACATTTTTCATTCATAAGCCAAGCTCTCTGACTTACAGGGCCTCTACTTGATTTGTGAACAAAAGACTTATTTAATACTACTTCTCTTTTGGAGATGTTCCAGCACTTTAACTTATACAGCACCATATATTTCTACTGCTTTGGAAAATGCTTCCTTAAATTTCGAAGACTGAAAAGAATACACCATCATTAAGTGAGTGGTTTCCTTTATCCAACCAGGGTAAGAATTAAATGAGCTTCTTTAGGTAGTTGGCTTGGCAGTAGGAGGGGGCCTATTGATCATCCAATGAAATATCAGTATAGACAGCTAAAATTCTCAGGGAATCTTGGTCAGATCCAGTTAGGCCCCTTGTGGGAATGGCTCCCCCATGTAGCAAAGCCTTAAACCTACTTACTGAAGGACATCATGGAATGAATCATCTTGAAGAATGTGGTTTTATATGAATAAATCTGAAAACACACACACACACACACACACACACATGCACACATACACTCATGCACACACACACAAACAATGTTCTCCAGGGGAAAAATACAGTTGATACTAGGGTAACTACCTTCAAACCTAGGCTAGAAAGATGGGATGCTCTTAGCAGTTCTTTTGGGAGTACCCACTTTCTCCCTGATTCTCTTGTATGTTCATGTTCTTTTCCTATAAGAAAGCTTAGATATAGATACAGATATAGATGTGAATATGTGCATGGATGATATGATATAGAGATAGATTGGGAACGTATGTCTCTTCCAAGGTCTAAGTCTAGGTGTAGATGCTTCTCTACCAGAAGTACCAGTAGAAACAACAAAACAAGCCAAAGGAAACACTCTTTTGGCCATGGAATCAGCAGGCTGAGAAATTTCCCATATGTTCTAGAGCAAGATCTTGTGAGACATTACAACTTTAGGAAAATAATAGAAAAGATTGTCTTCAAATTCTACTTTGCTCTCTGTCCTTATCCAGTACAAAGTAGCAGTAGATATTGATCATCTTCTTTCAATACCCTTAATAAATTAGGGAGAAAAGGCTTCTCAGGGTGAGGTTGAGGCAGGGTGAGATTGAATTTACAGAGTGAGCTTAGCATCTTAGATAAGAGCTGTCTTATGCCACATACAAACCTATTCTAAATGGTGCAACACTGAGATTTATCTCAGAAATTCTCATTTTGTGGTATATATGCAGTTAAACACACCCTGGAATAAGTGAGCCAAAGTGAGCCAAAGCAATCTGACCCAGTGTTTAGTACATAAGCAATAAAGAAAATTATCTCCATAATGAGATTTTAGGACAATCCCCAATTACTGTTGTATGTCTATGAATGGCATAGTAGATATGCATCAAGGTTCAGGACAGTGAACAAAGACTTATATACATCACTCAATCCTATTAGCCAAATAAGAAAACAATCAAAGGCTAGAGAAATAGATCAGTGCCATTGTCTTCAAGACAAAAAGTTGGGATCCCAGCATCCACATCGGTCAGTTAAAAAAACACCTGAAACTCCAACTTGAGAAGACCTGTTGCCCCCTTTGGCCTACATGGGCAAACATACCACAGACAAGCACACATATATTAATAAGAATGTTTAAAAATTAAAAATTAAAAAAGGAAGTTCCTATTCTTTTGCTATTTGTGCATGTTTCTTCATTCTTTGAATCATCTCAGATAATGGACACAATCAGCCCAGACAAGGACTCCTGGTCATAGCATCATGAGCAATATTGGTGTTTTAAGTGTGTAAGTGCAAGTGATTTGATTCCAAACCATGAGAGTCAGGATTTTATAACAACCTTCCTCACAGATTGGTGTTCTGTGAGTGTGAGGTGAAAGAATTGAGGCTAGCCTGAAATCCATCGTTAGGTCCAGACCAGTGGACTGTATGAGACAATGTCTCAGTAAACAAAACAACAAAAAGAACAGGGTTCAACTGGGGAAAGTACTAGTTCCCAAGCTTGAGGATTCCTAGAGCCCATGTGGCAGAAGGAGGTAAACTGATTCTTGCAAATTGTTCTTCATAGCTATACTCTGGAATGTACAAACACACACACACACACACACACACACACACACACACACACACACACACTACAATGGAAAAGCCACAAAAATCCTTTCTAAGAACTAGTAAGGACTCTGATAATAACAATTAGGGAGTACTTTGGGCATTTTAATTTGTTTTTATAAAGAAGTCTACAATTTCTCTTATAAGCATAGATGAAAATATACTAAATAAAATACTTGCAAGCCAAATCCAAGAACACATTAGAAGATTATACACCATGATCAAGTGACCTTAATTCCAGAGATGCAGGGATAGCTGAAAACCAGCAAATGTAATTCACCATATATATAAACTGAAAGAAAAAAATCTGAACAATCATTTCATTGGATTCAAAAGTCTTCGACAAGAACCAATACTTCTTCATAATAAAAGTACTGAAAAAAACATGGATATAAGGTACATACCTCAACATAATGAAGGAAATTTATAGCAAGCCTATAGCCAACACCAAATTTAATGGAGAGAAAATCAAAGCACTTCCACTAAAATCAGGAAAAAGATAAAGATGCCCACTCTCACCATATATACTCAATATAGTACTTGAAACTTGAGGTTCTAGCTAGTATAATAAGACAACTGAAGAAGATTAAAGGCATACACATTTGAAAGAAAACAATCAACATATCTCTATTTGCTGCTGATATGATTATATGCGTGTGTCCCTAAAAATTCTATCACTGAACTCCTATACTTTCTTTCAACAAGGTAGCTAAATACAAGATTAACTTAAAAAAATCAGTAATCCTACTATATGCTAACTATATACTATACTATTAGTAACAAGTGGACTGAGAAAGAATTCAGGAAATAGTATGCATCACAATAATCTCAAACCATATAAAATATCTTGGAGTAACTGTAATTAAGCGAATGATTTGTGTGACAGAAATTTCATGTCTTTGAAGAAAGAAATTAAAGAATATATCAGAAAATGAGAAGATCTGTTATGCTCATGGTTGGTAAGATTAACATAGTAAAAATGGCCATCCTACCAAAAGCATAGACTTAATATAAAATTAATTAAAATCCTAACACAATTCTTTACAGACCTTGAAAGAGCAATTCTCAACTTTAAGTATATATATAAACCATGGTTGGCTAACAATAAAAATATTGCTAGAGTTATCACCATTCCTGATTTTAAGACATATACAAGCAATAAAAACCACATGGTATTGGCATAAGAGCAGACATGTTGATCAATAAAATTGAATTGAAAAATAAAGACATAAATCTACATACATACAGTTATCTGGTTCTGAGAAAGCCAGAGATACACACTGGAAAAAGAAGACATCCTCAACAAAGTTGGTCAAAACTGGATGTGTACATGTGGAAGAATACAAATAGATTAATATTTATCACCCTGCACAAAACTCAAATCCATCAGATCAAAGACCTCAGCATAAAACTAAATAAACTGAACCTGATATAAGAGAAAGTTGGGAATAGCTTTGAAAAATTGAGCCATGAGACAGACAACTTTCTGAACAGAAGGACTCTATAGCACAGGCACTGAGATCAACCATTAATGAATGGGATCTCATGAAACTGAAAAGCATCTGTAAGGCAAAGGTTACTGTGAACTTGACAAAGCATCACTCTATGGAATGGGTAAAGGTGTTTCCCAATTAAACATTCAATGGAGGTCTAATATCAAGTTAAAAACTCAGGAAAGTAGATATTAAAAACTAAATAATCTGATTTGAAATGGGGTACAGATATAAACAGAAAATTGTCAACAGAGGAATCTCAAGGGACCTAGAAGCTATTACGGAGATGTTCAACATCTTTGGCCATTATGGAAATGTAAATTGAAACCAGTGAAATCTTACTCTGATGAGGATGGGGAACTTCTTTGCTGGTGGGAGTGCAAACTTATAGAATCACTATGGCAATAGAAATGGTGGTTCATCAGAAAACTAGGAATCAATTTGTCTCAACACCCAGCTATACTACTCTTAGGCATATACCCAAAAACATTCCACAAGGACACCTGCTCAATTATATCTACAGCAGCTTTGTTCATAATAGGCAGAATCTGGAAACAACCTATATGTTTCTCAATCAAAGAATGAATAAAGAAAATCTGGTACATTCACACATTGGCATAATATTTTGCTGTTAAAAAAGAAAGATAACTTGAAATTTTCAGGAAAATGTGTGGAACTAGAAAAATAATTCTGAGTGTGGTAACCCAGAGCCAGAAAGACCAATATATGTATTCACTTATAATTAGATAGTAGCTGTTAAGTAAATGATGCTCAAGATACAGTGCACAGTCCCAGAGAGGTTAGGTTAAAAAGAACTCTACATGGCAATGATGCATGGATGTTCCTGAAAAGGGGAAATAAAACAGATTTTGCTGGTGGACTGAGACAGATAAAGATGAGAACTGAAAGAATCAGATTGTGGGGGAGGTATGGAGAGAGCAAGAGAATCTGGGAGAGATGGCTGGATTTTGAGGCATTTGGGGAACAATGTAGTAATCCAGTAAAGTGTAAACTTCTTAAATCTAAGCGTGTGACCCTAGTGATAACTCCTAGTATTAAAAAATATGGACTCCAAATAGGATATTGTTTGTAACCAAACAAATCTTCTAGTGCTGGGTTTGTTGCATTTGGCGAAGTTGTTGGCTGAGTGAATTCTGTGGATATCCCAAAGCATCACACCTTGATGCTAAGACTAAAGGTTTAACAACTGACAGTGAAGCCCTGTGGCTGAGGAAAATATCTACACCAAATTTTACACAGGGAAATTGAGCTGATGCTTGTATAGAGCCTTTACTCCTCCATTCTAGACTGTTTGGTGTAGGAAGGCACTATGCTACAAAACTTTCAACCTACAATTTGCCCTACCTACAATATTGCACAGAACTGTTGGGGTGCCCAACCAATATTTGCTTTAACTCGATGCCCAAGCCACCAGAGGGAACCCAAAACCTTTACTGCCTGGCTGTTCAGGAACTGGATACTGGATAGTCTGGAGACTTAGGGTAGGAACAAACAGGACTGGTCACAATGGAGTCAGGAAATCAATAAAATAATTTCTAATGATTTTCAGTTATACTCATAGATTGCTGCCTCATTCAGTTGTCATCAGAGATGTTTCCTCCAGTAGCAGATAGGAGCAGGTGCAGAGAGTCATGACTAGATATGATGTGGGGAGAGAGAAAAGGGGAGGGGAGAGGAGGGGGAGGGAGGGAAGAGGGAAGGGAGGGAGGGAGATAGAGATAGATAGATAGATAGATAGATGAGAGAGAAACAGAGAGACAGAGAGACAAAGAGAGACAGACAGAGAGACAGAGACACACACACACACACACACACACACACACACACAGAGAGAGAGAGAGAGAGAGAGAGAGAGAGAGAGAGAGAGAGAGAGAGAGAGAGAACCCTCGGAAGAACTGGAGGAAATATTGTCAGAGTCAGAGGGGAGGACACCAGGATAACGAATCAGCTAAGCAGGGCTCACTCATATGTGCTCCGAGAGGCTGAAACAGCATGGGTCTGTACCAGGTTCTCTGTTCATATGTTTCTACTGATTACTTGGTGTTTTTGTGGGACTTCTTGGTGCTTTTGTGGGAGCAGGTATATTTCTGACTCTTTTGCCTACTCTTGGGACTCTTTTTTTCTTATTGGGTTATCTTGTCCAGCTTGGATATAAGGCCTTTGTTCTTGTGTATTCTCTGGTTATGTTTGGTTGTTACGTTTTGGAGGCCTGCTCCTTTCTGGATAGTAATAGAGGAGAACAGAATGGGGGCAAGTAGAGGTGGGAAGCTGTGAGGAGTGAAGGGGGGGACTATGGTCAAAATGCACTGTATGAGAGATCACCTGTTTTCAATAATAAAAAGTGGGTCCCACCATGAAACTCAGCCTGGCTTTAAATTTTAAGTATCCCTCTGCCTCAGTCTTCAGTGTTTTGGGAATACTGAAATGTTCTACCTTACTAGGATTTAGATTCCATTACTTAAAGGTTCCTCTCAATACTGTGACTCTACAGACCACACCAAGAGTAATAGTAAACTCCCAAAGGGTCTCTAGAATCATTTACCATCCAAGAAGGGACTTGAAGTGATATTGGCTATGTAGACATATCTATTGATCACTAACCCTTGTTCCCTCCCATCCTGGATCCATAACTGTGCTTTAGAAATTGTGTACTCCAGCTCAGAAAGCCAGGCACTTTGAATGAAGCAACAATTCCTTTATTTCTCCTAAGTGAAAGATGATCTGAGCTCATACCACAGTACCAGAATCTTCTAATCTCTGTTCCTGGATCCTAACTGCTACATTCTTCATCCCCTAGCTTCATCATATTTCCTCTATCCAAAGAATGGAGAACCTACTTCCAGGACACCAAATATTCCTGAATGCTGTATCAAGCAATACACTGCCCAACATGGTTTGCACAGGAGCTGTCTGGTCTATCTAATACTATTTTTCTACTAAAGAGAAATTCCACCATAGGCATGGTAAAGAGACCAGAGAGCAGAAGAAGGCTGCATTTCTCTTATTCCTTATTAGTCTTCTCCCTAGTTAAAATCTGAGGCTGCCTGGAGTCTATCTAATAGATATCTAGGAGAAGAAAGGAATGTTCAGGGGAAACATCTGTTAGGATAAACTGAAGTTTTATCATAGTCTTTTAATTCTGTGATTAATATTAACCTGATTATCAGTGATGAGGTGAGTAGACATCATGACCAAAAGCAACTTGAGGCAGTAACAGTTTATTTGGCTTACAGACTAAAGTCTGCCATCAACAGAGGGTAAAGCAGGAACTCAAGGCAAGAGCTTGAGGTGGAAACCAGAAAGTACTGTTCATTAGTTTGCTTCCTGGCTCATACTCAAACCTTCCTTATACAACCAAGTTTCACAAGCCTATCTAGAGGGCTCAGACCTCTTATACCAATAAAGAATTGGTGTAGTAAAATGCTTCTTAGGCCTGAACAATGGACCAATTGATGAAAAACATTTCTCAGTTTCTATTTTTTCCCTGGTGTGTCAAGCTCACAACCAGGAATAGCCATCATAACTATCCTACCTGTTGTCATGGGAAAAGAATCATCACTTGGTCAAAACCAGGTGATGAGCATTGCTTTTGACATGCATGATCATTTCAATGAGATATTCTTTTTATTGAACATTTTATGTAATTCTTAAACTAAAGGCAAAAGTGTTTTGGGTTTACAGTGTTCCAGTCAGCTAGAAGACCTCTTTATTTGGTCCACTAATAGGAAGCACTGGAGTAAAAGTCAACAAGACCATTCATTTGTTTTCTAATCAATGTTATACACAATAAAAATTATTCTTGCTGAAGATCAATTACTTTTGACAAAATGTGTATAACTTTACTTAAACAGTAAATTCATTTCCCCCTAGGAAATTCCCTTATCTATAATCCAACCTAAAATATCAGCAATTTGCTAATCTAAATGAGGTTAGAGTTTCAGATAAATGGAAAAACTTTGGATTCTTGATGTTTATTTCTTCCACTACTACTCGATAATCATGAGGCATATATATGATTTTACACTTATTAAATATTGTTTACTTCTACTGCTGAGTATTGGATATTTGGTTTGATTAGCCAATTCTGGTTCCTGGGCATGGGATCATGTTAACTAGTGAGTTTGTGAGTTACTGAAAAGTAACTTTTAGGTTCTAACCTAGATTTAGACTGAGATACCTTTCTCTGAGAGTGCTTAACATGATTAAAAAACTGATTTTCATTGTTGCAGTTAAAGTTAATATAATGTTATCTGTTTTTCCAAATGGAATATCTCTGCCTTATAGTTGTGATCCTGAAAATGAATGCCTTGCCTGATGCCAGTGGGAAGCATTCTAGACCATGTAAGAAATAGTAGTTTGGATGATTTAACATTTCTGAATATCATATGCTTTGCAGAGGAATGAGCTGACAATTTCATATAAATGAATCAATATACATAATGGATACACTTCATGTATTTATGCCCTAGTAACCTGTATGATACACAACTTTCTAGTCTTCATTTGTGTCACTCTGATAAGTACCACTACCGAAGCAATGTAAGGAGGGAAAGCCTTTTTTCATCTTATAGGTTATATAGTCCATCATTCATGGAAGCCTAGGCAGGATCTCAAATAGTTACCATGGAAGAACATTCTAATCTGGGGTTTCTATCCTACCTTTGACCATTTAGTTCCTGGATAAAATACACACCCACCCCCCCACACACAATTTATACTTACAATAAGTCTTAAACAGCACACAGGCTGGCCAGATGCCTACCTTCCATGCTATTAGCATCTACTTTTCCATTAATAACCCCGAGTTATTACTTAGTTCTTACTATGTTTCATCTGGGCCGCTCTTAACTTCAGTTGGTCACCTCTCAGGGCCACATTTTCATAACTCACCTAACCAATTACTGATTTTCTCTCCTTCTTCATCTTTTTCTCCCCTTGTGATTCTCCTCTGACCCCAACCCAGTAATCCTAACCCCTACCTATATCTCTTCTGTCCAGCTATTGCTGTTGGCATCTTTATTTACGAATCAGAAATAACTTGGGGGCAGGGTTACCTAGTATCATTTGGGTCTACCTGTGGACTCCAGGTATTGGGAGGGGGTAACACTTAGCATTACAATGCACAGCAAGTCTCAACCTCAGCAATGCCTCACAGACACATTAATAATTTAATCAGATAAAGACAATTCTTCAATTTAGGGTCTGTTCCAAAGAGATTTTAAGTTCATGTCAAGTTGACAGCTGAAGCTAATATATATAACTATTACAGGAATATTATATATAATAAAAACAATATAAAATTACATATTGTGGCCTGAAGAGACAAAATATGAGAAGTTCAATAAAAAGCCCTATTGTTCAGGAAGATATTCTCTTATTTACTTGGTGCTAGCTAAATCAAAGACTCAAGCCCTTGTTTGAGCCTTTAAAATTTTGGCCTACTTTATTTCAGACACTCAAAATACAAATGCTAGCAAATGGGTCTGATATATTTGGTAGTGGGAAGGAATCTCTGATGTTTAAATTTCACTGCTGATCTTTCAAAAATCAACTTGTCTTGGGGTTACAATAAACATTTTGTCCTTTGTCAATGTTTCTCTACTGCCTTATCTAGATGTTAATAACCACCCTCTAACAACTATTGTGAATTACGACAACCTAGGACTGATCATCAGGTGATATCAGAACTGTGGCTATTGCCCTTTTCCCCTGGCCCTTCACAGGACCCTAAACCCCCTTCCTGTCTTCTGCCACGATGTCTCACTGGTTTCTTTCTAATAAATGGTCTCCAAAGATTAAAAAAAAAAAAACTTATCAATCAATGCTGTTGGCAAGTAGAACTAGAAATATTCACAGAGGGGTAAGAATTGCCTGCTGAACACATTATCCTTATAACCTAAGATCATGTAGGCCTCTAAAAATGCCTAGATAGACAAGTGCAAGCAGGCTTCATAAGTATTCCCATCTGTGGAAAGTTCATGTCCAAGTGGCATAGAGCAGATTTGGACAGTTTAGCATAAAACAACTGTTCCTCTTCTCCATGACTGATCAAGTAATGGATGCAAAGGACTGGGTTAGAATAGACACATGGAAAAGAAATTCAGATGAGTAGCAGAAGGAGCTCAAAATGTATTAAGGTAGAAAGTTTCTGAGAAAAAAAATATTCAGTATGACATTAGTGGTCAGTCACTCCATGGTCTGCAAAGAGGAGAGGAGATTGCCCCTTTACTGATCACTCCTGGAGCGTAGGAAAGGTGAAATTTTTGTAAAAGTGTCTTCATTGCTTATATTGTTTTTGGACCCAGAACACTAAATAGGTCATTCTCTCAGGGTTCCCTTACCTTTTACCATTTGTGTGACACTTTTCTGAAAGAATGAGCCAATTCTAGAATGTAGTTATTAATCAAGGTCCATGCATTCTGCTGGCTGCCACTCTAAATGTTGGGCATTTGGCAAGTAGAGATAAACCGTAGCGTGGCATGTATCTTGATTTCATCACACTTATTTCACTGCTCTGAGAACATCTGCTAGTTCTGCCTGCCCATCCTGCCTCCTAATCTCCAGGTCCTGATAGCTAGGAACTTTTTTTTTTTGCTTTTGCTTATTAGTTTCCTTAGAGGTTGTACTTTTAACCCATACAGGAAATCTTCAGTTAACAGATTCAGCATGTACAGATACAAGATCAGTACATTCAATCTGAAGTTAACATATTTGTTCAGTACAGTGCAGGTGTCTCATCAGAATACACTGCTGTCTGAATGTCTTGGCTTTTAATGAGAGCTGGGAGTCAAGAAATGCATTGTATTCCACTAAGAGTTAAATTTTCCTGCACAATCTAATCCCTTGTGTTGGCCCAGCTTGTTATCTGCCATTATATTCTAACTGAAAAACTTAAATTAGTTCTCTATTTCTTTTAATTTTTAAGATTATGATACAATTATACCCATTCCTCCTCCTCCAAACCCTTCTATATGTCTCCTTAGATTTAACTTTTGTGTGAGTGTGTTGAAGTTCTACTAGTGATTAATTCTTTGAACACTTAATTGTCTGAAAATCACTTTGCATTTATTTTTGAGATTTTGAACATTCTGATGGCAACTGTTGTTTGCCGTTAATACTTCACAAATATTATTCTAGGGCCTTCCATAGTCTCTGATAGCAAAGTTGATGCCATTTGAATCTCTGTTGTTTATAGAACTTTTTGCCTCTTCTGTCTACTTTTCAAGTTTCTTTTTTTAATCTTAATTTATCTGTTCCTTTGGTGTATATTTATTCATATTTATTTGTTTGCTCCTGTGTGTGTGTGTGTGTGTGTGTGTGTGTGTGTGCGTGTTTGTGCTCACTTGCGTGTAACAGTGTGTGTGCTAGCCAATGTATTGGATACTTTCATCAAGTAAGCCATTCCAAGGCCCTAAAATATATCGTAAGAAGAAAACAAAATAAAACAACCATATATTTGCTAACACAATATCTATTTATTTCTAAGTTTCATAGATGTAACTAGAACTATAGGTATTTTATAATCTGATACTGAAAGCAAATTGGTCAGCTGTTGTTATTGCTGTTTTTTTTTTGAAACAAGGTTAGTTTCTAGCAAAAATCTGTGACATTGCTGTTTTATTTTCCCCTTGACCTACTCAATAATATTAGCTTTGAGAACATTTGGTTTATTTAGAGTCTCTGACTCCCATTATTAGGTATCTTTTATTAAGCAAGGCTTCTGTATTCTCAACAGACTAAGAAGAGTGGGCTGACCTTTAAGGAGAGAGATTATTTTCATATCTTGATGCTCTCATGTTTATTTTACCTCCCAGAGACAGCTTTTCATGGGAGGGCTTTCAGGTGAATCACAGACCAGAGCTAGTAACAAACAACAGAATGACAAGATATCCTGGTGTTTGAAGCAGGTTTTATTGTGGAGACCTGTGGTTTTTACTGCATACCATAAGATGTCTTCATATTTGAGAAGGACATACTGCATCTACGGCATTCATAAAGCTATAAACATGTCATCTTTGGCTACATGTTAAATTCCACTCAGGACACATACACACATATGTCTGAAACTAATTTGATTTTTATGTTGAGTTGTGCCTCCTGATAAGCTTAGAGTAAAGTGGTTTAACAAATCTTATGCTTAATAGACGAAGAGTTTAAATACTCCTTCCAAAGCAACAAATGGCACAGTCAAAATCTGAACACTTACAATTATATTATAGGCCTTGAACTCATGTTAACTGTTCTGGCTTTCATTTTATTAATTGATACTTTTGTTTAAAATAATTTTTCAGTCACACAGCTGTTATGAATCTGCAGCAGAAAGAGCTGAGCATGTAAAAACGTATGTATATCTGCAGGTCTAAGTTGAGCATGTAAATGTAGATCTGCATATATACAACTATATATAGGATTTTTGAAAATAATATAAGTGTGTATGTATGTATAAATGTATGCATATACTGATATATATGCATATATATTTGAAGTAATATGCCTCAATACATTTATATTTATGTCATGTGATAAGAATCTTTATATATGGCATATTTATATAAGGAAAATGCATAAGCTTGTAGGAGAAAGACTATATGATTAATTCAGAGAAACATTCTCCATTACAAGTAACATAAGCACTGCAGTTTAAGTTATAGTCACCTCTTCTGCATTTTTCTTAGATGCAGAGGCCTTGACAAAAGGACAAAACTCATGTGATTCAATCAGGTATAGAAAGGACCACTTTTTTTTCTGTAGACAGTGTGGCAGCAAGGGAGTAACATAAAGAGACCTGGGGTGAATCAGGACTCAGAGGAGGACATGTCTACCTTAAGACTAGGAAAGCATGCAACCTTGGCTACAAGCTTCTGATTGAATTTCACATTCACCAGAGACAACTTCAAGTGTCACATAGCTGCATCTCAGAACTGAATGGTAGTCACTCCTCCCAGAGATGCCTAGCATGCTTTGCAGGTTGCTTTTGATAATAATTTTATCCACACATTCTGTAGTTATATAAGGCATGTCACATACATTGAAAGGTGTTTCTGAACATCTTGTCTAATCTGATATTTCAATCCTTTAAATAGGGCTCAAGGCATATGTCTAGATGCCCTAACTAGGTAGATTACTTTTTCTAAGTTTACTATTAAGTTTTTTAAGGTTCTCTCTCTCTCTCTCTCTCTCTCTCTCTCTCTCTCTCTCTCTCTCTCTCTCTCTCCCTTCTTCCATCCCTCCTTCCCTCACACACACACACACACACACACACACACACACACGAAGAGAGAGAGAGAGGGAGGGAGGGAGGGAGAGAGAGAGAGAGAGAGAGAGAGAGAGAGAGAGAGAGAGAGAGAAGGAGAGAGAGAAAGCAAGAGAGAAAGAGAGAAAGAGAAAGAGAGATATATAGAGGGGGATTCTTTTTGCAGCAGTGGATATCACACAGAAAACTGTAGCAAGTCAAAATTTAGGTCCAGTTGATAACGTGTATAATACAACCCTTATACAAAAGGCTTAGAAAACACTACGGAAGAGTAGGCAGATAAAAATGTAAAAGCCAGAGGACTAGGACTCCTGCTGACAAACTGTGCCTTTTATATTATCTAAGGAAGATGTACCCATGAAATCTCAGGAATATAGTGGCTTAAATAAGTCTCAAATAATGACAAAGCCAGTTTACATTCCAATGCAGATAGGGGAAATTTTAATAGGTCCTATTCCTAGATAAGCAGCAAGAGTGTGAGAGAGGGACATTCAATCTCCCTTAGGGTTAAGCTCTCCAGTGAGTTTTCCAATACCAAGAAATGAGCCCTAAAACCATATACATAAAAGTAACACAAAATAACCTCATTGGGCTGGACTTACACATTATATATTCATGAATCAATAATAATCAAGGGGAAAGAGAAAATAAAGGATATAATATATTAAAGTAGAAGGGCATATGGAATGAAAAGAGGAACAGTGATGGAGAACAGAATGTGATAATAGGAGACTGAAGATGATCAAAGTACATTACATACGTGTATGAAATCCCATAATGAAACTCGTTGTTTTGTACAACTAATAAGAAGCCAAGAAAAGGAAATTTGATCATTTCTATAAGTATAGTAAACAAGAAAAGCACTCCATGTTACTGTCAGGAAGATAAAACCTTCCCTTCTGTGCACTCAACAAATTCATTAAGCATTATTGAATTACATAAAATTTAGTTGAAGCAATTATTCATGTGGAGTTTGGAATTTTTTTCACTTGATTTAAGATTAGTCATAGTTATTTTTCCTATATCATTGAACAGCATTTACAAATTGTACAAATCATCATTTTTGGTGGTTTATATAATTATTTTGTGTAATTTGTTTAACCATTTTTTATCTTATTCCATTTAACATATATCAGGAGACATTGTATCACTAATAATTTCTGAATGAAATGATAAGAAAATTATGGATCAAAATATAAATATTTCTGTCTTTCTTAATATATGTGTGTAACTGTACTCAGAAAGTTTACAGAATTTCTTTGACACGTTCTGACCAGTAGCTTAAAGGTGTTCTTGTCTCAAAACTCTGTCTTCAATTCAATGCATATGGGCACATTCACATAAATTTAGTCAGGAATGTGTTCTTTCCTTCCATATCTACTATTTTATTTTATTTTTCTATTTAATTTTTATCTAGAAAGTAGGGCTCAGAGTGATATAAAATTCAGACCAAGCTTTTAACAATTTATAAGTATTATTTTAAATTAAATTAAATTTTCTGATATAATAACCCACAGTTACATTTCTTATATTGCTAAGTTAAATTGAGTCTGAAAGCTATAGGTCACTGATAACTTTCTGGTAACTATTCTATGTGTGGCATTGATTCTTTGAGTTTTCAAAAACTCATTTCTCACAGTTGAAACTAGATGAGGAATGTGGACTTTGGACAAATGGCCAAATTATCAAAAAAGAATTCCTAATGGGTAACATCAAAATCAATGTGCATGCAGTGAACAGTTGTGGTGTATATCATGTGAAAAGAACTGAGAGGGAACATTTCTTCACGTCTTTACTGAGTTTTTCAAGATAAAGTCTGAAATATGCTCTATGCCCCAAACCAAACAACAGTGTCATCATGGCCTCTACTTTCTAAAGCAGAAAAGAACAGTTGACATTGAGAGTTATAAACCTTCATAGTCAACACAAAAGGTCTTTAGCTTTTCTAAATGGTCAGAGAGGATGCAGGGAAAAGAGGAAACGGTTGTATACTCTGTCTTACATCTCCTAGAAGGACTGAATGGAGACTACTCCCCTTAGTTCAACAGTAGAAACTGTGAGCTATTTTCTGTTTTAAGCCAGAGAAGAGTCTAATCAACAGGGCTTAGTATCTAATGGCATCTGTCTTCCCTAGGTCATTGGAAGTGATTCCTCCTTTCTTTGGAAGAACTTTCCACAAGTCCATCCCCTACTGTAAGAAACTGTCCTGTGATGAGACTCAAGACCAAGCTTAGGAGTGGGGAATGTATTTCTTTGCATAAAGAAATAGCTGGAGATACATCTGAAGTAGAGCTATCTTGAAAAAAGATATATCTGACTGGATAAAGTGGAGAAGTAGGGTCACAAAAATGACTGCCTGGGTCTGACATAGTCCGTCTGTATGCTAGAATCCTCATTTTCTATTTATTAAAAACACGAGTTCCTTCCTCTTTATTCTCCAAAGCATAAACCATAGAGAACATGGAGGTCTGCCCCTAGGTCAAACATGTAGGATCTTAAGAGAATAAGGAAGACCAGAAGTGAGGAAAGTAACTACTCTGTATCTCCATTGATTTGGATCCCTGGGGACAGGAGTGAGTTGTAGATGAACCATTAGCACACAAGGGTCAATTAGCGGCATATCAGCAAAAGGTAAAATGACAATAATTGTAGCTTTGACTTTTTATAAACTAGGTCTGGAAGTAGGTCATTCTGCCAATAATTTAGGAACAGATGGCTTATATCTCTTCCTTCTCAGTCATCACATGGTTATAATCCCACAGGACTCTGAAATAACAACTGAAGCATGAAGGGCAGGGGGATCACTTTAAGTTCAGTTTGTCACGGTTTAGCAGAATGTTATTGTTTCAGATATTCAAATGTCTGAATTTTGGGGTTGATACATGATTGGACAGTAGAGAGGTAGGTGGGGAAAAGACTAGAAAAATAAAAGAGGAGGAGAAAAGGGGGAGTTTCTGGGAGGAATGAAGATGGAGGCAGATGTGTATGTTTCTCTCTTCATAAATAAGGTTGCTATGAATCTTTTATAAGGAATGGAATTGTACAAGATCATTTGACTTACCTAGGTTGGCAATTTATATTATACCTATTGGATCAGAAGAGTTTGGAGTGTTCTTTGATGTGGCAACTTAATTGAGTTCAAAGGGTGTAGTGGCAGAGTGCATAAAGCCCACCACAGAGTTGGGATGTGTGTGTCTAAGGGTTGGCAACAATACACCAAGGGGGAGTGAGTGAAAACAATATACAGGAGCAGTTGTATTCACTTGAAACAGAAGCAGCAGGAGTGGTGGAGTGGATCATGACAGTTTATACAGGCGGCATGGAACACCAAGTTGGAGATCCCAGCAGTGCCAGATGTCCCTGCGGGAGCCATCAAAGTGTGGGATAAAAGGTTAAGCCATCTTTTTAGTATTTGCTGCAATGAATTTCCTTTACCTTTCTTGATACAGAGTTGCATCAAAAGCTTTTCCAAGTGCAAATCACTTTTCAAGGCAATGTCTGACTTAGCCTTTCCATCTGAGTTGGTAATAGTGACTCAGTTGAGACTACCTGCTTTGAGAGGCAGCAGTATGCTTAGCCATTCTCAGATGGTACATGCTGGGTGGACTGCTTTTATCTCCCAAGAAAATGCTTAAGTAGGAGATTTTGGAAGGACCAGTTTCAACCCTTAAGCCCACATAAACTAAATACATCATGTAACATTATTTTGCATATTAACAACAACAACAACAAATCATGTGTGAGTATATACTGACGAAAAGAGATAAATTTAAGGACAAAAAATTACCAAAAGGCCTAATTATAAAAGTTATTGAATACTCTGGCAGAGTATTCTTTATAAGCAGGGCATCCTGCAGAAGTTTGTACCCAAAGCTGTAGCTGGAGACTCCAATGCTTCATTCTCTGTAACTAATTGAGGCACTGACCAAAAAATGAATACACTTATATAAGTCTGAACAGCATTATTGAGGCATATAAAGTAATCAAAATGAACAAAACATAGCATGATTGCCATACAATTAAGAAATTATTAAAGATATATGGTCAAGATGCTGTGGTCATCCTGAGCCATGACCCATAAATAAGTCAAGAAATTTGAAAGAATTTATGTTATAAAGGATGAAATAAAGCTAGAAAGCAGTAAGAATACATGTGGGGTAATCCTCAAGTATTAAAAAATTAAGCCAACTATTCAGAATGCTAAAAAGGACACACATTTGAATAAGACCATACTCAAAGTTCATGTATTGTAATCTGTGGATAGAGCTAAGGTAACAGTTGAATTAATTTGCATATCACCAGGACTTGAAAGAGGAATCAGAATACAGGTCACTTAGGCAGACTCTGCCTGGGGAGGTGGGAGGGAGGGGACTGAGTATCAGCAGAAGGATCTTAAATCAAAGCTGAAATTTTACATAATTAGATTTTAAACAAGCACATTAAACAATAAGTAGATGAAAGAAAATTATAAGGCAAGAACTAAAATATCAGACAACAAAACAATCAGTACAGTGTGGGGGGGGGAGTGATGGATGGAGGGAGAGGGAGACTTGCATCCTGGATTAGCTGGAGTGAGAGGTGCTATGTCTGGGAGGTGCTGATGAAAGGGGAGGAGAAACAGGCTGCACCTTGTCAGACTCAGGCAAAAGGACTCCTGATGATTTCTTTCAAACCGCCCTTCACTGACCAGGCGATTTCTCAGCAGAAGACCGGAAGACTCACGTGACATGTAAATGAAGTGGCACTGACATGGAAAAAATAGCAAAATTATCCTAATGCCTGTGAAATAGAAGATGATCACAGGAGGAAATTTACCCTGAAATTGTGATCATCAGCTTGATGGAGGAATCTCCTTGGCAAAGGGCTCCCGAGCTCCTGAGACACAGGACAAACAGAGCTCCCTTCCATGTCCCTGAAGTCACATTTTCCTGGGATTTGTAATCTAGCAGGAAGGATGCCTTGTGCTTGGAAAACTTTCCAGTCCCGGGGATTTGTTTAGATGCCTGCTATCTGACTGTCTCAGAGACACCAGCCGAGAGAGTTTTTCTACTGACCCGAAGCCACGGGGATTTGAAAAAGATCAATTCTTCAAGCCAAAGTGAACCCTAACCTTTCTGAGCTGTAGCACCCATAGGTGAACCTCATGACCTGGCAACTCAAAAGGAAAATATAAAATAAAGAGTTCCATTTTCTTCACATTTGGGAAATACTTCCAGGTTTATCATGGCTTATCCAGGCCCCTTGCCTCTTTTCGGGTTTCCTGGCCTCCTTTCTTCAACCCAGGGCTTCAGGTCAGATGTATGGGATTCTTAGTCTCCTTTAGGTTTCTCCCCTTAGAAGGACTGTGGTGCTCCCTGTATAGCACGGGTGGTAATTTGACTTATCTCTTCTGTTTGAACCAACCATCTATCAAGCAGGAATCAGCTACTTCCTTTCTCATGCTTTCCAGACAGTCACATAAATGACCGGCAAAGTGCACTTTATTGGTGTGTGTGTGTGCGCACGCCCTTGATTTGTGGGCTCATATTACTTGTTGACTCTCCTTTACCTATACTGAATTGTAGGTGTCACAATAAAAGGTCCAGGGCATAGAGTCTCATCTTCAGAGATAAGATCGCATGCAAGCATATAAATGCACACATGTATGCACACAGACATACATACTCAGAGGAATCTTTTTCTCTTCCTGTTCAGTTTTGTGTGTGTGTGTTGTTGTCGTTGTTGTTGTTGTTGTTGTTGCCTTCATCATTGTTGTTATTGAATTATGTGCACCTAAACCCACTACAGCCAAAAAGAAAAAAATTAAAACCTCACTTTTGATTCTTTGTCATTTCATCTATTTGAAGCATGACTTTGTTCCCAAATGCAGTTCTCTGAAGACAGGTGACAGAGAAGCACACTGGAGAATGGCGAGACAAAGACCCTTGAGAGGATAAAAAAATGAGAAGTGTGTCCTAAAAGGATTTCATAACTAAATTTCATGCTGCCGTCTTCGCTCTCCGCTAGTGTAATAGGCACTTCTCAGCAAGTGGCAGTCTACAAAGGTGAAGGATGTGCCTGGCCTTCTTGCAGCTACACGACTCCAGGGAAAACCCTGGAGCCAAAGTGCCCTCTGCTTCCATTTCAAACACACTGTGCTTCTCTGATGCTTCAGGGATCCCAGGTGCTGGTTAACTAGAGGCATTCCCCTTTTATCAATGAACCATTCTGGACGAGCCAGTCTCTGACCCTGAACTAGAGAGAGGTGGTGACACACATCACCCAAGAGGTCGAACAGGAGCAAAGACAGCAGAGAAAAGCTGGAGGCTCTGAACTGAAGGAGATCATAATGAGAACAGAGCTGTCTTTGGATCCCGGTGCTCCTCATAGTCTCTTGTGAACCATATGCTATTATGTTTGTGAAGAGACAAACAACACAGAGATGTATTGGGATTCAGGCCAATGTCCTGCACCTTGTCCATATGGGCTTGTTTGATCTCAGTGTGGGCTCTGTAAATGGAATGAATAGCAAATTATAGTCCATGCTGCATGGCATAATTTCAGGTTCATGCTTGGAAAAACCCCAGAATGAAAGGGGTGAGGGGTTGTTCCACAAAAGTGACTTCTTGGTGCCACCACGTGCCTCTATGCTGCCCAGTGGGAACCTGTAAGAGATTTGATAATAAAATAAATAGTGAGGTCAGGAGACATTACCTAGTGTACAGCTGTGATTCATGAATATTTGTGAAATAAACAGCAGAATATTTTAGTAAAGCTAGCATTGAGTATTTGCTGCTCCAATGTGATATTTCTGAGGTGCAATTTCAGGAATCAATCTTGTGATGTTTCGGTTTTATATTGGAACCACTTAATCACATAAGGGAAACAGAAAATAGAAGGAACATCACACTCACCTGGACTCACCTAATTAATTTATTCATCAGAATTGCCCTCTAAAGCAGGGGGCATTTAGTTCTCACTTCACATAGTAAGATAATAAGTTTAAGAGAAGTTAATGTAACATGAACTAGGAAAATGAATTCGAGTTAATATTATTTGAACTCAATGGTCTCATTTATAAATATAAGAAATCTCTATTGAGATGATGTGAATGCTGTGGGTGTGAATTAAGACATTATCAGAAAAGAATCAAGTACAGTTTCTTGGTGGTAGAAAATGACTGCAATTTTTGGTCTGTCTTCCACTGTAGACAAATCCACAAAGTAGTATTGTAAGAGTCTTACAAATGAGGTTAAAAATCTATTATGTGTTTTATAATTTGAACCCAAGATTTACTTATTTATATTCTGTCTTAATATATTTAAAAACACTTATAATTCTGTATAAAGTTTTTTTCAACATATATTTTTATTGATTACTTGGGAATTTCACATCATGATCACGCTTATTTCCCAGTCTTCCTAGATTTATCTCCCTAACTTTGTGACTTCCCCAATGAAAGAAGAAGAAGAAAACTACAAATTGTATTTATTGCCCATCTACTGAATGAAACATGGTCAAAGTCCCAAATGGCCAGTCCCTGAAAGAAAAGTTTTACCTGAACACCTTTCAGAAGCCATCAGTCAGTCATAGAGAACTACACTTCAGCACTCTTTTCACAAATTTGAAAAATTTCTATCTGTCTGTCTGTCTATCTATCTATCTATCTATCTATCTATCTATCTATCTATCTACCTATCTAACTATCTAACTATCTAACTATATATACATATATGAGTAATCTGTCTTTACACACACCAGAAGAGGAAATCACCTCCTATTACCCCATGGTTGTGACCCACCACATGGTTACTGGGAATTGAACTCAGAAATTCTGATAGAACTTAACTGTTGACCCACCTCACCCATCCCCCATCACAATTTTTAAGAGTTTTTTTTAATGACTTTTTATTTAGGATTTTAGATTTTGGGGAAGGGGTAGAGCATGGGGGAGGGGATTGGGCTTGTCACAGAAGCCTTCCATTGCACTTTCAATATGCTTGGCCCAGGACATCGCACTATTAGGAGGCATAGCCTTGTAGCAAGTATGGCCTTGTTTGAGAAAATGTGTTACTGTAGGGGCGAGCATTGATAGCATCCTCCTAGCCATGTGGGATACAGTTCTCTCTTGTTTGCCTTCAGAATAAGACTTGGAGCTCTCAGCTCCTCCAGCACCATGCCTGCCTGGATGTTGCCATGCCCCCACCTTGATAATAATGGGATGAACCTTTGAACCTGTAAGTCAGCCCCAGTTAAATGTTGTCCTTTATAAGAATTACCTTGGTTATGGTGTCTTTTCACAGCAACGGAAACTGAAACTAACATACCTTCCATGTCCCTTTTTCTCAACTGTGAGTCTGCAGTCATCGATATCACTGCAAAACAAGCTTCCTTGTCCTTTACAGTCAGTGGGAGCATGAACTATAGATCTTCACATGGTTTCTGGTAATAGCACAGACCATGGACATCTACATTGTGCCCATCTCTAGCAGCCTAGTAAGGACAAAGGGCTCACGATCATGGCATCTAGGCTCCAGCAGGCTATGCAGCCTCAGTGTTGTTGCCTGAAGACCTCTTTGCTGAGCTCCATTCAAAGCCTTCAGCTTTCCTCAGGAGCTATCTCATTCCTGACATATCCATCATTCTGAAACATCCATTGCAACTTAGGCTTCACTCTCCCCAATTGACATATATCTTCTCGGGCTTGCTGATAGTCCTATTGAACCTCCTTTCATGTTGCCTGTCTCACAGGTTATTTTCTTAAACTTAGCTCAAATTACCATAATTCCTCCAATCTTACTTTCTCCATGCCCTTTGTGATGCAAACCTACTAGTAGGTAGAGGAGCTGCTATCTAGAATCAACTGTAGATGTAGCTAATATCCTTTGATTTTAGGTATAGAGGACTCTGAGTGCATGTAGAAAGTCTTGACCCTTGAGGTTCCAGAGGGAATCAAAGGCTCTAATGAGAATTGGTCTAAGGGTCATTTCTACTACATTCTGTCTGTGCTGCAGAAATGTGAATGAGGCTTAATTCAACAGAAATGGGTTAATTCATAAAGGGAATCACAAATCTGCAAAAAATCCAGGCTGTGGTGTGATGCTTTACCTCCACATTTGTTCAGGCTTGTGGTGAGAGTTCAAAACAAAAGGCGGAACAGAAAGGTGTGATGATACTCTCACAGCTCAGCCAGGAAACCATGTGAGTGCATTTGAGGTTGCACACTGAACAGATACAAACAAACAAAAGGTTGCAGTTACTGTGGAGAGTAGGGTCAGGAAGAGGAACCTGTGGTATGCTCTGGAATGACAGTAGCAGAAATGTGCTTTGAAGACAAGAGCGTATGTACAAAAGGTTCCTTGGAAGAAAAAACCCACCAAAACAGATTTCCTGAGAAGATAGAGCCCCCAAAGCTTGTTACTGAATACAAGCAGTTATATAAGTGTTTCCCCAGTGTTTATAGGATAAATAAGTGTCAGGCAACTCCCTGTTCTACATATAGCAACCTGCACCTCAATCCTGTCACAGTGCATTCCTGTACACTTCACACTTGCACTACTTTATTTTCTTTTATGGGTACATTTGAAGTTTACTGTGAGATAGACATTCATTTGTGTGACAGTACCTTCAGTCTAGAAAAGGTAGAGATACAAAAAAACTAGGCAAATGCCCTTATTACTAGGAGGCCCTGCCTTTTTTTTCTGAAGGGAGATGAGGAACAATGGAATTTGGGGGAAGGGGAAGTCAGGATGGATACTCAGAGGAGATGCGGGGGTGCTTTAGTTGGGATGTATTGTATGAGAAAAGAATAAATAAATAAAATAAAAATTGAAAACCAAGTTTTTAAAATAGAAAGCTAATAGCTTGAGTTTGCAGATAACTGTTTAAATGACAAAGTAAAAAATATGTTATATAAAATATTTAAAAATAAGATTTCATTGAAATTAAAATTTTCAGAATGAAACAGAATGGAAATCTCGTCACAAGCCTTGATGGTACATGCTTATACTATCAAGTACTTAGGAAATCAAGCAAGGTAGGAGAGTCATGGTTTAAAGACTAGCCCGGCCTAAAGAACATGTCTCCATCTCAGAACAAACAAAAAATATCCGCAAAAGCAAAACAAAACAAAACAAACAAACAAAACAAAAAACAAAACAAAGCAAAAGTCCACAAAAAGTCTAGAAAAAGAGACTTAAAACATACCTATCTGATAAAAGATGAGGCCACTGTAAAAATATGTGAAGAGTCCTTAAAAATAAACCACAGAAGCATTAGCTAAGTTAAAAAGTAAGCTAGGAAGCCATAAAGGACCACCAGGTGAGAGTCCTACCTGAATTCCCTGCCTGACTATAGCCCCTCCAGGCAAATCCAGCAACAGCAGCAGCAGCAGCAGCAAAGTTCCACCCTTTCCCCTCTGCATACCAATCCCTTGGCCACAGTTCTGCCTCCATCCCTAGGGACCTACTGCCACCTAGGAAAACTGGGTGATATTCTCCATGCATCAATCCCCTTTCCACTGTGTTCTCCTGCCCCCAGCAAGCCCAACAGCCTTGAGGTCTGCCCCATTCCCTCTGTGCTACATCTTCTGGCCTACCAGTCTACCAAAAATCTCAGAGGCCTCTATATCAGGGACTATCAGCTCTGTCTGTATTCCTAGGAACCTGCTGCCTCTCAGGACAACCAGTGGACTGAAGCTACTAGGCATTGCCAGTTCTGTTTGCATGCCTGGAAGCATGCTGCCACCTGGGCAAACAGATTTACCTCTATTTGAGCAGAGACCTGCTACCATCAGAGACTACCAGCTCAGCCTGCATCCTTGGAGGCCTGTTACCACCTAAGACAGCCAACTCTACCTGAAATTCCAGAGGCCTACTGCTATCAGGAACTACTAGGCCTATAAAACAAGGAACAACCATATTGTTGAAGGTCAGCATAATAACACGATTAACAAAAGCCAGGTCAATATGACACCATCAGAACCCTGCTATCCTATTATAGCAAGACCTGGATTTAATAGCACACCCGAAGTACAATAAAATGATCTTTACTCTTATGAAGATGACAGATGACTTTAAAAAGGTAACGAATAAATATAAACACAGAAATATCAAACAGGTGAAGGGAATGAATAAAACTGTTCAAGACCTGAAAATGGAAATAGAAACAATAAATAAAATACAAACTGAGACAATCCTGGTTATGTAAAACCCCAGAAGAGAGCAGAAATTATCAGGATACAAGAGATCGAAGAGCGATTCTATGAAATAGAAGATACAGGAGAAGAAATCAATACACAAGTCAAATGAAATGCCAAATCTAAAAAGTGTCTAACACAAAATATCCAGAAAATTTAGGACTCCATGAAAAGACCAAACTTAAAAATAATAAGAATAGAAGAGAGAGAACATTTACCAGCTTAAAGGCCTATAAAATATCTCCAACAATATCATAGAAAAAATCTCCTTAATCTAAAGAAAATGTTGCCTATAAATGCACAAAAAGTTGGAAAGCTTCAGTAAAGCAAAGGACACTATCAAGAGGACCAAATGGCAATCTACAGATTGGGAAAAGATCTTCGCCAACCCTGAACCCAACAGAGGGCTATTATCTAAGATATATAAGAAGCTCAAGAAGTTAGTCTGCAACAAACCAAATAACCTTATTTAAGAAATAGGATACAGAGCTAAACAGAGAATTCTCCATGGAGGAATCTCTAATGGTAGATATTTTAATTAAAATAGAACTGTATCTCATCCCCCTTTCCTTCCTACAGCCCCTCCCAGTTTTTCTCCTATCCCCTCAAATTAATAACCTTTTTTCCTATATTATTGTTACATATACATACATACATATATATATATATATATATATATATATATATATGTATATGTACCTACAAATACTTAATTACAACCTTAAAAATGTATTCATATAGTTTTATGCAAAAATGCTTAAAAATTTGTACATTTATCTTTGTTTTTTAAAATAAAGTTAAAAAAAAAAAAACCTTCAATGTCCTTAGTTATCAGGGAAATGCAAATAAAAATGATTCTGAGATTTTATCTTATAACCATTATAATTGCTAAGATCAAAAGCTAAAGTGACAGCTCATACTGGTGAGTATGTGGAGTAAGTGGAGTACTCTTCCATTGCTCGTGGGAATACAAACTTAGACAACCACACTGCAAATCAATTTGGTGGTTTCTCAGAAATTTGGGAATAATTCTAAATAAAGACCCAGCTAGCTATACTACTCCTAGGCATATACTCAAAAGATGCTTCACCATACCACAAGGACATTCACTCAACTATATTCATAGCAGCTTTATTCATAATAGCCAGAAACTAGAAAAAACCCATATGCCCTTCAACTCAAGAATGGATAAAGAAAATATGGTTCATTTGCATAATGTAATATTATACAGCTATTAAAAATGATATTGTGCAATTTGCAGGCAAATGGGATGGAACTAGAAAATATTATCCTGAATGAGGTAACAGAGACACAAAGGAGATTCATGGTGCACACTCACTGATTAGTGGATATTAGCCATCCACTGATTAGTGGATGTTAGTAAAGGATTCCCACATTGCAGTTTACAGACCCAAAGAAGATGAATAGCAAGGAGAGCTCCAGGGAGGGTGTCTGCATCTCACTCTGAAGGAGAAATAAGGAAATCATCAGAGATGGGTGGAGGGAGGGATCTAGGTGGGAGAGGAGATGTCGAAGGTAATGGGGGGTGGATTAGATGAGTGGAAGCCATGGAGAGAGGGCCGGAAGAGTGAAGAAGGATAAGGATACCCATCCATGAACAAAGCCTTCTACCCCAATTTTTCTACCTACAAGAAGTTCAGGCACAAAAAATGGAGCAGAGACTAAGAGAATGGCCAGCCAGTGATTGGCCTAATTTGAGACCCATCCAATGTGGAGAACACAAATCCCTGATACTATTTTCATCATTATTATTTTATTTTTTTTATGCTAGGGCAGCAAGCCCCTTCTCCACTTATCTGTCTCCCTAGCCTAACATTTTATTTTTTATTTTTTAAGGATTTTTTTAATTATATATAAGTACACTGTAACTGTCTCCAGACACACCAGGAGAGGGCATTAGATCCCTGGTACTAGTAATGAAACTCTGTTGTGCTTGCAGATAGGATCTTGGCATAACTGTCTTCTGGAAGGTTCCACCCAACAGCTGGTGGAAACAGATATAGAAACCAACAGCTAAACATTAGAAGGATCTTGGGGAGCCTTATGGAAGAGTTTGGGCAAGGATTGAGGGACTCGGAGGTGACGCCAGAAAACATCTAACAAATTCAAGTACCATAAACTTTGGGGCCTTCCACAGAATGAACCACCAACCAAGAACATGCGAGGGCTGGACTTATACAGCGCCCCTCCCCCCGCCCCGTACATATGTAGCAGAAGTGCAGCTCTCACTTCATGCTGGTCACCCAAGAAATGGAATGGAAGAGTTGTCCTTGATTTTGTTGCCTGCCTATGAAATCTCTTCCCCATATGTATCACCTTCTCTTGCCTCACTGGAAGAGCACGTGCCTAGTTCTGCAGTGACTTGGTATGCCAGAGTAGGTTGATACTTGGGGTTGGAGGAGTCCTCCGTTTTGCTTGCAGACAAGATCCCAGCATAATTGTCTTCTAAGAGGTTTCACCCAGCAGCTTATGGAAACAGATATAAAAAGCAATAGCCAACCATTAGAAGGAGCTTGTGGAGTCTGGGAGGAGGAAGGGAGACAGGATATGGGAGCAACTATGTGAGCGGGAATAGAGAAGGAAGGGGGATTGGAAGAAGGATGTAAAGTGAATAAATAAATAACTTAATGGAATAAAAATTTCAGGCTATAACATTAATAAATGCCTTACCAGGGAGAATTTATGGTTGATGTTCTCTACCGTAAATTATCAAGGAGGAGCAAAATTAAATCCATTATTAACTTGTGCTATGTGCCTTTTAGATAGATGGCTACAGCCAGAGCACTGACACCAGCAAATGGCTCCAAGAATGTGAAAAAAATTTCTCATTCATTGATGATGGGAATACAAAAGTGGTTTAATTGCCTTAGGAGACAGTCTGGTCCTTTCTTACAGAATGAACAGTATCTTACCCGGACCCCACCAATCCAACAATCAAGTTTGTTTGCATTTTACCAAAGAAGAGGAACATTTATGTCCACATAAAAAGCCTGTACAAAAATATGTATAAAAACTCTACTCAAAAGTGCCCAAACTTGGAAGCACCAAAGATTTTCTTGGCGAATGAACAACAGAGCACTAAACTGTGGTAATACAGGTAATGAGCAATTATTCATTGAAAAAAGCAAAATGAGTTAGCAAGGCATGCAGTGTGCACATTATTAAGGCAATGAAGGTCATGTGAAAGCTTGTATGCTGTAGTATTTTACTGTCTGACATTCTATAAAAGTAAAGCTTTGAGGACAGAAAAAAGCTTAGTAATGGCCATGGGTTATAGGAGGTGGGGATTTATAGGGGGAGCACAAAGGGGTTTATGTCATTATACATCTGTTCAGATCTATAGAATATAAAACACAAAATGAATCTCAATGTAAAGCATGTACTCTGGATAATAATGATATGTTAATGTAGGTTAATCAGTTGTGAGAAATGTACCACTCTGGTGGAATGTGTGATAACAGAGTAGGCTCTGCTGTGCCAGAGCAGAAATAAAGCGAAATTCTCTACTTTCTGCTCAATTTGGCTCTGAATTTAAAACTGTTCTGAACAACAGTGTCTATTAATAAGAACTGTGATAAATAGGTCCATTAAAGTTATGAGATACAGATAAATATACAATCATATTTCTCCATAATTAAAAAATTCCTAGAGTAAATATGATTTAATTCATACCATCAAAAGAACAAAATAATATAAATGAATTACAAGTAAATTCAACAGTAGTGTAAAAATTGTACTCCGAAAATGACAAAGCATTGCTGAAAAAAGTTTAAAGATATTGCTGTCTTCCTATGGAGTTGCAAACCTCTTCACCTACTTCAATCTTTCCCATGGCTCCAGTTGCTTATGTAGCAGAGGATTGTCTTCTCTGGCATCAATGAGAGGGAAGACACTTGGTCCTGTGGAGACTTGATACTTCAACCTAGAACAATACTAAAGTGGTGGAGTGGGGAGTGAGTGGGTGGTAGGGGAACTTTCTCATAGAAGTAGGACAGAGGGGGATAGGATAAGTGGTTTGTGGGGGGAAAATGGGAAGAGGAATAACATCTGAAATGTAAATAAATAGAATAGCCAGTTTTAAAAAGCCAAAAATGAAAGAAGTTTAAAGAGACCTAATAAGAATACATAAATACATATATATATATATATATACATACAAACATACATACATACATACATACATACATACATACATACATACATCAAAAATTAATGTAAAAATGATCAGGAGTTTAGGAAAGAACAAGAAGGGTAATATATGGGAGAGGTTAGAGGGAAAAAAGCAAGGAGAAAAATGATGTACTCTGATTTTAACTAAAGTTTCTAAATAGTCCTAAACAATAAGGAAAGATTATATTGCCACCACTGGGAATAGTACAGAAGTTCAGCCTGGGGTCAGAAGTCATGCTTTCAAGTTAAAAGAAGCCTACTCCACTAAGAGAGGAAGGTAACCTCACCACTGACAAGAAAAAAAAAAAATCAAGCTTCCATAGGCTACCAGAAACAACCAAATTCATTCTCCTAAGCATAATTTTTTCATTTGTAGAAACTTGTCTTCACTGCATGGAGGTACCAAACACTGTGGCAAATAAGGGCCAACTGATAATTTGTTAAAGACATTTAAAATACAGTTTTATTAATATATAATTCACAGACCCCCAATTTGGTTGATCTTGATCATAAGTTGCTGAGTTTGGATTCACCATGCAAAGACAGACTCCCTTGGATGTGATTTTGAGAGTGTTTCTAGAAAGGCTTCCCTACATACAGAAGGTCCTGTATGGGGGCAAAACCATTCTATGTAATGGTTTCTAAGATGGAATAGTGAAGAAAAAAAAAGTGATCAGAGCACAAACATTCATGTATCTCTGCAGTATAGTGGAACCAGATGCCTAATGTTCCTGACAGCATGCATCCTACACTGTACCATTTAATCTATGAGCAAAATAAATTCTCCCTCTCTTAAGTTGCTTATTGTTGGGCATTTGGATACATCAATATGCAGTGTAGTTATCTAGCTCTATCTGTATCATCATTCATTCCTGTCGATACCATCTTTTCTAGATTTCAAACAGAACACTTCCATCATCTTTTGACATTTTTGGTGTTATGGCATTTTACTTCGTGCATGGAAGAGACTATCCACTCCTCAGATGACCCCAAGTATCTCTAAGGATGTCAGGGAACTTTTCCAGTGCCACCATTGTCAATGGGTCGTCAGCATTGATGGAGTCTCCTAACACCATGACTGGGGAGAGGTCTTGTTTGTCAAGTCATACTGTTGCTATGTAGTTTTTACTCAAATGGGGTGGTCCTCATAGTAGAAGTTACAGGGATTGAGATAGGGAGTTGGATGGCAAAGATGTTCTAAAGAAGTTCATTGGACAAGAAGAGGGGTTAAGACTATTAGATTAACACAAATACAAATTTTATTTATTTATACTCAGATTAACAGCAATTTCTTTGTTTTGGCAATTTAAATAATGCTGTGATGGACATATGAAAGAGCTGCATCTTCAAAATACTCATTAATTATTAAGAATACTTCACTACATGTGGAATATTTGGATCACATAATAATCCTACGCTCAAGTTTTGAGGAATTGCCATACTGCTTTCTCTAATAGATATACTGGTTTACATTACCACCAACCCCCCAAAAAATGATTGCCTTTTTTCTTTGTCTCTGAAACTCTTATCTCTTTTTTTAACATATCAATATATGCATAATATGTAATTAAGAAAATGTGTACAATTGGATATATTCTCTCAAAAAGGTGATTGCAGCATGTGCAACTCAAAGATGACCCTGGAAGATGTGATACCACAAAAAAACAACTCAGACACAGAAAGGAAAATGTGGTATGACTTATAGACACAAAGACCAGAATGGTGACTGCCAGAGACTAGATATTAGGATAGCGGAACAATGTCAGCCGGAGGGAGTTAGGTTTCAGCAAGTTCTGGCAAAATGGAAGCTGACTGGGATTGGTGATATTTGTTCATTGATTCGATTGTGATAATCATCATGTGCTGTGCATGTATGTCCAATTATTGCCACATTCTACTCTGTGAATACATTCTATGATAATTTGACATTAAATATTTTTAAGTCCTTCAACATTGGGAACAAAAGCAAGTCTTCCAGATGGTGTGCTCTCTTTTGAGGCTGTGTATTATTTTCTGTAAATCATCGCTACCTTGAAATACATGCTTTCCAATCAAGATTAAACTAAAATAATTTGAGTCGTTTATTTGAAAGAGCTTTTGTTAATGTTCTATATTTTATGGTTGAAAGGAGACCCTGTCTCATCCTGAAAGCTTGTTTCAAGGAGTCTGTGAGGTCTACCTGAGTTTAGGCTGATGCAACAGTATAAAGAAAGAAGAAGGTACAATCTCCCACTAGTGGGAATCCTCACAAAACAGTAAGTCAGCTTTGCAAGAGATAAAGCAGATGGAGAGAGAACTTCGAAGGAGCATTCCCAAAAGTAAAGCACCCTTGTTCATAAGCAGACAGCAAGCAGACAAAGATATTTCCTAAAGCAGAGAAAACTATTGCAGGAAAGCCCTTCTCTTTCAGCTACAGAAAGCATGAGAGAAATCAGCTAGAGGATCTGTGTACCTTTCATCCAGTTGCTTATGCCACTATACCATTGCTGGAGAGTCTCTGCATACCCACAATGGGACCAGACTCTGGTTAGGAACAACCTATGCTCGCCATTTGCTCATAAGAATTAAAAATGGAAACATTACAACCACAGAACAGAGGTGTTACATGTGATGTGTTGACTACCCCCACCTCATATTCCACAGTCTAAACAGAACAAGTACATTGATGTTTGGTGTCAGCATAGAATTTGTCCTGCCCTGTCCCAGGCTCCAAGCACATGAAGGAAGGCAGTATTCTTGATGTTCTTCAGCTGTGGAGAAAGAAATGGCAGCAACAGAGTGGAAATAACCTTGACCTCTAGATCTTCAATTCGTGGGCTTCAAAGAAGCTCAGCAAAATCATATACAAGTAATGAAGGGCAAAGAAGTCTATGGGAGCCTCATTAATTTTCTTCCCTCTTCCTATCACCTCCCTCCATTCTATTTGCCTCCTAATGTGTCTTGAGCACTTGCTCACCCTGCTCCACATTCCCTTCTTGTACAGCAGCCTACCAGGAGGCTGTGGCAGAAGATCGGAGTGGTGCCCAGAGTGTTTTGAAATGGGAAGGGTAATAGTGTCCCCAGAAGGGAACGCTGAAGAATCCCCCACTGAATGTGGCAATGAGAACAAGGGAAGACAAGTCACAGGTAGGAAGCTTCTCATTAGAGGAAACACTTCCAAATAACTCCACATTGGTACTTTAGTTTTCTTTCTTACTGGGATTAACACTCTGACCAAAAGCAATTTAAGGAATGAATAAGTTTATTTCAGCATACAAGTTTTAACTCATCATTGAGAGAAGTCAGGACAGGATCTCAAGCAGAAACTCGAAAATACAAAACAAAACAATAAAAAAAATCATAAAAGAATGCTATCTCTGGCTTGTTGGCAGGCTCTGGGCTCATGCTTAGCTAGCTTTCTTTCTTATATTTTAATTAAAACACAATTACATCACTCCACCTCTTCCCTTTACTCTCTCTAATTGTTCTCATGTTATCTCTTCCAAGCCTCTTCTATGTTCCCTCCACCACTGCTTCTTAAATTAGTAGCCTGTTTTTCTTTGATTGTAATTGTTAGAGATGCATGTGCATATACATGCATAAATATATACACACAACTGCTGAATCAGTTTACTATGGTCTGTGTGTCCTGGTCATGAGTGACCACTTTGTATTGGATAACAAGTTAGGGAGCTCAGAAGGTCTGGCATTTGATTTAAATGTCAGTAATTCACAGTTGTTTTGCTGCATTGAGGTGTAAAAACGGTCACTGGACTAAATGGAGATACCTTTTGGAATTAAGAATATATTCTAGTTGAAGGTGGCCAGTATTTGGAGTACTCTCTCCCATCCATTGTACAGGATATTGCACTGTGGCTGGTTCTACTGAGAAAGGAGGACGGGTGAAGTCAGGCACCCATATACTCAGGACCGTGAGGGAGTCGGATCCTGGGCATGAAAAGGTGAAAACATGATGCAGCTGCATCATATGTCCCGTGCTAGGAGGAAGCAGGATTCCACACTTCTGCACAGTGTGTGTGAGACACTTGGACTCAGCTACAAAGGCTAATTTGTGTTTGGTCAGCCAAACAATGACTAGTAAGAGGGCATGACCGCCAGATTATCACCTGAAGACTGTCTACTTTATTTCTTTCAGTTTCTTTCTATTTTTGCCTTGAACTTTACTTACGGGTTTCAAACTCATGGCAAACCTCTGAAATGTCAGATTTATAGGTGCGATCTATTATGCCTGGTTCCCTGTAGGCCAACTTTTGTCATTGCTGTTGTTGGAAATAGTTTTGGTAGGTATACCTGGCTGTCCTAGAATTTTCTGTGTTACACTCCCAGAGATCTACCTCCTTCTGCCACAGAAGTGCTGGGATTAAAGGTGTATGCCCTCACAACTGATTTATTTAACAAATATATATTGTCTAACTATAGTTACTGGAGTTTCAGTAATTTCTTGCCCACTTGAAGACACAACACAGACTTTTCAGTAAAATTTCGGTGCCCCAACCCTGGACCAGGTGAATCAGGATCCTTCACACTAGTGCTGTCATGTAGGGAATTCATCCCCACTTCCTCTCTCTCTGTTCTGACCTCCACCTCCCTTTCTAATTCTCTTTTTGAATTTTCTTTCTCTTCTATGTGTGTATATATGTGTGAGTGAGTGTATGCATGTGTGTGCCTGCACGTACACGCCTATATGCATGATAGGTAGGGATTGAACTGAGGTTCTTGCTCAGAAAATCTGTACCATTGCTATAGCCAGCTCCTATATCCTTCGTCCATTATACTTTCTGGCTGTTGTTCCTGTGAACACAGCACATTCAGGAAGGGATGAATTAAGTCTTGCTGGTGCTTCATCTCCTAAAGTTCTGGGTCAGTAAGATCTTAGTTATAGGCAACACAGAACTTTCCTCTTTCAGAGAGGAAGTTGTGGTCACCCAGGAAACCATTGATAAGGGCCATTCTTTACCCAGACAAGCATCTGGGTACTGTCAAAAGAATGATGAAGAGACTTCTTGGTTGTTAAGCCATTGGAAAATCTGCCAAGGAACCCACTGTTCCCATAGAAACCATTACTTTAGAAAAGCTTGGTATCAGTTGCCATCCTGTGGCTGAGGAAAAACCTTCAGAAAGAGTGGGGGGTTAGTAAGAGGTTGATGCTCTCCTGCCCTTACTGTGCTGGGACAAAAACATTAAGTGGAAGGCTCCCTATGGAGCAGACAGACCTGCTCCATCCCACCAGGTGCACCCATCTTCAGTATGTCCTACTTACATTTTTCTTGACATTTCGGTTCATCTTAGAAACTGGGTTTGATGAATAAGTCACTTACAGTACTCTTGCAGAGGTGTCTACACTTCCCGAAGGCAAGATGAAAAGAATTAGGTGAGGAGGCATGGACAGCTCATGGTAATTATACTTTTTTTAATCTCCATCTTTTTATAACAAGTGTTCCCTCAGATTGATATACACTGTCTCTGTACTCTTTTCTATGGCCTCATTATGTAAGAATTTTTCTTCCTATTTAACTTACATTTGTTTTGTTATAGATTAAGCCTGTTTTCTACAGTTAAATGCATAGCAAGATTAAAAGGCCATCAACAAATAATCAAACCCACAAGAACCTAAACATGCCATTCTGCACTAAACCCTCATCAGCATCTTCTCTGACTCCATTAGTGGTCCTTCTCACACTCAGAACTTCTACACTCACTGCCAAGTCTATTCTTCACCCTCAATTTTATGGAGGTTTGAGAAAAACGTTCTTAATTTTTCTGTTCATTTGCTTGCTTTATTTTTTTGTTTTTGTTTTTGTTTTTTGAGAAGAAATTTCTTCCAAAAAAATGTAGCATCTAGAGCAGCAGTTCTCAACCTCTGTGCCATGACCACTCTGGGGTCCCATATCAGATATTCTGCACATGAGATATTTACATTACAATTTATGACAGTAGCAAAATTATAGTTACAAAGTAGTCGTGGAATAATTTTATCTTTAGGGAGCAGCACAATATGAGGAACTGTATTAAATAGTCACAGCATTAGTAATGCTGAGAATCAGATCTAGAGTCTGGAAGAAGAAAGTAACACAATATTCTAGAGTGGAGTAATCATTTACAGTTTATTGTTTTAATTTGTTTTCAATTATCCTCTTCCCAGGAGAGGAAAGCAATTTATTATTTATTTTACATGTTAAGAAGTTTTGACTTCAGAGAAGTTGATTTTCCCACAGTCACAGAGCTTATAACAAACAGATATGTTAATTCAGGGGGCTTTGACACTACAAATCTCAGGTTTGAGTCAGTCAGTTATTTATTCCAAAGCCATCCTTTGTGAATCCATAGCATTGAAGCTCTTGCCAGCTACCACCATGAGGTTTAGCCATCTTTAGCTACATACACTATGTTCAGAAAGGACATGAAGGCAGAACTTTTATTCCCTTCATGAAGACCTGCCGGATGTCTACAAAGATAGAGAGGACTACAGTAAAGACTGAGACAAGCCCTTTGTGTAACTCCCCATACAAAACTACTTCAGCTCAGCCTCAGTATCCTGGTGTGGTAGGTCCTTGTTTCTCCTTAAGAATGTATTAGTAGAACCCAGAGGCTGCTCAGGTGATACCACACGCAGCATCCTTTTCACTCCCAGCAACTGACAGGTGTCCTATTAAGGCACCATGAAACTGGCTAACAGACATCTAAATGTCAACATCTCTCACATGGGGGAAGTGATTTTATATTAAAGAGGTATTGTGGGCACACACTCTATTCCCCAACACCTTTCAGCACTAATGTCTGGAAATCAGAGATCCTGACTGGAGGCTTGGGCTGTGAAACTATCCCATTTGCACACACACGCATGCACATGGCCTTGCATTTCTTCCACATGGGCCTTGATATTCTGTCTTCAAAGCTCCTAAAATATTGTCTTCCTGTTTGTTCCCGGCATTGCTGCTTTCTTCTAAACAGCATACGCAACTAATTCACCTCAGTGATCCCTTTGAATCCAGACTCTGGACTTTTTATCCTCACAGGTTTGAGCACACAGACTCTACACTCTCTGATCTTTTGCTTTTCTCTATTTGCTATAAAAATTAGCCAAAGGAATACCTGGAATCCCAAAGCAGGTCAACTGTCCAATGTGCATGTTTTCTACTTTCTTTTTTTGTACAGGAACAGCAACATCCACAGCCAAAAACATTAAGTAATATGCACAACTGCAGCTTTCCTACTGGCTGCCTATGCCCCTAAAACCAAAAGCCCTAAATGCTAAATGACAGTTCTAGCACATAGCTCAGCATGTGCTTCTATTCCTTTGGGAAAGCATTTATTTAGGGACCAGAGCTATTAAACCCACAGATCCTATGATTTCAAGCACAGGTAGCAGATATTACCGGAAGTATAAGGACATCTGCTCTTCAATCTGTACTGTCTAATTTATTCTGCCTATTGAGAAGACAGTTTCAGATAAATGATGTGTGCCCTGCATATGGGAAGGGATCTACTCTCCTTGTATAGACATTGGCTTTGCCATCCATTCAATAGGTGAATCCAACACTTTGCCTGGAAAGTCCACGGCCATTGTTCTGCTCCGTCATCTCATATTGGCAAGTGTTATTCAGCATGCACCTGACCCTTCGGCACTGAATCAAACATGCCATAATGGCTACAGGGGTGTTTTGTTCATTCCCATAGGTAGAAAGGGACACTAGTCTATGAAATATATGTTCATTCTCCTACAGGATTTGTTGGTTATCCGAGAATCTAGAATTCTACAGGGCTAACCAATTGTGTTCAGTGTTAGTCTAGGTGTCTAAGTTGCTTCCACTATCATCAACATGATGACTCCTCTCCTCTCCACATTGCCACACATATGCCTTGTTATAAGACAAAGTAGTCCTCTGTCATTTCATTTGTTTGTTTGGTTTTTTTTTTTTTTTTGCATGACCCCATGACTAACTGGACAATCCATTTTCACCGTCCACAAACTCCTATATGTTCTAACCCAAATTTTCTGCACTTTGTACATGGGCTAGACTGGCAGTTGCCCTGGCTGGAGCTCCACTCACTGGGGGAGAATCCCCTTTGAACTGAGGTAGTCCTTGAAGCTAGAATCAGAGATATTAGCTAGAAGTTTTCTAAGAGCTGAGAGTGAGCACTTTGCTCCTAACATAGAAATTAAAAGGCTTAGGTCATAGTTCTGTCAGCATCTTATATCGTAGATTCTCTAATCACTTGTAAAGTTTCATGTGAATAAATAAATGCTACCTTCTCAAAAAGGTCAGGAATAATGACTGCCCTCTTCCCTTTCTTCATACATACTCACATATATAAGCACATACATACACATAATCATAAAAACATATACACACATACCCTTTCTCTATACAATACACTCATATATATACATATATACATATATATATATATATATATATATATATATATTCTATAAGACCAACAGAATATATATTTTACTGTGCATATTGTTTTATATAAGTTTATTGAAATTTAATTACAGCATGTGACTTTATACATTTCTTATGCTTGCCCCATCCTAGTCAGCTGGATGTTTTAGCTCCAGTGTAGTGACTGACAGTGGATGTTCAATAAATATAGTTAAAATAATGGGAGAAGAAAGTCAGAGAGTGAAAATGCATAAATGAGTGTATGTACTTTGCTACATATTAGATAATAGCACACCTTTTTTTCTGTAGAGTTAGGACCTTTTACCCTGAAAATGTATGCATACACACATATACACACCCTGAGAGCTGATGTTCAAAGGCTGTCTTTGCTCTCAAAGCTGTAAACTGCTGATCTGACCATAGAAAAGACTGAGACCTCCAGTAGATCTTCCCCTTCTCTCTTCCAAATGTTAAAATACGAAACCCTGGGGTTTCCTGATTCCAGAGTAGGCTGAGCCCTGTGCCTTCTGTCAGGGCCATTTGCCTCCATTTCCAGCTGCTACACAAAGCAAAGAATTATTGCCCCTTCCCTTTTCCCAGTCTGGCTTTATTTAAAAGTTTCATCCCATTTTAGATGCCCTGCAGCAAATACATGTTTGGAGGGACTGAGGACAATGATAGTCTTACAATAAGTTCTTTGGGGCTTATTCTTGTGTAAGACATCAACTTTGAGACAGTGTCTCAAATCTAGAAAAAGACTGGTGTTATAGATTTCTGTATCTGCAAACTAAAAACGCATATACCTCCATGCATGCATTCATGTGCACATACTCATGTTTGCCTTTCTCTGCATAAAGAGAAGAATGTGACCAGAACAGGTGACAGTAGCTGTCCATGTCAACTGAGCCCAGTGGTATCCTTGTAAGGCACAGCATTGTCCTGTAGAGATCTCCTGAACCGTGGCATTCGGAGCCACTATTTTGCCACAGTGAGTAATCCATGCATTGGGATTTCAGTGTACTGATTGAAATGCAGACAACAGATCCATCTTTCTTATTTGAGAACTCATTTGAGAACTGTTGGTGCTTCAGTAGCCTTACTTTCATGACAAAAATGAGCCAGAAGTCTCTTCACCAGCTTTCAAAGTGTGGCCATATTGTCTCTTCTCATTTAAAGCAACTGTGACTACTCTGCACACAGATTAATATAGAAAGTTCCACTTGAGGTGTAGAGGAACTCAGTTCTGGACTACAGGGCTCAGGCAGCCTCACTCACTCTGATAAACACATTTGGGGGGGGGTCAGGAGCTTTTTGGCAAAAGTTTTTCAGTTCATAAGCAGGGCTACTGTGTTAGAACCAGACTCATAACGACAATGACAGTGCCATAGATGGAATGGCTTAGCGAGCTTTACTCACCATCTTGGCTCTCACACCAAAAAGCCAGAGCCAGTTTAGCCCAGAGCATCAGTGAATGGATGCAGATCCCACCAAGCATGGACTGTTTCCATGCCAGCTGAGTAACGGTTTGTTCATGCCAGAGAATGCATTGTTCTTTGAACCAAACACTCAACAGGTGGCTCCCTTGACACTTGCTAGTGTGGCACTCAGGCCAGCCAGTATGTCCCCGGATTTTACTTGCATCTCTTCCCTGTTTCTATTCTCCTTCCATTTCTCCCTGGAATCAGCAGGAGGTATCTGTGAGATGAACTGTTTTGTTCACAAGTGCTTTTTGGTGCCCCAACAGAAGACTACCCAGAATGGCCAATGTTGCTCTCCTACCTGGATGATTTCAACAGAGAGGAGAGCCAAAAATGGTGTCACTTGGTTCTCCAAGAGTGGCATCCAGAGGCCAGAGGCATAAGCAGACGTTACATGCTTTGCATCTAGCCTGGTGTGCTTGCCTCTGGGAAGGGACAACAGGGCTTTGCTGTGAGATCTCAGGTCCCAGCTTCAGCAACAACGCTGAGTAAACATTTCTTTCAAAGACTGGCATTGAGGGGGGCATATGCACATGGATGCCATACTCCAACAGGGTTCTTCTCTGATGTGAAGAGTGGAAAGACGGATAGTCTGCAGCCCAAGGAAAACGGAGGTTAAGAGAAGCACCCCAACATGTTCACTCACTACCTCGGGTTCAGTTTTTCATATTTGTAAGCCTGCACTCATGGACGGTTCATAGACTGTAAAGTACCCTTTATTCTCAGGAGGCTGCTCTTGTGCTTGTTTGAAAGAAGGGGGACCAGTCAGCACCTTGTAGGCTTCCCACAGGTCACCTGATTCTTGTCCTTCCACCTGGGTCTCAATGTTCCCTTGCTGCTACCTTACAGCAAGACCAATAAAGTTATTCCCCTGGGCTCATCAGAACCTGCTAGATCCATTTATCTCTGGTCCTTACTGGACATCTCTCCCTATACAGTGACCTCTCAATAACCTACCCCCTCTCAGGCTCATCTCTCTCCCTCAAGCCCTGCCTCCTCCCTTTAAACAGCAGCTAGAAGCCAGAAGAAAGGACTTCAAGTGAAAACAAGTTCCTTGAAGAAGAATCCTGGCTCAAGATCCTCCTCATTCTTGCTTTGTTGCCTGTGGTTCTGTCTTTCCCTCTTCTGTTCAAAAGCTGAGCAGCCTGCTGAGGATATGGCAGCTGAATCTCTGCAACAGGGTCTGGGACTGTCAAGGGTTCATTAAGACTTTGCTGGGAAGAAGCACATTAGGCAGATGGGGAGGATCCAGACTGGATTTAGAGGTCTCCATTGACTGGTTTAACCCTACAGAGTGTGGCTTTAGGCTAAAATACATATCCTAGTCCCACCCCCTGAGACTTGGTTTGACAGTAAAGGACTGTGGCAGCTTTAGCTTTTCATATATGGGACACATTTACTATATTTCATGCATGGTCTTTAATTAGAAAGTAATAGTCCTAGATGTACAGCAATATAAAACTGATATTTCAATGACATCTAATGAAATAATAATGATTGCTTTCAAGAATTGAGACGTACATTATTTCATAGTTTTGTCCTACACATTTTTCACTTACTGAATAATGTAATAATGACCAAACTGCTATTTCAATATTTTTCAAGGAATTTATGGGGTGATCTTTCTTCTTAGGGACCTAGGACAATACATGATGTATACAGTTAGAAGAGAGAGGCTTTTGCCCTTCAGAGTATACGTTGAGTGAACTAAAAGCAGCCTTTTGAGACATGGAGACCCATACAGAGTCAGGACAAGACCAGATATACAGGTCACTCCTAGATGATAGCCAAGTAGCCACCAGGTCATTGATGGGTACCTGCATCTCTCCTAAAGCACTCTCTGAAAACTCATGAATTCCTCAGTGGAGCTGGAGAGGAGGACAGAGCATGCCATCCCATGGTCCTAAGATGACTATAAGTTCATCCTTCAGTAAATAAGCCACTCGAAGAACTACCAGCATGTAGTACAGTCTAGGGCTATATGTTACTAATGGCACAACAATGGCTTCTTGTGGTATTCTTTTAGTTCTCCAGAGACTCATTTCTATGTTGTTGACAGCCCATCCTCAGCCTCTATATGTTTTTGAGACTTCTCTATTGCCTCAATAAACTACTAGCTCGTTTGACAGTGGTTAAGCCACATCCCTTTTGAGCTGCAACCTAAAGTAGACAGGCATATGCAGCTTAAGTTTCTAAGTTAAGCACATCTTTACAGGACTCAGTAGTCAAGGACTGCCTGCCTGTCAAGTGTCAAGTGGGACCTCAGGTTAATAATTCTGTGTCCTCGCTCACCAACATGGGCAGTCCTCTGATTGAGAGTAAGGCACACAGGTACAGCACTGATCCCCCCCCCCAAAAAAAAAACTGGAATGCCCTACGTTCTTAATGGTGCTTGGCTGTAGAAGACCATTTTCAGCACTTGTGTAAATTAGCTTGGCCAAATTCTGGCCAGATTTTGATACCAAAGCGTAAGAACTGGGGGCCAGTTCTAGGAAGCCATTCAGAACATGCCTTTCACTTACATGCTTTCCAGTTTACAACTCAAATTTTTCCTTTCCTCTCCCTCCTCTTTCTCTTCCTCCTTATCTTCTCCTTAACAGTTTTCTACTTAAATTCCATATAACTTTAATTTGAAGGATTTGATCTGTTAGAGTCATTGCATTAGAAAGAGAGAGTGGCACTAACAGCAAGTTGTATAACTCCATCCTTAGTTACAAGCAGCTATCTTTGCATTTTAGAGTAAGTACGTGGACTTATAGGCTTCAAATATCTCCCTTGGGGCAGCATCGCTGAACACGGATTGTAGAGCTGGCCTTCTGTTTATTAGGAAAAGTGGTACTTTTCCTGTGGCTGGCTGTTCATAAGCTATGTGCCCTTACACAATGGCCTCATTATTTACCTAGCTGTGTTATTTTTTAAGACTACCAGAAAACATCTAATTTTATTGCACTCATTTATAAATTAAATATTCAATGAGAAATTGATATTATTTATGAAGATAATAAGGCTTCCCTTCTCTGTTTCAGTAGTGACTTTTATTTTGTGACACTTCAGAACATTTCTGAGGCTCCAGAGTCTCTTCAGACAATTCGGGCTCTTGACAGTGTTCTTGGTTACTAGAAAATGAAAAGTTCTTTTTTTTTGCTGAAGACTCCACACACAGTCACAAGATACAGAGAAAGCAGGCTGGGACTGAGGTGGAAATGTCCTCCGTCTGTGTAGCTTTCAAAATGCTGCAAGATGCTAGTAAGAAGAAAGCACCAACACTTTTACCCATTTCTGAACCTTACAAAACACAACTTAATCTGTCAAAAAAGTTCCACCTGCCCCTACAATAGCGGTATCAACCGCCTCTTACTGGAAACGAGACTTTCTCCAGTTGGGAGAACCCATGCCCAGAGAGGTCATAAACCTACGTACAGTGTTGGGGGTGATTTACAACAGTTGTTTGACTATATTTATGTAACATCAAAATGCTTCTGAATTCCTATGTTTTAGCCAATGATGACAAGCTATTCTCAGCTTTAATCAGTGAAAGCTTTCTTTGCAAGGTGGTGAAGAAGGACTACTAGGTGCCAAAGAGATTGAAAATAAATGACAGTTGAGTTCTTAACTCTAAAGACATTTATATCATACCTGTAAGGTTACATGAACATTGAAGAAGATGGGAAGAGAAATATCCAAGAGCCAGAGGATAAAGCAAAAGATTTTGAAATGCCATTTTCAGCCAATCACAGACTAGATCTGGGTGACTATGGATCCACTCTTACTGCTGGACTACTGGCTACTGGATAGTACTGGATAGATTCTGGGAAAGTCATTGTTTTTAGTTGTGTACCCACTACTGAGCATGCTCCAACAGACAGCTTCAAATGCATGCTCATCCAGGTGACATATTAAACTTATTGGGTCATAAAACAATAAGGGGAGAGAGTGAGAGCAGTTATTATGCATTATGTACATGAGAAAAATTATCAATGAACACATTTAATTAATTAAAATATTAGTTGTCTGTGTAAGTGTTGGTTTATATCTGGGTTCAATTTCAGTCTATTGATTTCTATCTTAGGTCAATTTGATGCTGTTTTCATTAGTATGGCTTTTTAGTATAACTTGAAATTAGATATATTGATGTTTCTGCAGTATTCGTTTTGCTCATAGTAGCTTAGACCATCATTTCTCTGATATAAATACTAAGATTTATTTTTCTGTGTGAAGAATGGTCTTGGAAATTTGAAGTTTTCTTTTGGTCAGAAAACAAATTTTACAAAATTTGTTCTTCTGTACTAGAAGCAAAGGAGGTATTTCCATTTTCTCATGTTTTCTAATTTCTTTCTTCAAGGTCTTAACATGTTCAATTGTACAGTTCATTATTTTTCCTGGTTAATTTTATCACAAGATAGTTTAATTTTCTGATGCTATAGTGAATATGATTATTTCCCCAATTTCTTACTTTATATATTCATTATTAATATATAGAAAGGCTACTAGTTTTTATGGGTTAATTTTCTATACTGTCATTTTGCTGAAAGTATTTATCAACTCTAGGAGTTTTCTAGTGAAGTCAATAAAAAGCCTTACCTACATAATTATGTTATCTACAAATATTGATACTCTAAATTCTCCCTTTCCCATTTGTATTCTTTAAATTTTTAGCTCTTTTCATCCCCCAAGCTGTCTTTAAAGACTATATTAATGGAAGTAGCGAAAGTGGAAACCTTTTAATCTTAGGGTACTTGAGACTTTGCATTTGTTTGTTATTTCTATTTCAGTTATTTATATTTTGATATTCTTTATCTCCACCAATTACTTTTGAATTTGGTTTATTCTTGTTTTTGCAATGTCTCAAGATGCACACACACACACACACACACACACACACACACACACACACACACACACACACAAACATCACCACGACCACCACCACCACCACCACGACTACCACCACGACCACCACCACCACCACCACCACCACCACCACCACCACCATGTGCCTGCCTGCACACATGTGCATGTAACTGTGTATGTGTGTTTTGCATGTGCTTGATTCCCACAGAGAGACATATCTTTGTGAGTCACTATGTGGATGTGACGAATCAATCCTGTGTTGTCTGGAAGAATAGAAATTTCTTTTATCTTTTGAACCAGATTCTCAGCTCCTCCTATGCTGTAAAATGTTAAATATAAACACTGAGATATATAAACTTCTCTCTTTATGTACCATAGATTCTGATACAGTATGTTTCATTTTAGTTCAATCTAAAAATCTTTAATTATCTTCTTGCTTTAGTCTGTCATCCATTCAGGATCCAGTGGCAGTATAATATCCACTAGTGTGTGTGTGTGTGTGTGTGTGTGTGTGTACTTGCTTGCATGTGCGCATGTGTGTGTTTCTGCAGTTTCTTTTATGATTGAGTTTTATCTTAATTACATTGTGGTCAGGAGAGCTGGCTTCTCCCTCAGCAAGGCAGTGCTAGACAGCTGGCCCTTGAATGATTGTGGGAGAGTGGCTCTCACGGCAGGAGTGCTGAAGAACTGGCAGGCTGAACAACTCAGCTGCGACCTAGACCCTGATCCAAGGCTTTGAGTTGGCCCACTCCATCATCTGCATCATAAACTGCTGGTGCACAGAAAAGGGCCGGTCCTGAAGATCCAAAGCAACATGATTTCTATGACACAGAGCAATAATAGCATATCTGATAGGACTCTTGGTGAAAATTCAGTATTGACAGAGTAGCAGAAGCCAGGGGCCTTGAACCAGACCAGTGACTCATTGCAATGAATATTAGCAAGTGAAGATGTTTGGACGAAAGGATATACAATTTTGACAAAAGACATACCATGTACACTCTGCAGCTTCCAAGGTGAGATGGGTTGTTTGTCCATTTGGTTTGATTTTGTCTTCTTTTGTAGGGAGGTTACAAAGTCAGAGGGAAGATATGAAGAAATGGAGAGATGAGCACTGTTGAAATTCATGATATGAAATTTACAAAGAATCAATAAAAAACTTAAGTACCAGAGTTTTTTTAATTATCCTATATTTGTTGAGAATTGTTTTGTGTCATAATATATGATATATTTTAGAGAAAGTTCCGTGGGATGCTGGGAAAAACTAGAATTCTGTAGTGTTTGGTTATAATGTTCTATAGATTTCTATTAAGATCATTTTATTTATGATGTATCAAAGCTCAGCATTTCTGTTTTTATGTATGCTATGTTGTGGGGAAGTCTATGAGGAATGAAGTTTACTCTTAGGTATATATTGGGCCACCACTATGGCTAGAAGCAACATTGCAAGAGTGGGAACACATGTTTTCCTTAGAAGGGTAAAGGGAGAAAGTGTAAAAGCTTGTGGTTTTGTTAGTCACTGTCTCAGTTTTAGACTAGTCGTGAAGATAGAGAGTTCACTTGGATCTCATCTTTGGTGTATTCCTTCTTTCCACTTGTAAAGTTCACTGTAGCATCATTTATTTATGTCTAGATTGTGGAGACAGACAACCACATGGTAAGGTCTCATTAGAGATGATCAGTCTATGGAAGATTCAGTTAATTATATGTGTATGAACAAACAAGAAAATCACTCTAGAGAATCAAATTATCCTATTAAAAATGGGGTACAGAGCTAAACAAAGAATTCTCAACTGAGGAATATTGAATGGTTGAGAAGCACCTAAAGGAATGCTCAACACCCCTACTCATCAGGGAAATGCAAATCAAAACAACCCTAAGATTCCACCTCACACCAGGCAGAATGACTAAGTTCAAAAACTCAGGTGACAACAGATGCTGGTGATAATGTGAAGAAAGAGGAACACTCCTCCACTTTTGGTGGGACTGGAAGCTGGTACAACCACTCTGGAAATCATTCTGGCACTTCTTAAGAAATTTGTACATAGTATTACATGAGGACCCAGCTATACCACTCCTAGGCATATACCCAAAAGAAGCTCCAACATCTAACAAGGACACATGCTCAGCCATGTTTATGGCAGTCTTGTTTATAATAGCCAGAAGCTGGAAAGAACCCAGACATCCTTTAACAGAGGGATGGATAAAGAAAGTGTGGTACATATATACAATGGAGTACTACCCAGCTATTAAAAACAATGAGTTCATGAAAGTTCTAGATAAAAGGAATGAACATGAAGCTATTATCCTAGAGATGTAACTGAATCACAAAGGGACACTCATCTTATGTACTCACCTATAAGCGTATACTGTCCCCAAAAGCTCGAAATACCGAAGAAAACATACACAGAACTTATGAAGCTCAAAGAGAAGGAAGGCCAGAAGGTAGATGCCTCAGTCCTTCTAATAGGAAGAACAAAACACTCCTGGCAGAAATAAAGGGACAAATATAGGATCGAGGATTGCAGAAAACATCACCCAGAGATTGCCTTTCCTGGGGATTCACCCCATATGTAACCACTAAACCAGTAAAACCACTATTGCTATTGTCAAGTAGTGCTTACTGGCAAGAATCTGATATGTATGCCTCCCCAGAGGCTCTTCCAGAGCCATACTTTTACAAATTAAGATGCTTGCAGTTAACCATCAGACTAAACACAAAGACCCCAATGAAGGAACTATAGAAAGGACTGAAGGAGCTGAAATGGTCTGCAACCCCATGGAAAGAAAAAAATGATCAACTAACCAAACTCACCACAGATACCAGGGACTAGAACACCAAGCAATGAGTTCATATGGAGAGACCCATGGTCCCAGGTGTATATTCAACAGAGGAGAGCATTTTCTGACATCAATGGTAGGATATATATATATATATATATATATATATATATATATATATACATATACATACATTATATATATAGATATATATGGACATAGACACATACAGATATCAGATTCAGATAAATATACATATATTAGATACAGACACATATCATATACACATAAATTTACAGATACAGATACATATATTCAATTCTGTGGTGCCTGTGACTGAAAGGACAATCCATTCTGGTGCTGACCATACCTTGTGGTAAATTTTGTAGGGAATGAGGTTGAAGACTATGTGTAATATAGAGTACTGTGGGGAGGACGTAGGGGAAACTTTATGCTAGGCATGAAAGTTTTGTCCCTTGAAAACAATGATATTTAAAAATTTTTAAAGGAGATATCAGTGTGTGTGTGTGTGTGTGTGTGTGTGTGAGAGAGAGAGAGAGAGAGAGAGAGAGAGAGAGAGAGAGTGTGTCTATGTTTAAGTGTATACATACTCATGCTCTTGGGTGCATGTAAATGTGGAGGCTAAAGAGCAAACTTAGATGCTAACCTCTGGAATGTTTCTTTTGAGACAGAGCCCTCAGTTTCAGCCTTTGTCTGAAACTCACCAATTAGACTATCAGACTATCGTGTGTGACCAACGTACCCCCCCATATCAGCTTATCACTGTTGCCCTCATGTTTAGAGTACAAGTGTGTCATTATGCCCATGGTTTTGCGGATCAAATTCAAGATATCCTGCTTCCAAAGTAATCAGTGCACCAAATCAACCATTTTCTGATCCCCTATAAAAACAAATTTCAAATTTTATCACAAGTAAACATTTGCATGATAAATATGTGAATTAGCTTGCTCTAATTATTCTATGCTACACATGGATTCTTCAGGCAATGCTTGGCTCCCGGAGGCTTCTGTCACAGCATGGTTTGCATTAGTGGATGTCAAGTTTATACGTTGTGAAGAATGTCATGGTGAGGCCAGGCTAGAAACAGGAAGATCTTCCTGAGGGGGAAAAGCTGTCATGTGTCAGAAGACATGCAATGAAAACCTTAAATGGACTGAGGCCATGGAATGGAAAGAAGGGGAAAGGGAAGTTTGACAAATCAGGATGATCTTTCACTAGTTCCCAAATTTAAATCCAACCGTGAGCCATTGACTTTCAATGTGACTTGCTCTTTGGGCTACATACACTGATCCTGAACCTTTGGCAATTCAAATGTTCATTTTCTTTTACAGCCAGAGTGAGCTGGTAAGACAGGCTTGGAACCAACCTCCACATATGCTCTGAGGAAGATAACGAGTTGGCTCAGATTTTTCATCTCTAGGCCAAGATGAATTTTTCAGAAGAAAAACTCCCATGAAGCCTTCCTGACTGAGCAACCTTTATTTCTAAGAGTGTGAAATCAGGAAGGAGGCAGAAGCTGCACCAAACTGATCTGTGAGCCAAACACTGGGAGTCAACAAGATGGTCACATCTTTATCATCAATGTTCTACTTCCAGCCAGTGTTACATCTGTCTCACCTCGTGTGCCGCAGGATTACTTTATGACAGAGGGATTCAGTGTAGTTGGAGGAGTTGGAATTTACTTTAGGGGTGAGGTATGAGGTAGGATAACCTGAGGCAGATTATTGGCCCTCATTTTGTATACACCCGAATTAAAGATGGGAGACTCTCAGAATCCTACTGTCCAAATGCATGGTCATTTGAATTAGAAATTTCATCCCAGACCAGGTATTTGAAAACCTTTTCCCCAATTGGTAGTGATATTTGGAAATGTTTTGGAAGCTCTAGGAAGTGGAGAATTGATGGGAAACATATGTCCTTGGGGCCATGCTTTGAGAGTTTATAGCCTGATGCTACATCTACTTTGACCCTGTAGTTCATGTTTGCAACTGAAGAGGTGAAACTTTCAGCTTCCAACTCTGTAGATCTGTTGTCACAGCTCCCCTCCCATCATAGACTTTCTTCCCCTTAAATTATAAGCCAAAATGAACTCATGTATAAGTCATTTTTTGGTACTTTATCAGAGCACTAACACATAGCCAGTGCAGAGTTTGTACCTGAAAGGTTGTGTTATTGCTGTGAAGACACGGACCATGTTGGTTTGGGGGAGGAATGTTGCAGATTTTTCAAACTCTGGGCTAGAAAAGCACTTGAGTAGTATAAGTAGGGTTTAACTGATCATTCTAGATAGAATCCGAAACACTTAGTAGCCTTGTTCCATATCAAATTAGTGCCGATAGTAACGTGTACTACGGAGGCCTGGACAAGAAGTGTCAGAGGAAAACAAAGTGTCTGTTAACAACTGGGATAGAATGGCTGTGATCTCTGGGCAAAGACTTTGACTGCCTCTCTCAGTGTCCTAAGGACATGTCCTAGACTAAAGTAAAAAGCAGTGCACTAATATCAGAGAACATTGAAAACAACCCAACATTGAGTTTATTGAGTGGTTATTACTGATAACTATTATGTGGATCTATAATGAAAATAAGCAAATGAAATAGAAAGAATGTTTTAATGTATGATTGGGAGGAAAAAAAGGACAATTGGGAAGTTTAGTGTCACAGCCAAGGCATGAAAGAACGGCTTTAATTATTAAGATTAGCACCACTAAAGAAAATTCTTCTGCCCTGAATTGAAGTGATAAGTATTCTTAGGGGAAGATGATTAAGTTTCCAAATGTGAAATGAAAAGACTTGGAATTTTATGCTATTATCAACAATAGCAAACAAAAGATGTTGCAACTGTGACTCAAGAGGGCCTGGGTCCATCCTAAGCTGGCAGTTAAACCTGGAAGTGTCTGGCTTGTTTGTGTAAAAGATGTTAGAATGGGTGTAGGACCTATGAATTTTTTCATCATACTTGCAGAGAGCTACTTAGGTGACACTGCAGGTGACAAGAGAGTGTCTGAAAAAAGTCTATGAGAGGCTATTGAGTGAACCTACAAAATTAAAGCCCAGATTGTAAGAGAGAACCCCCAACTATTAGAAATGCCCAGAACTACAGACATCTGCGTATTTGGAATGGAACCAGTCCAAGAGAGAGGTGTACTGCATAATGCAGGCAGCAAAGATTAAGGTGTGGTGTCATCTAAGCTGTTTGAAACTAAGATCCTAGATATCAGGTATAAAGCTTCTTGATTTTGTGTTTGCCCTGAAGGGTTTCACTTTGGTTGACTTCAATAGTTTCTTAATATTTCCCTTGATGAGGTGGTAATGTATTTTTGTATCAATATATATTAGAAGTTTGTAATTTGCCTTTTTGCATTTTGGGGCAGGGGTCACATGGAAGGGATTGCCTTGGGACACTGAGAGATTTTAGATTCTTAACCAGTGCTGAAATTATTAACAACTTCAGAGACTTGAAATTGGACTAAATTGATTTGGTATTATGATGTGATCATTAGTCTATGGGAATTGGGGTGTGAAATGATGTGGTTTTAATAAAAAGTAATACCCACCTGTTTGGTTATTTTAATATGTTGTCATTGGTTGATGGCACAGTTAGAAGGAAGAACCTTGCTGGAGGAACTTTATCATTGGGTGGGTTTTGAGAGTCTGTAGCTTCATCCACACTGTTCATGCTCTCTGCTTTGTGTTTGTGGTGGAAGATGTGATATCTCAGCTTATTTATCTCACCTCTTGCTGTTATACTTCTAGAACTCTTATTAACTTTCCCTCTGCAACTATAAACCAAATGTCTTGTTCTTATTCTATTGTTATTTTGGTCATGGCATTGACCATAGCATTAAATGTTAATGAATTCAGTGCATGTATTCATTAATGAATGTAGAGATGAATCTGAATTTGAGGTGGAAAACTGGACATTCTTGTGTTATAATATCCAGAAGTTAAAGAGTAGTTGCATGTGGTAATATGTGGATATTAAGCTTTTTCAGAGATATGCACAGACAGGTGATTAGAATTAAATGTTTTCAAGGTCTCAGTTCCCAGTGCTCCCTTAACACTTTGGAATATTGAATATTAATGAATAAACTTCCCTAGCTCTATCCACAGAAGAAAAGCACTCAGCCCAGCTGCTGAGAGCTGATCAGGTTTTTGTGTAACTCTGTGTGGGTGTCAGTGTCTGGGGCTAGAGAGATAGTCTGGGGGCACAACCTAAATAGTCTTCATCAAGAATAGATAGATTTCAGAAAAAAATGATTATAGTTTTTAAATGTCAACCATACTTTATACGAATTACCACATGATACAATTAGCAAAATCAAAACAAAAACTAAAACAAACAAACAAACAAAAAACAACAACAACAAAACCTCAAACACTTGGTTGTGTCCTACAGCATTTAAATACATTTTTTGTTCTACTTTTATTTTTAGTTAGATGTATTTCAGTTTATTGCTGTGATAAAGGCCATAAACTTCTGTGAGAAAGAGGATTTATTTAATATTACAGTTTTTAGACTATCATGAAGTGAAGTGAAGGCAGAAACCCAACACCTGAACAAGGAGACAAATGCTAAAGCAGACTCTATTAAGGAATGTACTTTACTGGTTTGATCAACCTACTTTTTTTTCTTATTTTTTATTGGATAGTTTATATATTTACATTTCAAATGTTATCCCCATTCCTTAGTTTCCTCCCTCCCATCTCCACTTCCCTGTTTCTATGAGAATGCTCCCCCTCCCACCTACCTACTCCTACTTCAACACCTTAACATTCCTCTATACTGGGGAAACTAACCTTCACAGGACTAAGGCCTTTTCCTGTTGATGCCAGACAATGCCATCCTCCGCTGCATATGCGGCTGGAACCATGGGTCCCCCCCATGTGCACTTTTTAGTTGGTGATTTAGTCCCTGGGAGCTCAGGGGGCATGTCTGGTTTGTTAATATCTTTGTTCTTTCGGAGGTTGCAAACCCCTTCAGCTTCTTCAGTCCTTTCTCTAACTCCTCCACTGGGGTCCCCAGGCTCAGTCTGGTGGTTAGTTGTAAGGTTCTTAATCTGTGTCAGTAAGGCTCTGACAGAGCCTCTCAGGAGACATACATATCAGACTCTTGTCAGCAAGCACTTCTTAGCATCATCAATAGTGACTGGGTTTGGTGGCTGCGTATGAGTGGATTCCCAATTTCTGGATTGCCTTTTCTTCATTCTCTGCTCCACTCTTTGCCCCTGTATTTCCTGTCATGACTATTCTGCTTCTCCTTCTAACAAGGACTGAAGTATCAACATTTTGGTCTTCCTAGTAGTAGCATTACCCCAATGTGGTAGACACTCCTGCAGTAATCATTAATAAATAAAATATGCCCATAGGCTTTGCCTACAGGCAAATCTAATAGAGATATTTTTTTTTTCCGTTTAGGTTCTTCTTTCCAGATAACTCTAGATCAGTGATTGTCAACCTTCTTAATGTTGTATCTTCTTAATATAGTTCCTCGTATGGTAAGCCTTGACTATAAAAATATTTTCTTTGCTGTTTCATAACTATAATTTTTCTACCATGATAAATCATAATTTGAATGTCAGCTATTTAGCTCCTCTGTAAAAGGGTTGTTTCAACTGCCAAGTGGTTGTGACCCACAGGTTAAGCAATACTGTTCTAGATTGTGTCAAGTGGGTAGAAGAAGGGGACCAATTAAACAAGAACCCTTCTAAACTCCTGCTTGTTTATTCTTCCATATACTCAGAAGGAGCTCTCTGCATATCACTTATGTGCCTCATGCTGATCTGGGCATTGGGAGTGTTCAGTCCTCTAGGAGAGATCACACATTAGGGAGTAAGAGTAAAGAGCAATCCACAGATTTCGGTTGTTTGGAGTCTTAAGGGGACCCATACATGTACACAAATGCTACTGGATTACTGGACAAAGAAAAGAGCGAAAAGACATCTAGACAAAGTACAATGAAGAAAGGAATTTTTCCCAATTTTATATGAGAAGTATGATAGAATGAGCCGTTGATAAAAGCTGAGAGTTCCAAGCACTGATAAGGAATTTATAGCAAAAAAGAACCTTTTGTTGTATCAGACGCTGCTTGTGCTATGAATTTAATAACAGATAAGATAAACATAGCTTCAGTGAGAGGAGTAAAGCAGAACATGAAGGAAGGAATGCAACAGACTGGGTATTGATGGCGGAATGATAGAAAAGATGCATTGTGCCAAGTTACTAGGGCAAGTTTTCCAAAAAGAAGCTGGGAGGTGCCAAGGTAGAGGAAATGAGAGGCTGGCTGTGTTGCTCCAGAGAGGGAAGCAGAGAGAGAGAGAGAGAGAGAGAGAGAGAGAGAGAGAGAGAGAGAGAGAGAGAGAGAGAGAGAGAGAAAGAGAGAGAGAGACAGAGACAGAGACACACAGAGAAACAGAGAGGATAGAGAGACACAGAGCAAGACAGTGATATGGAGACAGAGACAAAGTGACAGAGAGACAGAGAAACAGAGACAGACAGATAGACAGACAGAAACGGGTGGCTATTATTTTTAAACAAGAAGCAATGTTTTAGGAAAGAGATAATAGAAGCAGGCAGATATTCCTGGTTTAAGCTCCATGGAGTACAGTAGACTCCAATTTTAGATGTATAGGGTATCTAATGCTATGTGTTCAACCATTGCTGAGCTTAATGAAAGTAAAAGTATCTAGTTGGTAACAGTGTTCCCCAGAAGAGCCATTAACTAGCAAAAGGATCTGATTTGAGACCCCTATTACTGAAGACATAGCTCACTTCTGACAAAGGACTCAGATGATTCCAGCTAGATTTGAACTGAAAGCAACTAATGCTACCTTGCTAGGCCAGCATAAATACCTTATTTCATTACAAATTTTAACCTTATACACAGAGATAAAGATTGTTACCATCCCTCATTACAGAAGCCTCTGTTTACAGAAAATAAAGACCATTTTCTTTTAAATGAAAATCAGAAAACCACAACTGGACCCAACACAGCTATCAGTTGTAGGAAACCCAGAACCAACAGATACATATGAATCATAGCTTTTGTTTAGGAAATATCATGGAATAAGGGGCAAAAGATCATAAGAGACAGAATACTGGGATGTTTGATTGCAACAGTCTCTCCTAGAGCTGGCTGCATAACCCAGCCCAGAATAAGGGTAATAACAATAGGCATGCAGATCTGGAGGGAGTGGAAATGTTGTTCTCACCCATAGACAAAGACCTACAGGCAACTAATGAGTTCTGGGAGAAATATAATAAGCCTATTCTAAGGTTGAGACTCTTTTTTTGGTCTTCCAATGTGAAGCAACGAGTCTTGAAACCATAAACATACAAGTAACAAAAACAGACGCAGCAGGTTACATTTATATATTGCTGCTTATACACCTCTCACATATACATGCACATAACCATAATATTCAAAGAAAAAGGGACTATGAATTGGGAGCCAGAGCCTACCTAATAGGAGGGGTTAGATGGTTCCTGGAAGAGATCAGAGGGAAGAAATGGATGTAGGAGAAATAATATAATTCTTTTCCAATTAAAAAGGTTTAAAAAAAATGAGATGAGAAATGTAAAAAAAGGAAGAGAAATGTATAATATTGGAACTTGAGGACTAAAGAAAACAGAACTATCAGATGAATTATCATTTTAAGCCATTGGAGACACTACCTCCAGATGCTGGGCTTTACCTGACAATACCTTGGTTTCTAGGTATCAGAACAGCACAGTGACAAGCTACACAGACATCAGCTCATACTCTTTAGGTTAAAACATTAACTTCTAGTTTTCTATCATTGCATCATTAGGCAATTTGATCAGTCTTAAACCCATTGTGGAATAAAATAAAGATTTAAGTTTGTAGCCGTTCTGTAAAGATATTGGAAGGATTTAGAATTGTGCAGGATGCAAGTTGCACAGTATGGTGTCTGGTTCTCTTTATAGTTTACAAAATGGCAGGCTGATTTCTCGTGGCTTAGTGAGGAGCCCAGAAAATCCTTTCCTAATAAATGGGATTAAATCCAAAGCACAATGCACTAGCAATTGCCATATGGGACCTTACTAAAATTTAAAGACTGTGCTTTGTAAAAGACACCATTAAGCATAAGGAAAGACAAGCCATATTTTGGAAAGAACATTTGTTAACAATAATTATCTAATAGAAATAGTATAAAAACATACAAAAATCTCTTAAAATTTAATACTGAGAAAATAAGCAAAGCAGTTTAGTATGAGGTAAAATACCTGCAAACGAAGGGTATGTATATATTCAATATTAGATGCCATCATGGAAATACAAGTTAAAAAGCAGGGAGATCCTGAGATATACTTAATAGAATGATCAAAAGCTAAAGATGGCCACAGCCAAGTGCTGGGGAAGAGTGAATGTGGACAGCAGGAGGTCTCAGTCATTCACACTGGTGATAGTGTGAAGTGGTACAGACACTTTACACGTCTTTGGCAGCTTTTTTCAAAGCTTCAGGATGGTGTAATGATAGGAACTAGTAACTGGGGTCTGGAATTAACCTAGCTAAATAAAAAACTGTTGCCAAAAACCTGGAATTTTCTTGTCCTTCAGTTGGTGGAAAAAAATACTATAACTTCCTAGGTTGTTTTCAGTTTTTGTGATTAAAAAAAAATTCAAAGCAATGTGGGAAGGCAAGGGTTTCTTTGACTTTCATGATATAGTCTATCTAGGAAAATCAAGATTTGAACTCCAAACAAAAAGGATAGAGGGACACTGAAGGCTTACTGTTTGACTTGGTTAGCATGTGCTTATATAGCCCAGTTCCACTAGCCTAGCAGTAATACCACCTACAGTGGTACCCAGAGCTAGAGCCAGCTCATTGCCATCAGAACTCACAACCTGCCCATACAGAACTGAATACTCAGGACCAATCTCCCTCTGGAGCACACGGCCCACAGACACACAGAAAGAACAAGTGCTATTCAGAGACAAGATTCACTAACATCAAAGATAAGATGGCAAGAGGCAAGAGCACCACGGATCTAAGCAATAGAAACCAAGAGAACCTGGAACCATCAGAACCCAGCTCTCCCACCACAGCAAACAATGTATATCCCAACAAACCAGAAAAACATGATTTTGAAAAAAAAAGCAATCAGATGAAGAAATTGAAAAAACCATCCAGGATCTAAAAAAAGAAATGGAAACAATAAAGATAACACAAAGAGAAAAAACCCTGGAAAATAGAAAACCTAGGAAAGAGGTAAGAAATCATAGACACAAGCATCATCAACAGAATACAAGAGATGAAAGAGAGGATTTCAAGGTCAGAAGATAATATAGAAATCATTGATACAACAGTGAAAAAAATGTAAAAATTAAAAAAAAAACTCCTAACCCAAAACATCCAGAAAATACAGGACACAATGAGAAGACCAAATCTAAGGATAATAGGGGTCAAAGAGAGCAAAGACTCCCAACTGAAAAGTCCAGTAAACATTTTCCACAAAATTATAGAAGAAAACTTCCCTAACTCAAAGAAAGAGATGACCATGAACATAAAGAAGCCTACAGAACTCCAAATAGATTGGACCAGAAAACAAATTCTTCCCAGCACACAACAGTAAAAACACCAAATGTCTAAAACAAAGAAAGTACACTAAAAGCTGTAAGAAAAAAAGAACAATTAACATACAAATGCAGACCAATCAGAATCACACTAGACTTCTCATCAGAAACTATGAAAGCTAGAAGACCCTGGACAGACATCATACAGACTTTAAGAGAATGCAAATGTCAGCCCAGGTTACTATATCCAGCAAAAATCTTAGTTACTATAGATGGAAAAAGCAAGACATTCCAGGACGGGACCAAATTTACACAATATCTGACCACAAATCCAGCCCTACAAAGGATAATAGATGGAATACTTCAATACAAGGAAGAAAACTACACCCAAGGGAAAGAAAAAAAAAAAAACCGAAAAGAAGAAAAGTACACAAACATAAGCCTACTTCTAACAAAAACAGAAATCACTATTCCATAATTCTCACAGACAAAGACAGACACTACCTCAGGGTAAAAGGCTGGAGCAAATGGGCCCAGAAAACAAGCTGAAGTAGCAATTCTAATGTCAAATAAAATATTTTTTCAACCAAAAGTTATCAAAAAAGATAAGGAAGGACACTTTTTACTCATCACAGGAAAAATCTATCAAGATGAACTCTCAGTCCTGAACATCTATGCTTCAAATACAAGGGTACCCACATTCATAAATGAAACTCCTAAATCTCAAAGCATATATTACACCACAGAAAGTAATAGTGGGAGACTTCAACACCACACATAAATGGATAGATCATGGAAGCAGAAACTGAACAGAGACACAGTGAAGCTAACAGAACATATGAACCAAATAGATTTAACAGATATCTATAGAATATTTTATCCTAAAACAAAAGAATATACCTTCTTCCCAGCACCTCACAGCACCTTCTCCAAAACTGACCATATAGTTGCTCAAAGAGGCCTCAACAGATACAAGAACAATGAAATAATCCCATACATTCTATCAATTCACCATGGACTAAGGCTGCTCTTCAATAACAATATAACAACAACAACAACAAGCCCACATAGACATGGAAGCTGAACAATGTTCTTCTCAATGATAGCTTTGTCAAAGAAGAAATGAAGAAAGAAATCAAAGATTTTTTTAGAATTTAATGAAAATGAAGGCACAACATACAAAAACTTATGGGATACAATGAAAGCAGTACTAAAGAGAAAATTCATACCTCTGAGTGCCCCCATAAAGAAACTGGAGCGTGCATACACTAACCGCTTGACAGCACACCTGAAAGCTCTAGAACAAAAAGAAGCAGATACACCCAAGAGGAGTAGACATCAGGAAATAATCAAACTCAGAACTTAAATCAACCAAATAGAAATAAAAAGAACTATATAAAGATTCAAACAAACCAGGAGCTGTTTCTCTGAGTAAGTCAACAAGATGGATAAATCCATAGTATTGAGAGGGCACAGAGAAAGTATCCAGCTCATTCTTTGAAGCCACAATTATGCTTATTCCTAAACCACACAAAGACCCTACACAAAAAGTGAACTTCAGATCAATTTCCCTCATGAACATTGATACAAAAATACTCAATAAAATTCTTGCAAAAGGAGTCCAAGAACACATCAAAAAGATCATTCATCATGATCAAGTAGGCTTCATCCAAGGTATGCAAGGATGGTTCAATATACAGAAATCTATCAACATAATCCACTATATAAAAAACTTAAAGGTAAAAAACAAGTGATCATCTCTTTAGATGCTCTAAAAACATTTGACAAAATTCAATATCCTTTCATGTAAAAGACTTGGAAAGATCAGGAATTCAAGACCCATACTTAAATATATTAAATGCAATATACACCAAACCAGTAGCCAACATCAAACTAAATGGTAAGAAACTTGAAGAAATCCCACTAAAATAAGGGACTCAACTAGGCTGCCAAATCTCTCCCTACCTATTCAACATAGTACTGGAAGTACTAGCCAAAGCTATCAGATAGCAAGAGGTCAAAGGGATACAAATTGGAAAGGAAGAAGTCAAAATATCACAATTTGCAGATGATATGATAGCATACTTAAGTGACCCCAAAGATTCCACCAAAGAACTCCTACAGCTGATAAACAACTTCAGTAAAGTGGCTGAATATAAAATTAACTCGAATAAATTAGTACCCTTCCTCTACTCAAAGGATAAACAGGCTGAGAAAGAAAGTAGATAATCGACATCCTACACAATAATGAAAAAGAATACTAAATACCTTGGTGTGACACTAATCAAGCAAGCAAAGGATCTGTATGACAATACCTTCAAATCTCTGAAGAAGAAAATTGAAGAAGACCTCAGAGTAGAAAGGATCAACATAGTAAAAAATGGCCATCTTGCCTAAAGCAATCTACAGGTTCAATGCTATCCTCATCAAAATTCCAACTCAATTCTTCCTAGAGTTAAAAAAAACAATTTGCAAATTCATTTGGAATAATAAAAACACCAGGATGGTAAAAAGTATTCTCAACAATAAAAAATCACCATCCCTGACCTCAAGCTGCATTACAAAACAATTGTGATTAATACTGCATGGTATTGGTACAGAGACAGGCAGGTAGATCAATGGAGCAGAATTGAAGACCCAGAAATGAACCCACACACCTATGGACACTTGATCTTTGACAAAGGAGCTAAAAACATTCAAAAGAAAAAGGATATTTTCAACAAATGGTCTTGGTTCAACTGGCAGTTAGCATGCAGAAAAATGCAAATAGATCCCTTTTTATCTTTTGGTACAAATTTTAAGTCCAAGTGGATCAAAGACCTCCACATAAAATCAGGTACACTGAAACTAATAGAACAGACAAAGGGGAAGAACTTAGAACACATAGGCATGAGGGGAAATTTTTCTGAACAGAATGCCAATGAATTATGCTCTAAGATCAAAAATGGACAAGTGAAACCTCATGAAATAGCCAAGCTTATGTAAGGAAAAGGACACTGTCAAGAGGACACAAAGGCAACCAACAGATTGGGAAAAGATTTTTACCAATCCTACATCTGATAGATGGCTAGAATCCAACATATACAGAGAACTCAAGAAGTTAAACTCTAGAGAATCAAATAATTCTATTAAAAAATGGGGTACAGAGCTAAACAAAGAATTCTCAACTGAGGAATATCGAACGGCTGAGAAGCACCAAAAGAAATGCTCAAAATCCCTAGTCATCAGGGAAATGCATGTCCAAACCACCCTGAGATTCCACCTCACACCAGTTAGAATGACTAAGATCATAAACTCAGGTGACAGCAAATGATGGTGAGGATGTGGGGGAAGAGGAACACTCCTCCACTGTTGGTGGAGTTGTAAGCTGGTACAACCACTCTGGAAATCAGTCTGCTGGTTCCTCTACAAGGACACATCTAACAAGGACACATGCTCCACCATGTTTATAGAAGCCTTATTTATAATGGCCCAAACCTGGAAATACCCAGGTGTTCTTTAACATAGGAATGGATAGAGAAAGTGTGATCTATTTACACAGTGGAGTACTACACAACTATCAAAAACAATGACCTTATGAAATTCCTAGGTAAATGGATGGAATTGAAGCTATCATCCTGAGCCAGGTAACCTATTCACAAAAAAACACTGATGTTATGTACTCACTGATATGTGGATACTAGTCCCAAAAGCTCAGAATAGCCATTAAACAATTCACAGAACTTATGAAGATCAAAGAGAAAGAAGGCCAGAAGGTGGATGCCTCAGTCCTTCTTTGAAGGGAGCATTAATCGCACATGGGAGGGAATAAAGGGACAAATAGAGGAGCAGGGATTGGAGAAAAGATCATCCCAAGACTGCATAACCTGGTGATCTATCACATATGCAGTCACTAAAATCAAACACTATTCCTGATGCCAAGTAGTGCTTACTGGCTAGAACATGATATAGATGCCTCCTCAGAGGCTCTTCCAGAGCCATCCTTATATAGAGGAGGATGCTTGCAGTTAATCATCTGACTAAACATGCTTACCCCAATGAAGGAGCTACAAAAAGTACTAAAGGAGCTGAAAGGGTCTGCAAATCCATGAGAAGATTGAAATTATTAACTAACCAAACCCACAACCTCTCCCAGAGATTAAAACAGCAATCAATGAATTATTATGGAGAGACCCATGGCTCCAGGTACATATGTAGCAGAGGATAGCATTCTCTGCCATCAATGAGAAGAGAGGACTTCAAGCCAGAAAAGGCTCATTTTCTCAGTTTAGGGGAATGCTGAGGTAGGAGAGGGAAGTCTAGAGAGGGAGCACCTTCATTGTGGCAAAGGGAGGGAGAGGGGAGTTTATATTGGTGGAAAGGGAATGATAACACCTGAATTGTAAATACAGAGAATGTCCAACAAAAAATGAAATGCTAAGAAATTTTAAGGCCTTAACAGGCAATATTGTCAACAAAACTTAAAGATATTATGAATTAAGTTAAAAATTGCATAGTTTTATACTAAATACAAATATGTTTTTGTATTTTAGTGTTCATAATTAGTTTTTTTGTATGAACAACTTAAATACAATAAATTTCAACAGATTTAAATGTTCATATTGGTAGATCTGTCAATTAAAGGTGTAATGTACCCACCACCACTCTTAAAGCATTGAATTTTCATTCATGCCAAGAATTGTTTCCATAGAACTCGGTGTGGCATTTCTTCCCGAAGCCTTAGCCAGTAGTAAACAGACATACTTTCTATCTAAGGTTGGCATTTTCTAGAAATGTATTTATAAAAGAACCTTAAGGCATGCAGTGTTGTTGTCTGCCTGCTCTCTTACATTACACAGCTTCTAAATTTAGAAACAAATGAATTTACCAAGTTTTCATTAGGACAAAGCATGTGTTCTTGTAGCTTTTTTATTGTATTACATGCTATACTTTAAAAAAAATCTGACCATGTTTTACATAGTTAAATAAACATGTCCCTAAGTATAAAATGCATGATGCTTCTATTTAGTTAGCCAGGAAAACTCAATATGCCCACAGAAGAACTCACAAGGTAATATAAAAGAAAATAATAACACTATACAACTCAATATAAGGGGATATGTTCATGACCTCGAAGGACACATAAAATAGAACTGCTTATAATCCAATTGTCTATCAGTGAACAAGTAAATACACAAATTGTGCCACATCCATATAATGTGATATGTCACTCAGCATGTCTGTAACTAAAATAAAAACAAGGTGACTAGCATCAAATATTCAAATCTTAGGCATAAATCTGCAAGATCAGATAGAGATCAATATTCACAAAGCTATAAATCACCAATAAGGATTAAAAATCTAAGTAAGTGTTGCTATAGTTCATGATAACCGTTGAAAATTTTAAATATTGCTAAGATATTAGTAATTGCCTTATGGCACCTCTGCCTGCATTGCTGAGCAGATATCAGTGTAGGAAAATGAACAAAACCAACCAACCAAACCAAACAGAAACAAACAAACACACCAAAAACTAATCAAAGCACCTGGCAGTAGAGAGGAAACCATGTAAATGCACTCACATGCACAGCAAGGGATGTATAAGAGTTTAGAACAATACAAATAGGGAAGAAAAAAGGCACAGGCTACAACCGACATGCAGTACTTCATGGGAGAATCTGCCCAAATGGCTAATACAGTCAAGTACACAAGGCCCTCATATTTCTTATTCATGGAGAAGATATTAGTGAAAAATTCCATAACACATTATATAACAGGAAACATGGCTGCAAACAACAGCAAAATCAGTGCATAGCAGCTCTTACCTATCTTTTGTTATGAATCAGCACAGTGGGAAACATTTATATACCGCATGCTGATGTTAACTTTGCAAAACTGATTAAAAACATTTAGTAGCATTTATTAAAGCCAAATACACAATGTACTGCCAAACACTCCGTTCCTACAGAGACAACTGAGACATTTTCAGTGTGTACTGTAAGTTAAGGAGAAAATGTTCCCAAGAATGTTTAGTGTTTAGTAACAGTCTAAGGCTAAAAATGGTTACAAGTCCAGGAATGGAGGAATTGAAAAACTGAGATATTCATAAGCATTCTTCTGCATACCAGAGAGGAGCAATAAATTATAAGAATGTCAACATGGTAATAATTTCTCAAGCATCATTAGAAGGAGAAAAGATATTATCACATAAAATGATATACTCCATATTTTATAAACAGAGAATGGGTAGTTGAAATCAAAGCACTTGTTATCCAGAGTATTTGACCTTGTGGTACCAAATGATATAGGGATTTTACTTAAATTTTATTTTGTTACCGCTGGCCACACTGCTTTTCTGTGTATGATTGTTTGTGATGGAAGAGTGCTCCTTCGGTCCAAATAAATCAAATGTGTAGATTATAATGTACATTTATAGCTCCCTACATTTAGATCAAGCAAATCAATCTTCAAATCTAGCTGCTAGTGCAGCAAAGCTGAGCAGATTTTTTCCCAACGTCTTTTAACAATGACACAGAAGACTGTTGTCTGAGCTGATGCAGATTTTAGACTAGTTGGTTCTATGCATGTTCTTAGTTAGCAGTTTTGTAGTCAGTGGAGGGGAAACTGACAATCTGAATGCAGTATGGAAATTGTATGTTAAATAGCTTGCTTCCACTTTTATGTTTTACTCCAATCTACCGAGCTAGAGGACATTCTCCTCTACAGAACTGAGTATACTGTGACTTCACTGCTAGTGCCCAGGGCATTCATGCTCCATCATTTCATTCGGCGTAGGTGATGAAGGAACATGTTCTGTATGATCTGAGGAATAATCTAGGATGGCTGTTCTTTGGTTTTGAATGAATGAATGTATGAAGCACATAGCAAACAAAGGTAAAAGAGCAAGCAGAAAGTAGCAGATAGAGGAGCAGATGAATGGCCAAACACCACATCAGGAATTTGTAGCATCCAACAGAGACAACTAAGACAACCTCGCTGAGAGAGAAAATGAGGAAACACTGTCAAGCAAGGGCCTGCAAACATCTAGAAGGAGCCCACTGGGGAGTTTGGAGCCAATGACTGCATTTCCTAATGAGACCTGTCTTCTGAGATGAGCTCCATGTTTCTTTTCCCCACAACAGGCATTTTAGACCTTGGGATAAACAATAGTGATGCTCTTGGAGAAGGTTTACTTTCTAGCTATTCTCAAGGGTACATTTGCCTTAGATGTTTGCTGTTTCTCCATCTCCCTGTTACATACGGCCAGACTGTCCCAGGACAGAGGTTTGGAGCAGATTTTGAGACAAACATACTTGAGTTTGAAATTGGGAAGTATACTCTATTCCAAAGCCAACTTGTCAGTAAGTTTAAACAGCACATGACATTTACCAGAATATTGTACATAACACAGCACTTTAAAAAACTCCATTTCATTTATATATTGTCTCCACCATTTCTGATAAGGTGTCACTCATTTTTGATATTCCACCAAATAAAGGACCCCCATAAGTCCCCACACCCCACCTTAAATTCTCTTATATTAGCCTTTTGGTACTGGACCTCCAGGTTGGCAAATTGCCTTATGGCACCTCTGCCTGCATTTTCTTTGCTCATTTTCTTTGCTGATTAACTACTGCTGCCCTAGACTCCTGGTGTAGACCCCTGAGCTTCTGGTCAGTATCCTTAATGCCCTTTCTTAACAAGTTCCAGCCACCAGGACAACCTAGAATTCTGATCACAGGCTTTGTGATAAGTTACACAACTACTTCATTTATTTTATTGCTGTGTTTAACGTTGCTTACTGCATTAGAAAGATATCAAGGAACAAAGCAGGAGGGCCATAAAGGTCAAACTTTCTCTCTCTCAAGGATGACAGTTCCAGAGGCCTGCTTTTAACACATTTATTTTATATGTGACATGTTTCTTGTCAATGAAGGTCAACTACCATTTACTCCTTCAGGGTGAAAAATCACAAAGTCCTATTCTTTATAGATGCTGATTTTGAAAGCTGCAATTTATGCCTTTGTTAGCACTGTTTCTCTATCCCACTTTTGCGTGAGGCCTTCATTTTCTTTGCCCACAATTTTCATGTTCAATTTGATATCCATCTCTAGTTCAGCTTAGCTTTGATCTGAAATAGATGTTCAATTGGTTCTCCTCAAAGTTCAGAAAACACAGCTCCAAATACTGCTGACCTTTGCTATATTTCAAGTGCTATTATTATTGTGTTTACTATAATGTATGTTATTATGATTTATTGAGTGTATATGGTGTGCATATGTTTGTATGTGGTGTGTGTGTGGTATGTATGTAGATGATGTGTACTATGTGGTATGTGTATATGTGGTGAGTATGTAAGTATGTAATTTTTGTATCTATGGTGTGTATGTAGGTATGTGGTGGGTACACATGTGGTGTGTATATGTGTGTTTGTGGTGAGTATGTGTGTGTATGTGTGTGTGGTATGTAGTGTGTGTATGTGGGTGTGTGATGTGGGTGTGTATGTGTGTCCACAGGAACCACAGTCTATGTATGGTAAAGTTCAAAGCAGAGCTTTTGGTAGGCAATTTGCTCCTATTGTGGGAACTGGGGATTGAACTCAGGTTGTGAGGCTTGGCAAGAATTCACTTTTACCTTGAGCCATCTTGCCAGTTCAACACTGTTTCTTCCTAACAAATAACTAGGGATTAACCTTAGAGTCCTATGCCTTCAAGGCAAGTATTCTACTACTCAGCAAACAGCTCAGTTCATTTCTGACTTTTCTGTTGTTGCTTTGCCCAAGAGTATACAAACTGGACCAAGCAGACCCTGAGCACATCTCTCAACTATCATTTTTAAATGCCTGTGGTATTGTCTGGTATAAACACATTGGCTCTTATAGAGTCTACTTTTCACAGCTGTATGTAAGACCTGCCAGCATCTCTCTTTCCCACACCCATCTATGACAAACATTGTCTGCCCAATATTTTTCCTCTCCTTTCATATATTCTATTGTCCTCATTTCAGATACCTCCTCCACTATATGACCCCTTCTTAGTTTCCTGGTATCGAGAAAATGTCATGGTCAAAAGCAACTCAAAAAAAAAAGACATTATTAGAACTTAAATTCTATAAAAGATAGGAGTCAGTAGGATAAGAACGCATAGCGGTAAACAGGCAGGGCAACAAGAAGATGAGAGGTCACATCAAATGTAAACAGGAAGCAGAGAGTCAACTGGAGACAGGGTGAGGCTTCAAGCTGTCCCTCAGTGATGTACTTGCTCTAGGATATATTGCCCTATGACCTCTCCAAACAGTGGCACCTACTGAGTAAAAAATGCTCAAATATCTGAACTTACGGGAAACATTTCCCATTCAAATACCCCAAAGGTGTGTGTGCATGAATCTCTGTTGTAAGACATGGAGTCGTTTGGGTATACGCCCAGAAGCAGTATAGTGGTGCCTTTTGGTAGCTACTTTTTTTAAGTTTTTATGACACCTCCAGACTGGTTTCTAAAATGGCTGCACTAGGGTGAGCTGTGATATTAAGTAGTTTTGATCTGAATTTCCTTGATGGGTGAGAATATGAAACACTTTTCAAATGCTGTGAGAGGTTACTTGTCATTTGTATTTCTACTCAATACTAACTTTACTGGAGTTAACATAAAATGTGACTCTTGACTTCTAATCAACCCAGGCAACAAGGGCACAGAATAGATGAGAATCTGTTCTCAAAGTTCATTAGAAGCTAGAGAGGAAGTCATGGCTGGAATACAGACTTTGGAGAACCACCCCAGCTGAATCCTATATCTAGAGTTCTTAGCTGAACAAGGCTAACAAAAACAACAGATTTGCTGGAAAAATTATTTATGAAAAGAAGTGGAGGAGGAAGGAACTGAGGGCCTAGAGAGAGAATGGGTAGAGAAAAGGAAGTGCCAGCAATTAAGATTCAGAGAGCTTTGAATATATTCATCTAGACATAGGCCTGTATTTATTACTCACATTAAAGACTGTTTTAAGTTCTGGCCATACATTAACCCACTCAACTCCAATTTTAAGAATAACATGTAAATTATGAATTGTCAAGCAGGATGAAGCTGTGATATCCAGAAGCAGTGTACTCTACTGTAAGTTTAAACAAGAAGTAATATGAGCTAAATACAAAATGCTAAATACTGAGGCTGTAGCTTCACTTCAGTAACACAAACTGAAACTGTTCTTTACCTACCTCTCTCTGCCTGCCTTTCAGCTATGGGTGCACTTTCTGTACCAGAACTGTCTTTAGTTTACATTTCGTTAACATTTCACTTAGATGATAGGGATAGAAGGTTTAAAAAGTAAGGCTTTATGTGAAGTCATTTCTCCCTTTTCCTACTGTGTTTTTGTTTCATTTGGTTTGTTTTGGGTTTTTTTTTCTTTCTTTCTTTTTTTTTTTTTTTTTTTTTGGTCCACTGAATAATCTACAATCACTATACATATTTGTTGTTGTTATTTAGAATTAATGAGCTTATAAAGTATAAAAAAGAACATTGAGACACTCACAGATATTTTTTAAACAGCAAAAGGTTGCAAAATATTATCAAGCCAGGTGCTTACAGCATCTACAAGAAATGACTGGAGTAGTCTGATTGAGAAAGCAAAGATAGCAACCATACAATCAGGGGCTTACAAACATCCAGCATAAATTGACTGGAGTATACCCATAGAGGCAGCCATCTGGAGTCCTTGATCAAAGGTCTTAAGCAGTGCCTCTAATGGGGAGGTGTGTAATTATAAAAACCAATAGATAGATGACAACATTAAAACAGATGCTTGGAATCAGGCAGCATAAACTGCATGAGGAAGCTGATGTGGTCAGAGTCCTCTCTGTGAATGAGTGTGCAGTTTCTCCTTCCTACTGCAGGCATTTTCATGTTATGAGATAAATAATAGTCACTCCAGATAGAAATAGTTCACCATCCAGCTGTTCTCAAACTCTTGGTGTTTTAAATATAGTTAGCTGTTTGCCATTTGATCTCTATTCAGTGCAAAGCCAAAAAAGACAAGAATGATTCAGGATACAGGGTCATGAGAAAAAACTTCACATAAAAATGCATGGGTCTTCAGTAAGTGGGGTGTGGCAGCAAAGCTATTTCTAGAACCAGATTATTAATTATTTCAAACAGTTTATGACTCTTTAACAATATAGCACATATTATACCTGGACTGCTTTGACTATAGCCTACAGAGTTATAGTCACCAGAAAGATGACCACCTCTTACAATAGATGTCATCTTCAGAGACTGCCTGATCTAGGCAGGAAAGATGTCACAACCAAACGGTGAATTTGAGAAGATTTCCAGAAAGACTCTATGGTATATGGATTGTGTTTGTGAATATGATGGAATACACTGAGATAAATAAGAGCAGGACTATAATGTCACTTTCTGTTCCTTCACGTGAAGAGTCACAGGGTATAGTCTGAGGAGAGAAGGAGATGTGGAATGGACTGTCTTGTAGAGTTAGAGCCATTGACAGATAGGAACAAGAACAAGTGTGGTGGACTCATCCCTCCTTTTACATCTCAGCCAGTGATTGTTATCCATTAAGGCCTGTTGGAAGCCAAGGGATCAGGGATACTATTGATGTAGCTCAGCCAGGCCAGCCTCTGGTGTTTCCAGGCAAGTGCAGAAGTGTCAGACATAACAGAATGTACACACTGGGAAAAGGAATATAGACTGAGTAAAAGGCTGATTCATAAAGAACCAAGTCATTTTACTTTGCTAGCTCTGGGAACTATGCCCCCTAAATTACCTGATATGGAAATAAAATTGGTTGTATTTTACAATATCATAGGACGGTGTTCCTCTCTCTTCCATCTTTTTGTCTTTCTTCAGTATTCTTTGATGGCAGAACACAGAGATTCTCTGTTGTTATATTGTGCTTTGCTAGCCACAGAATAACCAGCATAAATGAGGAAAATATAAAAGGTCAACTTCTTTCAGGATCCAGTAGGTTACAACTAGCTATAGTATATGACAGTGTTCCTGCTGCCAAAGAGAACCAGAGAAGTGACAAAAGGCAAGGACTCCACAGGGATGCTGTCTAAAAGATTTCATTCTTTATCCTGTGGAGGAGAATTTCCAGGAGAAAGCCCCATCATAATGTTGAGGAAACACTTTCCATTTGCCCTGTGATTTCCAGATGCCAAAGTGGTTTCACAATGGGGACATATTGCCTGGAAGGTTTGTATTATGGTACTCAAGAGGACAGCTACATAAGGCTACTGAGGGATTTTCTTTAGCATCCTGAACAGCACATTTTAACTCTACAAATGCAGTTGGTAGAGTGGAGGCTTCCAGCGTAGCTCCAGCTTGAGTTATTTGTGTGCTTTGTACCAAGTATGTGGTTCTGCAGCAACAGCATATTTCGACCTGGTTCTGGTTGTTGTCCAGAGCAATGGTAACAGCCTTCCTCATTTTGGGAGCTTATGGGGGGTTCGTGAGCTCAGGATGAGATCCCACACATGAAATTTAAATATTTGTTTAAAGACCTTTGGATTCTTGAAAGGGCATTATCCAACCACGTATGATGCCTCCATTTTGACAATTTTTAAAAATTAATCAAATTTTTCATTGCTTTGTAACTTATTAGGTTTCTATGGCTCTCCATACAGCCTCCATTTTGGTTGACAAGCTTCCAAGCACTTTCCTTCCACTCTGACAGTATTCAGTTAGACCTTTGCCACCTGTGTTTCATTCACTTTCATACTGCATGTGTTTTACTATCCTTCACCCAAGATATACCCTTCAGCTCTCATGGCACTTTGTTTATTCTGTGACCTTTACAGATACTCCAATTTAAACACAGAAATATAAAAATCCAAAGCTATGATTCACTTATGAGAAAGAACACATGGTGTTTGCTTTTCTGGGTCCAGGTTACTTCATTCAATATGATCTTCCCATTCCATACTTTGCTTTTTGAAATTTTTCACAATTTCATTTTCCTTTGCAGCAAATAAAATTCCATTGTGCAAATATGCCACATTTTCAATACCTAGTCATTAGTTGATGAATAGGTGAGTCCATTCTCTAGCTATTATAAACAGAGAAACAATGAACATGATGTAAATGTGTCTCTGTCATAAGATATGGAGTCTTTTGGGTAAATTCCCAGGAATGATACTCTTGAAACATATGGTGGCTTTATTTTTATAATTCTGAGAACTCTCCACAATGAGTCTCATAATGGCTACACCAATTTACACCCCCAGCAACACTGAATAAGGATCCATCCTCTTTTTCTTATAGTTTTCTTAGCATTGCTAGGTTGTTTAAGTTTTAGTCTCTTGAGAACTTAACACATGAGTACTGTATTTACTTAATTTGCAGTCATCCTTTTTACCCTTCCAGCCCTTTCCATGTGGCAATTTTATTCACTTTCTCTCAAATCATTTTTGCACACACATACCCACACATACACATGTACATACACATACAACATGCCAATAACCAGCATTGGCTAGATACAGATTCCTGAAAAAAGGAGTGTTTGAGAAAGGCAAAACAACTCAAAATCAAATCATGGATTACATGATGGCAGCAGGTTTTGAAAAATATGAGTCCATAGGCCCATGTCATTGCTTGAGACAGCTTTCTAGACTGTTCTCTGTGTTCTTCCCAAGACTGTGGAGATCGGGTGTGGTGGCAGTCCAAAGATGGCGCTTGGGACTCCAGCCTAGTCTTGTGACTAGCACCTGATTTCCTCCTTCACCCCTGCCCCAGATTAGCCACACCTGCTGTGCGAGCTGCGCAGGCTCACCCATCACAGGAGATCAGGCCAGATGACGTGGACCTATGAACTGCAGCCACACAACATGGACTGAGGAGGCAGAGTTGAGAGAAGATAAAGGGACTGCACTTGGGGGCAGAGAGGGAGAGAAAGAGAAACAGAAAGAGAGACATACCAGGAGAGAGAAAGATTTACACTTGCATGCTGTAAGGTTCCTGAATAAATTGCTTTAAGAAGAACGCTGTGTCATCACTCCTTTTCTGCTGGTCAGAGATGGTAGGCACACAAGACAACTTGTGTTTGTTGTCTGACTAGCTCATCTCTTGCAGACCAAAATCCAGTCTTTTATTTTACATATCAATTCAGTCCTTACCCAAGATTCCCTTTTGATTATTCTGTGAATTAGCCTCTCATGACCCCAGGCCCTTGATGCTTAGAAAAGAGATTGCAAACACAAAGACAGAGAATAAGATAATCCAGTGGGACCTGGAAGTACCATTTGGACAATGCTTGGACATAAATTAGCTCTGGTCCAGTCTGGCCTTCAAGTCAGGAATCCACCTGCCCTTGTAAGCATAAGAACCTTAGCTGGGTGGGATTTTGCCTTGTGATCATCACTCCCAAAGTCCCTTTATCTCCTTCCTTCCTATCTTTCTGACAAGCTGGCTCATAGTGCAGCTGTCTCTGTACCTTTAGATCTGAGAAGCTCTTAGTAGAATTCATATTGCATCCTTATATTTTACATAGTTGAGAAATTTTATACTTCTGAACTCATGTTTTCAACATTCTTTCTCACAGCCTTAAGGGGTGTCTTGAGGTCACAGCATTCTACCACTTGCTGAGACATAGACATGCCCTTTCTTCTTAGACTCCTACTGTCTCTGATTATCATGTAGTCATTAGCCCTGGCTGAGAGTAATTCGTTGAAGGAGGAATGTGAAAATATGTACACTATTACACAAACAAGCCTTGTGGCCATAGCAACTATCAACACTCATAGAGGATTATGCCTGGTGGCTTTGCAGGGCACAAATCTATGTCATATTGTCCACTGGGCCATGCATGGCCATGGTGGACTTGGCATACACACCACACACACACACACACACACACACACACACACACACACACACACAAACACACAAACACACACACACACACACACACACACACAAACACACACACACACACACACACACACCACACATACACACACTATTATTATTTATATACATGTGTTTAAGGCTAACAACAAGGGGGTTTATCCCTGGAGAAAACAAATTTCCTCTCCCAGTAGCCATTGATTACCATAGCTCTTTAATGTGAGTCAAAATCTAGTAAAATTTGTCCCATTTTTGCTGGTAGTTGGCATCTGTTGCCTTTATTCAGGTCCTCATTAGGCAACTTTATTGTTGAGATTTCACGGTACAACAAAGTAGCTGTCCTCTTATGTCTAGCAAACACTGTCTAGCAGAAGGTGCCCTGGTTCTCTTGTGCTTACAGTTTCTCACCCTCACTCCCATGATGTTTCCCAAGTCTTAGACATAGGGTTTCATTGTAAATATGGCAATAGGGGATAGGATTAAGAACCCCATGGTCACTTGCTATCTGCATTTTCACAAGTTGTGATCTTTATAGTAGGTTATCTGTTGCAAAAAGAAGCTTCTTTGATAAGGAGACCTATACTTATCTGTGCATGTAAGAATGAATACACAAAGTATTTATAATTGTTTAGGGAAATGGCAATAGTGGGTTCCTCTCCAGTGTCAGTGACCTCAGTAGCCACAAATAGTTAGCTAGTTTAAATTTACCAAGAGTAAATTTCTTCCTATTAACTATGCATTGAGTCTAATTAGATAGATATTGTTTGCCTTTAAGAAAAAAGTGGCACTCTGTACCATTAGGGATAACTTATTTTAATGGCTTACTTGTATGTGACTGAGTGTTTTGTGTGTGTACGCATACATCTGTGTGTTTGCCCGTGTGCATGTGTACGTGTGTGTGTGTGTGTGTGTGTGTGTGTGTGTGTGTGTGTGTGTGTGATGCTTGGTGCACAAAGAACAAGAAGAAAGCATCAGATCTACCAGAAATGGAATTAAGGATGTTTGTAAACTGTCATGTGGGAAATTGGAACCCAAACCAGGAATTCTATAAGAGAAGCAAATGTTGTTAACTACTGAGAGATATTTGTCTAGTCACCCACTTGGAATATCTTTCCAGGCCTGTCATTGTGAAGTTTATAGGCTTGATAGGTTGGTGTGTCTGGCTATTACTTTTTATTCACTGGTTCTTTGATTTCCATCTTCAAATATGTGAGAGCCAATCCTCAGAGGGAAGACTTCCAGGTCAGTTTCAGTTTGATTCCTCCAAGTCCTGGGTTGTGTACATTGTCTTAAGAAATAGAGTTTTACTTTTAAATTCTTGAAGAAAACCAAGGTAATGGCAATAACTAATAATTGCTTTTGGGGAGTCTCTTGATCCTCCTTGTCAACAACTCAAAGTGCTATTTCCCATTCCTAGCACCTCCCAGTGCCTTCTTATAAGGCAGTGCATGACACTTGGGGAAGCACTATCAGCATTATCCCATGTGTCAAATTTCATTAAAATTGTGAATATAAACATATGAATATGATTTTTGATTAGGAAATGAATGATAAAAGTTCCACTTTGGTGGTAACCAAGATGAGAATGTGACATTAGACTGAGTTTGTTTGTGCAGGTGTCAAAGCTGTACCAGGAAGTATGTTCCTGTTGTGGTCAGTGGTGACTTCGGTTACTTACCTTGCTGAGCTGGTACACAAGCTTCAGAATCCCAACTAGGCCTGAGAATGTAGGACAGTATCAGAAGGTGAGGTTCTGGGGAACTCACTAGCCTTAGCTGGTACATAGGCTACAATATGCTATCTAGCCCTGGCAGTGCAGGAATGTCATGGGTAGATAGAAGGCCTAGCTTCCTCCATAGGCTGGGCTGGTGCAGAGGCTGTGCAAACCTACTTCGTTGTTTTGTGTGAGAGCCATTTTGACCAAGGGGCTGAGAAATCTCACAGAATTTCAACATGCATCCTTCTTTTGGCTAAATGCATTAAACACTTTTTACTATATTTATTAGCCATTTTCAATGCTTCTTTTGTTGGAGTATTTACTGTTCAAAACCAAGGCACTCTTTGTGGGGGGAGAAGATTGGATTGTTTATTGACTTGTTCAAAGTTTGTTTGTTTGTTTGTTTGTTTGTTTGTTTTTATATTTGACCTATTAGTCATGTGTATAGCTGGAAGAGGATTTTTTTTTCCTGTTCTTGGAACTGCTTTTGCACTTGATTGACAGTTTCTTTGCTGCACAAGAATTTATTGTTTTTAAGCCTAGCAAGGCAATTTCTTTTTGAAAATGTGTACCAAGACCTACTGGGGTGGGAAATTCACCTTACTTTTATTCTAGTGGAGGTGGTGACTATATTTTCCCTATTGACTTAGAGAAGTTTGGCCTCACTGTCTTTCATGATTTGCTAGTTTTGAGAGAGTTGGTACAGTGGAAATGAAATGATGGACAGAGTGTGGGTTGGGAGTTGATAATTCCAGGCCGTCAGGGAATTAAGGGAGTAAAGTTGGGTGAATGTGGGCACAGTTGAGTAGGTGCTAGTGCGAAAAACAAAAGCTTTCCAGGTAAGGGAGATAAAAAAGATACACAGAAGTTTTAATATTTGGTGTGTGTGTGGGGGGAATTATGAAATATTGGCCCTTCACAATCTAGAAATCTTTAAAAGGTTGTTCTCCTGCACAATCATATGCTTTATTATACATTTTCATTTTTTTGTTTCTTTGAACTCAGCCAGCATATGCTGATGTTCTGAATTTGCTAGTAAAAGTTAATTATTGTTATGCTAAGTGACTGAGATTTATGTGGTTCTGGTGAACATCTCAGTTCTTGTTTGAGAAATTAATTATAACTTCTGACTTTCAGCACAATTTAAGACTTCCAAAGGGTGGTCCTTGTGGCAATTTTTGGTATTTAAAAATCATTAAGTTTAATCTATACACACCAAGAAAACTTTGACTATTTCCATGTTACATTTTGTTTTACATGTACTTTATGCTTATTGTAACTAGTAAGATTTCAATAGATACTATCAAACCTTTAACAAAAATCAAGTACTGACAAAAATATATTCATATAGTTTTATGTCAAAATGCTTTAAAAAAATTGTACATGTATCTCTGGTTTTGTAAGTAAAGTTCTAAGAAAAAAAAAAACTATGACATCATAAAATTTGCTATCAAATTGATAGAACTGGGAAAAAATGATCTTGAGTGAGGTTACCCAGACACAGAAAGACAAAGTTGGTATGTACTCATTTAAAATCAGACATTAGTTGATAAGTAAAAGGTAATTTACAATCAACAGAGCCACGGATGCTAAATAACAGGTAGAGCTCAAGGGGGACACATGATTCTCTAAGGGAAGGGGAAATAGAATAGATTGTGACCTGGGGGGCTACGTGGGGATTAGAAGAGGAGAGATGAGGCAGGGTTGGGAGTGATGAGGGAGAGGGCACTGGAAGAAACATGTGAAATTGTAGGACAATGTAAACACCCAGAGTACTGGAAACTCCCTGAAATCTCTGACAGTGACCCTAGCAAAACCATGTAGTAACAGATGGAACAAAGCTGGAGCAAGTCATCTTCTATAGAGAGGTTGTTTGAAGGTTTTTGGGTGGAAAGGAATGGAACATCCATCTATCTACTGACATTCAACCTACAATATATTCTGCCTGCAAAATGTGCTGGTGCAATGGTGATGAACAACTTATAGAAGTGTAAACAAATGACTTGTTCAACTTGAGATTCATACCATGAGAGGGAGTCCATGCCTGACACTGCCTGGGTGGTTAGAAACCAGAGAAATGACATTGTTCTTTTGTGACTGGGTTACCTAACACAGGATAATTTTCTCTAGATGCAACTATTTTCCTAGAAATTTCATAAAGCCATTGTTTCTAATAGCTGAGTAGTACTCCATTGTGTAAATATACCACAATTTCTGTATCGATTCATCCCTGATTACTAGGGATGTCGAACATTTCCTTAGGTGCTTCTTAGACATTCAATATTCCTCAATTGAAAATTCTTTGTTTAGCACTCTACCCCATTTTTAAATAGGATTGTTGATTTTCTGGAGTCTAACTTCTTGAGTTCTTTGTATGTTTTGGATAATAGACCTCTATCAGATGTGGGATTGGTAAAGATCTTTTCCCAATTTGTTGTCTGCTGTTTTGTTTTCTTGACAGTGTTATTAGCCTTACAGAAACTTTACAATCTCATTAAGTCCCATTTATTTATTCTTGATCTTAGAGCACAAGTCATTGGAATTCTGTTCAGGAAATTTCTCCTGTGCCTATTTGTTCTAAGCTCTTCCCCACTTTTTCTTCTAATAATTTCAGTGTACCTGGTTTTAAGTGGAAGTCTTTGATCCACTTGCACTTGAACTTTGTATAAGGAGATAAGAAAGGGTCTATTTTCATTCTTCTGCATACTGACTGCCAGTTGAGCCAACACCATTTGATGAAGAGGCTGTCCTTTTTTCATTGAATGTTTTCAGCTTCTTTGTCAAAAACCAAGTGAGCATATGTGTGAGAGTTCATTTTTGGATCTTTTATTTTGTTCCATTGATCTACCTGCCTATCTCTGTACAAGTACCATGTGGTTTTTAAAAAATTGCTTTCTAATATAGTTTGACACCAGGAATGGTGATTCCCGCAGAAGTTTTCTTGTTGTTGAGAATAAATTTTAATATTCTAGGTTTTTTGTTATTTCAGATGAATTTGCAAATTTCAATTTCAAACTCTATGAATAATTGAGTTGGAATTTTGATGGGGATTGCATTGAATCTGTAGATTTCTTTTAGTAAGAGAGCCACATTTACAATGTTGATCCTTCTAATCCATGTACATAGGAGATATTTCCATCTTCTGAGACCTTCTTCAATTTCCTTCTTCAGGGATTTAAAGTTCTTGTCATAAAGATCCTTTACTTGCTTAATTTGGTCACACCAGGGTATTTGATATTGTTTGTGACAATTATAAAGGGTATCTGTACCCTAATTTTTTTCTCAGCATGTTTGTCCCTTTAAGTAGAGGAAGGCTTCTGATTTGCTTGAGTTAATTTTATATCCAACCACTTTGCTGAAGTTTTTTATCAGCTGTAAAAATTCTCTGGTGGAATTTTTGGGGTCACATAAGTATACTATCATGTCATCTTCAAATAGTGAGTTTTTTTTACTTCTTCCTTGCCAATTTGTATCCCTTTGATTTCCTTTACCTGTCTAATTGTTCTGGCCAGGATTTCCAGTACTATGTTGAATAGGTAGGGGAAGAGTGGGCAGCCTTTTCTAGTCCTTGATTTTAGTGGGATTGCTTCAAGTTTCTCACCATTTAGTTTGATGTTGGCTATTGGTTTGCTGTACATTGCTTTTATTATGCTTAGGTATGGGCCTTGGATTCCTACTCTTTTCAAAACTTTTAGCATAAAGGGATGTTGAATTTTGTCAAATGCTTTCTCAGCATCTAGTGAGATGATCATGTTTTTTTTTTTTTCTTTGAGTTTGTTTATATGGTGAATTACTTTAATGGATTTCCATATATTAAGCCATCACGCCATCCCAGTGATGAAGCCTACTTGATCATGGTGAATGATCATTTTGATGTGTTCTTGGATTTGGTTTGTGAGTTTTATTGAGCATTTTTGCATCAATGTTCATAAGACAGACTGGTCTGAAGTTCTCTTTTCTTGTATGGTCTTTGTGTGGGTTAGGAATGAGAGTTATTGTGGCTTCGAAGAATGAATTGGGTAGTTTTCCAACTGAATCTATATTGTGGAATACTTTAGAGAGTATTGGCATTAGGTCATCAATAAATGTCTGATAGAATTCTGAACTGAACCCATCTGGTTCTGGGCTTTTTTTGTTTGGAAGGCTCTTGATGACTGCTTCTATTTCTTTAGGTGCTATGGGATTGATTAGATGGTTATCTGGTCCTAATTTAACTTTGGTATCTGGTATCTGTCTAGAAATTTATTCATTTTCTCCAGATTTTCCAGTTTTGTTTAGTATAAGCTTTTGTAATAGGATCTGATGATTTCTTCAATTTCCTCCGTTTCTGTTGTTATGTCTCTCCCTTTGTTTCTGATTTTGTTATTTTTGATACTCTCTTTTTGCACTGTAGTTAGTCTGGCTAAGGGTTTATCAATCTTGTTAATTTTCTCAAAGAACCATGTCCTGGTTTTGTTGATTCTTTGTATAGTTCTTTTTGTTTCTACTTGTTTGATTTCTGCTCTGAGTTTGATTATTTCCTGCTGTCTACTCCTCTAGGGTGTATCTGCTTCTTTTTGTTCTAGAGCCTTCAGCTGTGCTGTCAAGCTGTGAGTGTATACTCTCTCCAGTTTCTTTATGGAGGCACTCAGAACTATGAGTTTTCCTCTTAGTATTGCCTTCATTGCATCCCATAGGTTTGGGTATGATGTGGTTTCATTTTCATTAAATTCAAGACAATCCTTAATTTCTTTCTTTATTTCTTTTTTTCCATGCTATTATTGATTAGAACATTGTTCAGCTTCCACGTTTATGTGGGCTTTTTGTTGTCTTTGTTGTTATTAAAGACCAGCCATAGTCCATGGTGATCTAATACTATGCATGGGAGTATTTCAATTTTCTTACATCTATTGAGGCTTGTTTTGTGACTGACTATATGGTTAATTTTGGAAAAGGTGCTGTGAGGTGCTGAAAAGGTGTATTCTTTTGTTTTAGAATGAAACTTTCTGTAGATGTCTGTAAATTCCAATTGGTTCATAACCTCTGCTAGTTCCACTGCATCTCTGTTCAGTTTCTGCTTCCATGTTGTGTGCATTGATGAGAGTGGGGTGTTGAAGTCTCCCACTATTATTGTTTGTTTTGGGCTTTAGTAGTGTTTTTTTTATGAATATGGGTGCCCTTGGGTTTGAAGCATATATGTTTAGGATTGAGAATTCATACTAATAAATTTTTCCTGTAATGAGTAAAAAGTGTTCTTCCTTATTTTTTTTGATAACTTTTGGTTAAAAATGTACTTTATTTGATATTATAATGGATACTCCAGCTTGTTTCTTGGGGCCATTTGCTTGGAATGTTTTTTTTTTCCCCACCCTTTTACTCTGAGATAGTGTCTGTACTGGCTGGTTTTGTGTCAACTTGACACAAGCTGTGTTATCACAGAGAAAGAAGCCTCAGTTGGGCAAATGCCTCCATGAAATCCAGCTGTAAGGAATTTTCTCAACTTCCTGGTAGACCTGGGTTTTATAAGAAAGCAGGCTGAGCAAGCCAGGGGAAGCAAGCCAGTAAGTGACATCTGTTTATGGCCTCTGCATCAGCTCTTGCTTCGTGACCTGCTTGAGTTCCAGTCCTGACTTCCTCTGGTGATGAACAGCGATATGAAAATGTAAGATGAATAAACCCTTTCCTCTCCAACTTGCTTCTTGATCATGATGTTTGTGCAGGACTAGAAACCTGGACTAAGTGTCTGTCTTTGTCTCTGAGATGAGTTTCCTGTATGCAGCAAAATGCTGAATTGTTTATGTATCTAGTCTGATAGTCTATGTCTCTTTATTGAGGAATTGAGTCCATTTATGTTAACAGATATTAAGAAATAGTGACTGTTTTTTACTGCTATTTTTTGCTATTGGAGGTAGAATTATGTCTGTGTGTTTTTCTTCTTTTGGTTTTCTTGCTTAGTTATTTTCTAGCTTTTTCTAGCGTGTAGTTTCCCTCCTTGTGTTGGGGTTTCCAATTATTTTTTGTAGGGCTGAATTTGTGTTCAGATAGTGTGTGAATTTAGATTTGTCCTGAATATCTTAGTCTCTCTATCTATGGTAATTGAGAGTTTTGCAAGATATAGTAACCTGGGCTGACATTTGTGTTCTCTTAGAGTCTGTATCATGTCTGTTCAGGATCTTCTAGCTTTCATAGTCTCTGCTGAGAAGTTGGTGTAATTCTGATTGGTCTGCCTTTATATGTTACATGTCCTTTTTCATTACTGCTTTTAGTATTCTTTCTTTGTTTTGAACTCTTGGTGTTTTGACTATGTGTGTTGGAAAGAATTTTTTTCTGGTCTAATCTATTTGGAGTTTTGTAGGCTTCTTTTATGTTCATGGTCATCTTATTCTTAAGGATAGGGAAGCTTTTTTCTATGATTTTGTGGAAGATATTTACTTTGCCATTTAGTTGATATTCTTCAACCTCTTCTATTCCTATTATCCTTAGGTTTGTTTTTCTCATTGTGTCCTGGATCTCCTGGACATTTTGGGTTAGGAGCTTTTTGGTTTTTGCATCTTCTCTGACTGTTTTTTCTATGTTTTCTATGTTTTCCTTCAGCCCCTGATATTCTCTCTTCCATCTCTTGTAGTCTGTTAATGATGCTTGCATCTGTTACTCCTAATTTTTTTTTTAGGTTTTTTTATCTTCAGGGTTTCCTTTTTGTGTTTCTTTTTTTGTTGTTTCTATTTTCATTTTCAATTCCTTCACCTGTTTAGTTGTGTTTTCCTGTGGTTCTTTGAGTGTTTTTTGTGTTTCCTCTTTAAGAGCTTCTATGTTTATGTGTGTCCTCCTATAATTGTTTAAGGGAGTTATTCATGTGCTTCTACAAAATCTACATCATCATCATGAAGTATGATTTCAAGTCTGAGTCTTGTTTTCTAGAATGGCTGGCAATCTTGCTGTGGTAGAAGAGCAGGGTTCTGATGATGCCAGGTTGTCTTGGTTTCCATTGCTTAAGTTCTTTTGCTTTTCTCCTGCCATCTTGTTATCTGTGATTATACATGGTCTTGTTGCCAGTTACTGGTGCTCATCTCTCCTGTGTATCTGAGGGCCCATGTGTTCAGGAAGAAAAATGCTTCTGAGTGTTCAACTTTTTGTGGGCATGCATTGCATTCTGGTGGCAGTGACTCAACTCTGACTTTGTGGGCTCAGGTGTGGGAGCTCTAGTGAGGCTGTTCTGGGAGCTCAGCCCTGCGCCCACAGGTCTTGAGTACTACCTGCAGGGGCCTGGCTCTTTTTCTTTTCCAAAGAGCACAGCACTCTCTGCTCTTTGAGAACTGCCGGTTTCCATCCCTGGGCCTATGTGCCAGGCTCACCTCTGTTCCAGGTGTAAGAGCACCTGTGGATCTGATTGTCAAGCACTGCCTTTCCCAGGAAGATCCCGGTTCCCTCTGACAGAGGCCTGGCCCTTCCTGTAGACCTGAAAAGAACCTTTTCCACAATATGGCCAAGCACTCTGTGTGCTCTGGGTACTCATGGCACAACCTCACCAAGCCTGTGCCTCAGGTTCTCTGCTTGTCCAGGTGGAAAAGAGCAATGCCATCGATTTTAACAGTGTAATAATGCTCCATTGAAATACCACATTTTATTTTTTTTATTCCTCACTTGAGGGACATCTAGGTTGTTTTGTGTTTCTGCATACTATGAATAAAGCTGCTATGAGCATATCTGAGCCAGTGTACTTGTGGTAGGATGGGGACATTGTTTAGATATATGCCCAAGAGTGGTATAGCTAGGTTTTGAGGTAAATCAATTTCCAATTTTCTGAGAAACCACTTTATTGACTTCCAAAGTCACTGTAAAAATTTGCATTCCCACCAGAAGTGGAGTATTCCCTTTGCTCCACATATTGACAGAATGAGATGTCACTTGTGTTTTGTTATCTTAGCGATTCTGGCAGGTATAAGATGGAATCTCAGAGGCAATTTGATTTGCATTTTTCTGATGGCTAAGAATGTTGAACATTTGCTAGTTTCTTAGGCATTTGAGATTTCTCTCCTGATAATTCTTTCTTTAGATCTGCACCCCATTTTAATTAGGATTATTTTGTTTGTTGGTGTCCAGTTTTTTGATTTCTTTATATATTTTGGATAATAGCCATCTGTCAGATGTTGAATTGGTGGAAATCTTTTTCTATTTTGTAGGCTAATGTGTTGTCCTTCTTTGTCTTACAGAACCTTTTCAGCCTTGTGAGGTCCCATTTACTAACTGGTGTTTTTAATGCCTGTGTTACCAGTGTTCTCTCCAGGAAGTGGTCTCCTATAAAAACATGTTCAAGGCTATTCCCATTTTTTTTTCTATTTGGTCCAGTGTGTCAGGTTTTATGATGAGAACTTAGACCCTAAAATTAATTTGTTTGTTTGTTTACTTTTACACTCCAGAATTTGTTCCCCTCCAGATCCACCCTCTGACTATTCCGTATCCCATACCTCCTACCTGCTCCTGTCTCCCCAGGGATGTCGACACTCCACCCACCCTACTGCTAAAATCCCTGAGGCCTTTAGTTTCTTGAGGGTTAGGTGCATCTTATTTGACTGAACCTAGAAACTAGACCCAGTAGTCTTCTGATGTCTATGTGTTGGGGACCACATATCAGCTGGTGTTAGCTTACTGGTTGGTGATCCAGTGTCAGAGAGATCAGAGTCTAGGTTAACTGAGACTGCTGGTCCTCTTACAGGGTTGCCCTTCTCCTTAGCTTCCTCCAGCTTTTCTCTAATTCAAGCACAGGGGTCAGCAGCGTCTGTTCATTGGTTGGGTGCAAATACCTGCATCTGACTCTTTCTGCGTCTTGTTGGGTCTACAGTTCTACCAGGGAACTCCTTCAGCTGATTAAACATTGACAGTGAATCACTGGGTACTGCATTAATCAAAGGAAATCAGTAGACCTCTTCTATACAAATGACAACTGGACAAGAGAAACAGCCTCTTTCATAATAGCCACAAATAATATAAAACATCATGGGGTAACTGTAACCAAGGGAGTGAAATACCCAGATGTCAAGAACTTCAAGTCTTTGATTCATATGATAAAACTTCAAGTTTTTTTTTCCCTTTTTAAAAAAAAACTATATATTTTATTTATTTTCATTTTGAATATTATCTTTCCCCCCTGTTTTCTTCTCCAGAAACCCTCTATCCCATCCTCCCTCTCCCTGTTTCTATGAGGGTGATCTCCCACCCACCCACCCACCTACTCCCACCTCCCAGCCCTGGCATTCTTCTACAATGGGGCATTGAGCCTTCACAAGACCAAAGGTCTCTCCTCCCATTGATGTTTTACAAAGCCAACTTCTGCTACATATTCAGCTATGCGTCCCTCCATGTGCACTGTTTGGTTGGCAATTTAGTCCCTGGGAGCTCTGGGGGATATGGTTGGTTGATATTATTCTTCTTCCTATGGGTTGTAAAATCCTTCAGCTTCTTCAGACCTTACTCTAACTCCTCCACTGGGGATCCTGTGCTCAGTTCAATGGTTAGCTGCAAGCATCTGCCTCTGTATTTATCAGGTTCTGGCAGAGCCTCTCAGGAAACTGCTATATCAGGCTCCTGTCAGCAAGCACTTCTTGGCATCCGCTGTAGTGTCTGGGTAGGTGTTTGTATATGGGGTGAATCACAGGCGGGGCACTCTCAGAAGAAAGTCAGAGAGATATTAGAAGATAAGATGATCTCCCATGCTGAAGAATTAGAAGGATTAACATAGTAAATATCGCAATCTTTCCAAAAGCAATCTACAGATTCAGTGCAATCCCCATCAAAATTTCAGAATAATTCCTTACATACCTTGAGAGGAAAATATTCCACTTTGTATTGAAAATCAAAAAACCCAAGGGACCTAAAACCTGTACAAGAGAAGAACATCTGGAGGTATCACCACCCCTGATTTCAAGCCATACTATGGAGCGCTCATAATAAAAACCACATGGTCTTTACATAAAAACAGACAAATCAATGGAATCAAATCATACACCCAAACATAAATCCACACCCCTATAAACACCTGATTTTCGATGAAAAAGCTGGAAATACAGAATGAGAAAAAGAAATTATCTTCAACAAATTGTGTTGTGTGAGCTGGAAGACAGCATGTAGAATACTGCAAATAAATCTGTAGCTATAACCCTGCACATAATTCAAGTTTAAATGTATCAAGATCTTAACATTTCAGGATTTATATTGAAGACTTTCATCCATTTGGAGTTGATTTTTGTTAAGGGTGGAAGACAAAGATTTAATTTTTGTTCTTCTATAATGCAATTTTCCCAGCACTGTGCTTTGAAGATGTCTTTTCTCCAATGGGAACTTTTGCCATTTGTATCTATATCTTATATCTAAATCATATAGTCTACTTCATTGATGTACTTGTATGGTTTTGTATTTTGTAACCCAATTCCTTGTTTAGTTGGCTCTGTGTTATAGGTTGAAATCAGTCATGGCAATATCCCTGGTAGTTTCTTTGGGCCAAGAGTTGCGTTGAGGCACCTTGAGTGTTTTATTTGTTTTCTTGCTTACCTTTGGTTTCTATGTGAATTTTTTAGATGGCTTTGTTTTCTATTTCTGTGAAGTCAGTACTAGAATTTATATTGGGATTGTACTGAAGCTGTAGATTGCTTCTGGGAAGGAAGATAGCAATTTTCACAATATTGATTCTTCAAATCTTGGAACATGTATGTCCCCCACACCTTATATTTTAGTGTCTTCTTCAATTTCTTTATTCAGTATTTATATAGTTTTTTATGAATGGTGTTGTCACCATAATTTCTTTCTCAGTGTTGTTCAATAAGAAATTTTAGTTTTTACAAAAACCGTTTTTACAACTAATAGATTATTATCCAAGGATTTTTGTTCCAAAGAGACATGTACCTGATGAGCCCAATTATCTTGAAGATTGTCTCCTATGAACACCAGAAACTATACCTGTAAAATCTCATCAACATGACTACCAAAATAAGAGCTGAACAAGGTTGACACAATGCATCTGTCAAGCTGGAAAGGATAAAAACCTGAGGCCTCTACCACACACATAGGATTATAGATAACTGAATAAAGTTGGGAGCAAGAGAGAGAGTTGTCCCCAGGAAAGAGCACACCAACTGGTTATCTAGTGTCAACTTGTCAACCCTAAAAGCATGCTTATATATAAGTAACATTATATTGTTTCGACAGATTATACTTAAGTATGTACACATATACATACATGAAGACAATAACAACTGATTTTAAAAAGAGGATATGAATTTGAAGGAGAATGAGTTGACATATGGGAAAGTTTGGATGGAAGAAAGGAAAGAAAGAAATGTTTTAATTAAATTAGAATCCCAAAAATAAACAAAATAGGAAATTAAAAAGTATAACTAAATCAAAGAAGAAATTGAGACAGAATTGAGAAAACATAATTAATGAAAAGGTTGTTCTTTAAAAGATGTTTAAGATTGACAAACTCTAAATTAAACAAAGAAAGAAAGACAAATTAATTAATAAAATTAGAAATGGAAAGGGAGATATAACACATACCAGTGAAATAAAAAACAAACTCAAAGACATACCTTAAACTCTGTACTCTACCAAATCTTAAAGCCCAACATAAATAAATAAATTTTCCTACAAATATGACCTATCAAAATTAGGTCAAGCTGGAATAATCAATTTAAACAGGCCTCTTATAAGCAACAAGATTAAAATAACAATAAAAATTCTCCATTAGCAAAAATCCTGGGCCCTGGTGTACACATTCCCACTAGGCTTTTAAAGAAAAGCTAAAAACCTGTGATTTGCTAACTATTCTGTATTTCTTTTAAAAAACTAATTCTAAATTTTTTCCTTTCATGTTTTTCTTTTACACATTTGACTCTTTTCACTGAAATACATCATAATTTTTGTTTTATTGTAAATGAATTTTCATACAATATATTCTGAGTATTGTTCCCTTCTCCTACTCCTTCCAGTTCCTCTCCACAATCTCTTCCATTCATATCTGCTTTCTGCCTTTTCTTAGGAAACAGTCATGTAAAAAATAATAAAACAATACAATATATATATCATTAAAAATTATAACAGGAGCAAGCAAACAAACAAGAAAAACCCAAAGGAAAAGCACATATGGATGAAGAAACACACACCACATACAGAGTAATCCCAAAAAACACAAAACCTGAAGTCATAATATATATGAAAAGGCCTGATTCAACATCATGAGAGAAGGAACCTCCAAATATGCCATATTTGTTTTGTATTACCTGTGGCTACCTCTTGTCCACTGGAGAAAAGTAATTTTTTATTTGCAAGTGGTTATCTATTGGAGATTTCTTCTGCATTAGGGATGGGGGCATGATTCAACATCGCCTTTTAGCTTAGGACCCCTATTTGGTGCAGACCCATGCAGACTCTATTCTGCTTCAATCTCTGTGAGTTCATATGTGTGTCATATATGTTGGCCCTGTCCTCCATTTCCTCTGACTCTCACTCTTCCTCCATCCTCATCTTTGAGATTTGCTGAGCTCTGAGGGGAGGGATATTATATTGATATCCCATTTAGGGTTAAGTCACTCTGCATATATTTTCTCTTTTGATATTCATATTTGTTCCCATCTGTTGCAAAAGAAAGTTTCTCTGATGGTGGATAAGCAAGACACTTGCATATGAGTATAGAAATTATTGTTGAGAGTCTTTTTATTGCTATGTTCCTTCAGCAGAACAGTAGTATTTGGTTTCTCCTTAGATTCCCAGATTAACTAGTTTCAGGTCTTGGTGACCATGGCAGCAGCAGCAGGTATGGGCTCCATCTCATAGAGTGGGCCTTATATTAAATCAGATTTTGGTTAGTTACTTCCACAAGCTCTGTGTCACTATTACAGCAGAATATTTTACAGTCAAGACACCATTGTAGACTGAAGAGTTTAAAGCTGAGTTGTTGTTTGCCTCTTTCCTGTGGTAATGTGTATAGAATCTTTCACTACCATAAACTACTAATCCACAGAAATGAAGGCTCAAAGTAGGGACCATCTCGACTTTGTTTTGTTCAATGAGTAGTGTTCCAGTTGTCTTTAGCATTGGGGCCTCATCACCAGTTTGTGATGGACAACCAATAGAGTTAACAATAGCCTGGGTCATTTGCAGAATTCCCATAAGATCCCTTATGCCAACAGTTGTTATAAACAGTAGACATTTATAGCTTATTGTTTTGGGGCCAAAAAACATCTGAAGTCCAGGTGTCAACATCCTTGGTATCTAGTGATGGCCTGTTTCTCATAACTAGTATCTTCTACATGCCCTTATATAGTGGAATCAAGGAAATGCTGTCATTCTTCCTCTTTATTCATTCATTTATTTATTTTTATTGGTTATTTTATTTATTTACATTTCAAATGTTATCTCCCTTCCCAGTTTTCTCTCTTCAAACTACCTATCCCATATGGATCCTTCCTCCCTGCTTCTATGAGAGAGCTTCCTCACCCACCTACCCACTCCCTATGCTGAGGCATTAAGTCTCCACAGGACCAAGGATTTCCTTTCCAACTGATGCCAGATACAACAATCTTTTGCTACCTATTCAGCTCGAGCCATAGGTCCCTCCATGTGTAATCTTTAGTTGGTGGTTTAGTCACTGAGATCTCTGGTGGGTCTGGTTGGTTGATAATGTTGTTCTTCCTATGAGATTGGTAATTCCTTCAGCTCCTTCATTCCTTCTCTTAACATTGGAATCCCCAAGCTCACTCTGATAGTTGGCTGGGACATTCACATTTGTATTGGTTAGGTTCTGGCAAAGCCTCTTAGGGAATAGCCATACGAGGCTCCTCTCAGTAAGTGCTTATTAGCATCAGCAATAGTGTCTGGTTTGTTGTCTGCAGATAGGATGGATGCCAAGGTGGGATAATCTCTGGATGGACTTTTCTTCAGCCTCTACTAAGTGAAGTAAAGTTTTTTTAGTCCTACTTAGAAGGGTGAGCAAAATAATCACAGGTGGTAGAGGGAGGGGAATCTTGGAAAGGAAAAAGAGAAAGAGGGAAAAGGGTTCAGGTGTTAGAGGAGACAGGGGAGAAATATGGAGTGTAAGGAAATTGAATAGAGGTATATAGAAGTAAGGGATGGGGAACTAGGGTAGCTTCTAAATTGTCCCAGAAGCCAGGAAAGCAAAAGAATCCCAGGAACCAACGGGGATAACATTAGCTGAAATATCTAACAAAGGGGAGAGAGAACCTGTAGAGAACATATCCAGAAGTTAGGCATGGTCCTGGTTGAGGGATGAGGCCACCCACCCATCTCAAAAATACTAATCCAGAATTGTTCCTATCTAAAGAAAATGCAGGGACAAAGAGTGGAGTAGAGACTCCTTATTCATTTAGATTAATCCATATGTCTATGTGCATGTAGTGTGTGTGCGTGCGTGTGTGTGTGTGTGTGTGTGTGTGTGTGTGTGTGTATGTGTGTGTGTGTGTAGATGTCAGAGAACACCCTGGAGGAATATCATTCACCTTATTCTGAACAGTGTCTTTCATTAGCCTGAATCTCTTCTAACTATTAGGTTGACTAACAACTTCTAGAGGTTTGCCAAACTCTTTTCCTTATCCCTAGCACTATGATTATTAAGATAAACAACCATGATGTGTGACTTTTTATTGTGTGTTCTGAAGCTCAAACTCAGATCCTTTTGCAAAGCAAGATTTGACTTTTTTATCCCTAATTACATTCGTGAAGGTTCTGTCAACTAACCACTTCCCAAAGGCCACTTCCCCTTATGAGTGTCATCCATACTGAAAAGTAAGTTTCAAAATATAAATTATGGGACATATACATGTGTGTGTGTGTGTGTGTGTGTGTGTGTGTGTGTGTGTGTGTGTGTGTGTACAGAATGCAGGATTTCATTTCTAGTGCACCAAAATCAGTTTTTTAATGTACCAAATATATCAACTTTATCTCCATAGCCTCAAATGTCTTAGTTGTTACAGTCAGTTTTTAAAGTGTCTAAACTCAAGTATTTACTATATATCTAAATTGGATATTGAAGACACTGATGTTATGAGTCAATATTTTTTTTTTTTGCTGTGACACTATATGGTCAAACAAAGTATATACTTTGAAATCATAATGGTAGGGGAGGTATATGTTATATGTTACTCATTCCAAAACAGCTATATAGGAAAGAAAAAAGAGCTAACTGCTTTAGAGTAAATCCACAATATAGCAAGGCAAGCAATAATACATTTATTTAGATCAATATTTATATACTTATTTGCTTTGCCTTGCTATAGATGGAACTCTGGAATCCATTCATGTTAGGGCAGAGCTCTAGTATGGAGCTATATTGCTTCCCCAGAGTCAAATCTCATGGCTAGAAAAAAGTCTTCCCATACTCTTGGTCTCAGTGTTGAGTATTGTGTCCATAAGGTGCTAGAACTGCAGAGTTTTGTAATTTCACAAGACACAGTTAACCCAATAGTCCTCATGCATTATAGTCACATGTACACAGATTAGACACATAAATTCCTGGAATTTAATGCTGGTGACTACACTAACCTGACATCTCAGAGATAGTCTTGCTCCCTTCCCATGGAATGTGCACATTCTGGCCTAGTGAGGGCTCCCTGTGGTGGCCTTACTTCTGTCTTAGTCCTCTGCAGAAGTCTTATAGCTTGCTAGCAAGTCACTTTTATTCTTCATGGTGGTATCTATGCCCCCAAGGCTTAGAAATGCTTGTATAACAAAGAAGATACCCCAAGCAGATTTTGGCAAAGGAAATAACTTGTGTCCTTTAGTGAGAGGCCCAAAACACATCTGGGATTGTGTGAATCACAGCAGGGATGGCCAATAATAGCTGCTTGAGAATTAGTGAGTGCTCCTTCCTAAGCTACAACACTCTGTTTGTGACAGTTGAAGACTTCTGAAACACTTTCTAGTTTGGCCTTGCGCTGCTTTGATGAGTATGCTTGCCTTCCATTGATCGATGACAATCTCTTTGTTGAAAGATTAATGCCAGCTTTGGTTTGCTCTCCTGGATATGAGTGCTCATTATTTACTATAGAGTAAAATGGAATTATCCAGGTCTACAAATGCTGCTTCCCTTATAAGTTTAGTTATTTGATTTCATTGCCTTTTGCTATAAACATTTAAGAAACATCATGATACATCTTCAACAATTGGCTCTAATATTTATTCCAAATATATCATTGATATTAGATTCTACACTGCACAAAATACTAGCAAAGATGCATGATTCAATTAGGTTTTTCCACCAATTTACAACAAAAGTCGCCCTTCCTCTGATACCCACTAATGTGCTCCTCATATCCACTTTCATCAGAGATCTCTTCAGAGTGTCCTTTGCCACATTTCAACCATCCTTTTGGTGACAAACAGAGGGGTAACTCTAGAAAGACAAGTTTTCTAACTTTCTCCAGACTTCCGAGTACCCACTAGAATAATACTTAGTACTTCATGAAAGTAGCTCAAGCAATTCATTAACATGAGCCCCCAAATTCTTTTCCCTACCTGTTCTAAAATTCATTCTTATTTTAGGCTTCTTGTTAGAGCTTTATTTATATCTTAATAATAATTTCTGTCTTAACCCACTCATTTGGCTATTGTAAAATATCTTAGATCAGGTAACTTATAAACCAGAGCAATAGTCCTACAGTCTAGAAAAAAAATTGGGCATTTCTCTTCTATTTGCTGTATCTCTTCTCCTTCTGAGATATGATTGATAACTTAAGCATGGTCTGATATTAAAGACTGATAACTCTTACAGCCTGTATGGCTTGAACCCTGGAAACCTGACTAGGGTGCTAAAGAAATAAAGAAATAACAAACACATGTACAGAACATCTGGGGACATGTAGTTGTGTGAACTGTCTAAACTTCAGTGTAATTATTATGTTCAACAAAGGGGTTAGCTGGTCTCAATAAGACATCTCTTTAGGTGAGCAGTCTCAGGCTGCACAGACACTGATTCAACATATCAGAAAAAAATCATGTACTATTCAGTGGGTATGCCTCTGTTCTCTCAATTTTTTCTTAGAACTGGATTTAAGACACCCAAAAAGGAACAAGAAGACACAGAATGAAATTACCTTGAAACCAGAGGTAAGTCTCTATTCCAGGTACTGATTCTGAGGCAACCAGTCTTCATCTTGGCATAAAGAAAGCTTATCCTGTATTGGGTTTACCTTCCTGCCTCCCCTCATGGATTCATAACATTTCAGTGAGATGAATAGACTTTATCTTTAAATACAATTCTTACTAGTTTTCCTCAACATAATTGATTTGATTTCTTTTAAAGTACCATTTGGCAACTATTTGTCATTTTATTGGATAAAAACACAAATTAAATTGAAGCATAGTGTGAGGGGAAATGCAGATCTCAAAACCAAACAACCATGTAAAGATGCTGGATACTTGGAGTTTTTAATTTTGTTTTTGAGTCACTGGTGGTTTCTGTGCAGGTTTAAGCTTGGAGGGTGATTGACTCAACATCAGGAGAGAAAGATGTCAAGAGTCATTTGAGGTGACTGCCTACTGCCTCCCATGTCTACAAGAGTAGAAAGTACAACTAGAAATATAGTGTTTATTATCCCTTTGTGGATTGAGATAATTGACTTAGAGCTTTTACACAAAACACTCTCAGCAACATGAGTCCATTTTTCACTATCCTGTAAATTGAAGGAGAATCATTTGAAGGTAGGAAGCACTACACTGAATTAACAGCATAGTGCTGACTGGTTTTATGTCAACTTGACACAAGATAGAATTATTTGGGAAGAGGAAGCCTCAACTAAGAATATGGATTTGCTAGATTGGCTTGTGGACTAAGCCTATGAGAGCATTTTCCTATCAATGCTTGATGTCCTTCCCAAATTTCTTTTGGTTGTGAAATTTCATCATAGTAATATAAGCCTTAATTAAGACAAATTAGTACCAGGATTATGGGGGTATTTCTGTGACCATACATTGTGACATTTAAATTTGAGACTGGACAAGATATTGAGTATTCAGAGCTGAACAGACAATTCTGTGGGAGCTTAGAAGATCAGAATCCTAAAACATTGCAGAAAATGAAGGCTTCATTTGTGAAACTTCAAAGTGAAGCAAAGACTCAATCAGAGATGTTTGAGTGATAATTTTGGATAAATAAGCACTAAAGTAAAACTTTTGGTTTGCTGGAACAAGTGGACTGGTTAGCTGGGGCTGAAAACTCACCTGTAATTTGAAATGTAAATACTGAGAATATCCAATAAAAAAGAAAATATTAAATTATATTTTATCGCTTTGTCTCATGATGAGATATATATAGAGAGAGAGACACAGAGAGAGACAGAGAGAGAGACATAGAGACAAAGAGACAGAGAATTATCATTGAGTGTAAACTTTCTGGAAAATGTTTCCTCAAGATTAGTACGCAGAAGCCATGCTGAAAGGTAGGGATAGGGACAAGGCTGTAGCTTGTCCTGGCACAGGAACTTGGTAAGGTATAAGAGTTTCCCAGATGGTACTGGTTTTGAAGTCATTGGCAGAGGAGCTCCTGGAAAGTAGCTACTGCTTGGCACTGTAAGAAGCCTGAAGAGAACTTGCTATATGCAAAGCCTCAGTTTAAATAAAAACCCCAGAATTGAAAAGATCTTGGCAAGAAGTTGCATCTTAGTAACATGTGGCAGGGCTAGAGACATTGAAGATCCATCTCCAAATTTTGGAGATGCTAGTATGATACAGGATGACCACCAAGGAGAACCTCAACTTTTTAGTAAAGCAGACCTGAGACTAGAAAACAAACTGTGTGTGCTTCAGAGGGCAGTGCTGAATTAATTTATAGCCTGGCCTCATTTCCCCCTTCCTCCTCTCTTCCAAGTTCCTTCCTCTCCCATCTCTTCTTCCCTTTCCCCTCATCCATGCATCTTCTATTTTTCTTCAGAAAATGACAGGCTATTAACAACAGCTGATGGGCATAGATGTAGAAACCCACAGCTAGAATTATGTGGAACTTAGGGAATCCTGAGGAAGATGAGAAAAAAGGATTCTAGGAGTTACAGGGGTCAAGGACACCAAAAGAATCCACGTACAAAAACATTGAACTTTTTAGTCTGTCACATATTGGTTTTGATTTTATTTGATTGAGACTGTATTATGATTCTTAACTCTTGGAGTAATAAATTATTTAAACATTTTTTTTATTTTACAAGAGCTCATAGTTTAGTGTCATTGAGCTTTTGGAGATTTTGAATTTTAGAGACTTTGGAGTTTTCGAGAATTTTGATTTTTAAAAGATACTTAGAAGGCTTTAAAGAGACTAAACTTTTAAAAGACTAGCATGTTTAAAAGTTATGGGATCTGATATTGTGATATGAATATTAATATAAGATCTTGGAGATGAAAATATAATATTTTTATTTGTTTTCAAGTTTATTTTTCCTTGATTTAATTCTTGGCCTAAGCCCATTTTTTATTACAACTTTATTTAATAAAAACAGAAATACATGTATGGAATTTGAGAAGCATTTTTACATAGGACTATATGAAAATATTTTTGTCTATTTTTAAAGGGTTGATAGTGTACATTGAAATCCTACACGTTACAATAAGCTTAACCAAAAGCAATCTACAGATTCAATGCAATCCCCACCAAAATTTCAACCCAATTCTTCATAGAGTTGGAAAAAACAATGTGCAATTTCATCTGGAATAAAAAAAGACCTAGAAAGCAAAATCCATCTTCAACAACAAGAAAACATCTGTGAGAATCACAATACCTGACCTCAAGCTATATTGCAAAGCAATTGTGTTAAAAACTGCATGGTACTGGTACAGAGATAAGAACATGGATGAATGGAATAGAATAGAAGACCCAGAAATGAGCCCTCACATATATGGTAACTTGAGTTTTGACAAAAGAGTTGTAGACATTCAACGGAAAAAGAACAGCCTCTTCAACTAATGGTGTTGGTCCAACTGACACACAGCATGCAGAAGAATGAAAATAGACCCTTTCTTATCTCCTTGTACAAAGCTCAAGTGCAAGTGGATCAAAGATCTTCACATTAAACTAGGTACACTGAAATTATTAGAAGAGGACGTAGGGAAAACCTTAGAACACATAGGCACAGGACAAAATTTCCTCAACAGAACAACAATGGCTCGTGCTCTAAGGTCAAATATTGACAAATGGGACTTAATAAGATTGCAAAGTTTCTGTAAGGCTAAGGACAATGTCAAGAAAACAAAACAACAGCCAACAGATGGGGAAAAGATCTTTACCAAACCCACATCTGATAGAGACCTAATATTGAAGGTATACAAAGAACTCAAGAAGCTAGACACCAGAGAATCAAACAACCCTATTAAAAAATGGGGTACAGAGCTAAACAAAAGTTCTTAATTGAGGAATATCAAATGACTGAGAAGCATCTAAGGAAGGGCTCAACATCATTAGCCATCAAGAAAATGCAAATCTAAACAACCCTGAGATTCCAACTCACACCAACCAGAATGGCTAAGATCAAAAATTCAGATGACAGCAGATTCTGGCAAGGATGCGGAGAAAGAGGAACACTTCTCCATTATTGTTGGGGTTGTAAACTAGTACAACCATTCTGGAAATCAGTTTGGCGATTCCTCAGAAAATTGGACATAGTACTACCTGAAGACCCAGTTATTCCACTTCTGGGCATATACCAAAGAGTAGGCCCAACATACAACAAAGAAACATGCACCACAATGTTCGTAGCAGCCCTATTTATAATAGCCAGAAGCTGGAAAGAACCCAGATGTCCTTCAGTAGATGAATGGATACAAAAATTGTGGTATATTAACACAATAGAGTACGACTATCAGAAACAATGAGTTAATGAAATTTTTAAGAAAATGGATGCATCTAGAGAATATCATACTGAGTGAAGTAACCCAGTCACAAAAGAATAGACATAATATACAGTCACTGATAATTGGGTACTAGCTCCAGTAAGCTCTGAACACACCCAGAAACACCTCACAGACTAAATGAAGTTCAAGAAAAACAAAGGCCAAAAAAAAAAAAAAAAAAAAAAAAAAAAAAAAAAAGAAAGAAAAACCATTAATGCTTAATCTTTACACACCAAGAAAACTTTGACTATTTCCAGGTTACATCTTGTGTTACATGTACTTTACGCTCATTGTAACTAGTAATATTTAAATGCATACTATCAAACTTTTAAAAATATCAATTACTGACAAAAATGTATTCATATACTTTTATGAAAAAATGCTTAAAATCTGTACATTTATCTTTGTTTTTAAATAAAGTTGTTCAATTTAATAAATAAGAAAAGCATAAAGTACATGTAAAACAAAACATAACATGGAAATGGTCAAAGTTTTCTTGGTATGTATAGCTTAAACACAATGATTTTTAAATACCAAAATTGCTACAAGGTTATCTTTTTAGGTCTTGAGTTATTAATGATTTAAGGTCTAGGTGTACACAACTCTGAGAGGGTGCTATACACTTATTGTTTCTTTTCTTTTCTTTTTATTTTTTTTGTCTTTCTTTCTAAGAAGGGCTGAGGCTTCCACCATTTGGCCTTTCTTTTTTTGAGCTTCATATGATCTGTGAGTTGTTTCTTGTGTATTCAGAGCTTTCAGGGGCTAATATCCAATTATCAGTGACTGCATATTATGTCTGTTCTTTTGTGACTAGGTTATCTTACTCGGGATGATATTCTCTAGATACATCCATTTTCCTAGGAATTTTATAAAGTCATTGTTTCTAATAGATGAGTAGTACTCCATTATGTAAATATACCACAATTTTTTGTATCCATTCATCTACTGAAGGACATCTGGGTTCTTTCCAGCTTCTGGCTATTATATATAAGGCTGCTATGAATATGGTGGAACATGTGTCCTTATTGTATATTGGAACATCTTTAAAGTTTGTTAAGAAAATAACAACAGTAGTGTAGTCAAACACTAGAAAACACTAATGCAAACCAAGAATGTGTTGCCTTCCCTGAATTGTTAGTAGAAATACGATCTAGTGTCCTATAGCATAATATCAAAATGTCACCTCCCAATTAAAAGAAGCAGTTTTCATATCAAGAAGCAGAAATATCTCAAAACAAGCAAAAAGAGGTAATCAAATGATGGCAATATAGAAATGAATGATATGTTTTAATAATGTGGCAAAGATTTTAAATCAATTGTTACAAGATTATTCTAGTGAACAATTATGAATGAAAATTGAAAATAAATTGCACACCTCAACAAAGAAATAGAAAACCTCACCAAGGAAACAATAGATATAAAACTATTAAATCTTATAACTGAAAACTACAATAGGCAAAATTGGAAATCAAGCAGGCAGACTGCGCAGAAGAGAAATGACAGGTAGGACAACACAGAGTGCCAAAAAGAAGAGTAAGATTTATCTAATGGAGGAAAATACACATGTAAGCAAAGCAGAGTTGCAGGGACTATAATACCATGGTAACAAAAGGTCTAATATATGTGTTATTACAGCCTCCAACGAAGAAATGAAAGAGCAATGCTTTCAAGACATGCTCACAAACTTACTAGCTAAAATTTTGCTAAATATGCTAAAATAAATACACATTTTGAGCTTTGAGATTATTTCAATTTTAACCACAGGATTCTAGTCTACAAAGCACAATGACTATTTTCATACCCTTCCACTCCCACAGATCCCAGTCTTCTCAGTTAGAATCCCTCCAAGGCTGCAAAGATGCTAGTTACTTAAACAAAGCACCCCATCTTCACTTCCAATATGGAGGGAGCATGACTGCCAGGGAAAGAGAAAAGGAGGTTTTCATAGATTTCAACCTAAGGATCATATGAGCTCCACTGTCCAGAGCCTTTATGGAAGCTTATTTATTTGTGTTTTGGGAGAAAAGGTGAATCCATAGCTTATGGTGAAGCTCTGGTATCCTCTTATATTCTTGTTCCCCATATCTAACCAAAACATAGCTCTTACTTCAAAGACAATAACAGAGAATTTATTAGTGACTCAAATATGAGTGACTACAGCTATGGAACATTCATTCAAAGTGTCCCACAAAAGATGTTGTGACATGGAAGTTACAAAATAAGGCCATCCATCAAGGCATTTGATTTTCATTTACATTGGTAGAAACTTCATGTAAAGAGGTTATAGCATAGCCGAAAAATATCTGCTATATTTTTCCAGTGATAATTTTAGCCAGGTACCTGTCTACAAACATAAAATATTATTATTAATATTGTCAGGTGGTGTCTCTTTCATATGAAATAGGTCTCATGTTGAAACAGTCATTGGTTGGTTGTTCCCTCAGTTTGTTCTCCATGAAACCTGACACATTAAGTCTAATAAAATAGAAAGTGGTCAATAACCTTGAATGCATTAATGCAGGAGACAACTTCTGAACTGAACACCAATCAATGGCTCAGGGTCTAAGATCAACAATTAATAAATGGGACCTCATAAAACTAAAAAACTTCTGTAAGGCAAAAGACACACCATCAATAGGACAAAATGACATCCTACAGATTGGATAAAAACTATCTTCTTGAACCCTATATCCAACAGAGGACTAGTATTCTGTTTAGAAGTTAGATAAAAACAACACAAATAACTCTAAAGTACAGAGCTAAGAAGAGAATTCTCAACAGAGGAATCTCAAATAGTTGAGAAGCACTTAAAGAAATGTTCATCATCCTTAGTTACTGGGGAAATAAAACCATCCTAAAATTCTATCTTACACCAATCAGAATGACTAAAATAGAAAACTCTCAAGAGATTTGACATGTTTGTTAGCATGTGGACCAACACTCTTCCATTCATGATGGGAGAACAAACTTGTACAATCACTGTGAATATCAATTTTGTGGTTTTTCATAAAATTAGGAAAAGTTCTACCTCAAGACCCAGCTATACCACTCCTGAGCACATACTCAAATAATACTCCACCATATCACAAGGACTCTTGGCCAGATGTTCAGAGAAGCTTTATTCATAACACCAAGAAACTGGAAACAACCTAAATTTCCATAAGCTGAAGAATGAGTACAGAAAATGTACTACATCTATACAATGGAACACTCTTCAGCTATTAAAACCGAAGACATCATGAATTGTGCAGGCACATGGATGGAACTTGAGAATATCATCCTGAATGGGATAACCCAGAGCCAGAAAGACATATTTGGTATATCCTCACTTATAAGTGTACATTATCCATAAAACGTACATTTATAAGTGCACAGACCCAACAAAATTGGATAAAAAGGAGCTCCAGAATGAATCTCACTTGCAAGATGAAATAGTCACCAGGGGTGGATGGAGATAGGGAACTGAGTAGAAGAGGGAATGAGGAAGGTAACTGGAATGTTGAGCAGGGGTGGGGAGAGGGGAATGGGAGAGAACTGGGAATGAATAGAAATCTGTGAGGGACATCTCTGGGACTACCTGGAGATCTGGGATGGGAGAAGATATGAGGAGTCTATGGCAGTGACACTAGCTGAGACTCCTACTGGAGGAGGATATACAGACAGAAGCAGCTACCTCTCGTAGCTAGGCAGGACTTTTGGAGGAGGGAAAAAGGACATCAATTCACCCACAGAAACCTTAGAACACAAAATTTATCTTGATTTTCATAGCTTCTTACAGCTTTCGCACCATTATAGTGACTGTATTGATATGCCTTTTTGAGAAACCATTTAAGTTGTGTGTGGATGATGTCTTTCCTGAACTCAAAGCCACTTCAGGAAGTTGGGGATAGTGGTGCTTTCTGGATAGCCACAAGAAACCAGGAAGAGAGGGTGAAGAGCAGTAGAAAACTTTAAAAATAGGGAAGGATCATGACAGAAGCATCTAGAAATGGGTACTTCAACACATATTCTTCTTAAAGATAAGAGTGCCTTGACTAACCGGAGAACTGGGCTACCACTTGGACATAGTCATGGTGCCATAAATTTTCTTACCAACACATTAAGGAGATTTGACAAAAAGATTCTAATTTAGACACCTCATAGATATGCCTGAAATGCATGAGATCTTGTGCCTAGGGGTATGCAAACTGAACAAAGGAAGAGTCTTTTCCAGAGCATCAGTTTTCCACAGTTGTCACTAAAACTGTGGGCTGACAATAAGGCTTGGGGATAAGTAAAGGTGCATTAGGCAGTAAAGAGGCTCAAATTCCTGGATACACAGAGAGGACCTGAGTACATGTAACCATCCAACAGCTGTGCAGTCCTTTGTGTCAGTTATGACAGCTCCATGGGTCTAGCTGGGGTCTAAGGGTAAAGCACACAGAATAAAGTAGCCTTCCTAGGTCTCTTGTCTAGCAACTCAAGCTGCTTCCATATGGAGAAGTGAAGCTGCCTACAATTTCCTTTTTTATACATTGGAAGACAGTGGAATGAAATACACCACACACACACACACACACACACACACACACACACACACACACACACAAAACCATACATTAGAAGACAGTGGAATGAAACACACATACACACACACACACACACACACACACACAAAACCATACATTAGAAGACAGTGGAATGAAATACACCACACACACACACATACACACATACACACACACACACACACACACACACACACACACACACACACACAACCATACATTAGAAGACAGTGGAATGAAACACACACACACACACACACACACGTATGTACATAATTAAGGAGTGTCTGAATTTTTGTTCAAAGTAATGAATAAATAAACCCCTTCACAACTTTTCCCAACTGCTATTGATGGGATAATTGGGCCTAATGTTTTAATTTTAATGCTTTCAGTGAAGTTGGCTTTTGCAAAGGAGCTGCATCATACATTACAGAGTATAGGTTTGTTACCAGGTACTCACTGTGATTCCATGAAAGACTTGAACTTATTTTTATTGGTGCATCACCCAGTGGGGCAAATACAGAAAAGTTGGGCTTTATTCTATTCTAAGGTTTCTGGATGTGGGGTACTTTCTTTTTCATCATTGTTCTTGGGTAAGTATGAAAGAAACTTTTAATTCCAATGGGATCACAGTTCTGGAATATGGCTATAGGACTAAGGCTTTATATAAAATCTTTTACAAGAGTAATTCTTTGCAATGACCCTTATTGTCCTGGTCATTTTTTATCACTGCCATGAGACATGATGTTCAAAGTCAGTTTATAAAAGAAAAAGTTTATAGAGGGTTTACTCTTTCATAATTCATGACCATCATGGTAAAGATCATAAAATCAAGAAGGCAGGTCACTGGAGCAGTAGCTGAGAGCTTATACATTGTCCCAAAACCAAGGAGCAGAGTGCTAACTAGAAATGATATGGGTTTTTGAAATCTCAAAACTGACTCCCAGTTTCATACATATTCCAACAAGTCCACACCTTTAATCCTTTCCAAACAGTCCCACTATTTAGAGCCAAATATACAAACATGAGTCTCTGGTCGTCAATCTTACTCAAGCAAACATACTCATTTACCGACTCTTACCCCTTCTATAGAAAAAGAAGACTTGGTCAGTACAATATAAGAAATCCAGGTTTTTTTAAACTGTCTTTTGCCAAGTTAATGACAGCAATAGGCTGGGTACCAATGACCACATGTGGGTTTCATGCGGGAAAAATCAATACCTGGCTCCAGTTGCATGGCAGAGTCACATGAAAAAAGGCAGTCATGAATTGGTGTGCCATCTTTCTAGGCATACAGAGTTCCACAGAAGAGCATAGTTTGGGGTCATGAGATGAGCCACAAGAAGAAAAACCAGCTCAGAGATTTTTCTACTATAGCCCTCTGCTCTGTTAGTAGTCACAGACTTTGTGCCTAAATTTTCATGCAGGTTAAATCATCAACATCTATGAGATCACACCAGAGACCTGGATTCATCAACTGTGGAAGCATTTTAATTAAAAAGGAAACCTGCCACTGCTAAATTAGGTAGGCTTGAGGCAGAGGTCTTCCTATCTCTTAGAAGCATCATTTTCAGAGAAACCAGAATTTCAAAGCCTGAGCACCGAATTTTTCTCACCTGTTCTTTCCATCCAGCTTACAATATGGACTAGGGCTTGACATAAGAAAGTTCTTCTGTTGTCACTGAGGTCCAAATGATGGCAATGACAGTGGTAACATGATAGCATTACTGAGCACACTTCAGATTTGAAACCCTCCCCTTCTTGCTGCCGTCAATGCTTTGCTAGTATAGATTTGCTATGAAGCATCAAGTGGTAGCAGGAAACATCTTCCTGCTGGATAATCTACAGATATCTAGTGTCCACCAAGGTTTAGTCCTGAGTAGGTACACATCACTCTAGGCAGTCAAACTTCTCCAGGAAGTTGTAGGATCCTCAGTTTGGGCCACTCTGATATACTTGGCTAATCACCCAAATCTCTTTGGCTTAACGAGAGATTCAAGAAATGGCTTTAGCATTTTTAATATCCCACTCTGACAGCCTAATGGTGGGATGCATTTTCTCCAAAACTCTATAAGATGAGGACATTTAACAATCAACGTAATAAGTATGTTTAAAGTACATTAATGCAGTTTTATGAAGCAATAAATGCATAGAAACAAGTTCATAGTTTGCTGAATTTTCAGAGTAACAATGAAAGAGACACTGAAACATCTCACTTATTCTTGCTAGTCGTATGTCACTTTGATACAAGCTAGAGTTATCTGAAAGGAGGGAACCTCACTGTAAAAGAATGATTCCATAAGATCCAGCTGTAGGACATTTTATTAATTATTAATTGATAAGAGAGGGATAGCATATTGTTTGTATGTGAGTGTAGGGGAGATCATACTTGCGGTGCTGGACTGGATTCTATAAAAATAAAGCACTCCGAGCAGGCCATGTGGAACAGACCAGTAAGCAACAATCCTCTGTGAACTATGCACCAGTCCTGATGGCATGTTTCTGTCATTTAAATTCCTATCCTGACCTTTCTTTAATGATGAGCAGCAATATAGAAATATAAGACAAATAAAATATATTCTCCCCTGCCTTTGTGCCTGGGTATCTCATTGCAGCACTAGGAACCATACTGAGAAATCACCTTTACCACAAAAGATGTTGGAAACCTAATCTCACAACTGCATGCAGATTATTTGAACTAATTTTACATGTGTAACTTTGTCCTAAATGGGTTTCTAACAGTAAATCAGGGGAGTTTTCAACATGTTATTTCATATATCATAATGTAAATCATTATAGAAAAGATCCTAGCATTTTTTCTCAGAAGCTCCTTCCATTTTCAGTTCCATGTAATAATCTTACGTGCCCACATATTCACATAGTCATGAATTACTATTGACTGTTCTTTTTTTTCATTTAGTAAGGTCCTACTCCACCCAGGCCAGATCTGTGTGATCATACCTGTTAACTTATTCCTATGTTCTTTTACTAAATTATTATCCATTTTATATCTATGTCAAAATTAACTTATTCACATGTATGTGGATGTAGGGGAACATGTATCATGCCAGTAGAGGAACGGGCATAGAACTGCCAAGGTGAAGTATGCCCAAACCTCGGAAATCTCAAAAATTGAGATTAGAATTGCATCCTGAGACATCCTGGAGTTGAGATAGCTTTCGCCCTGTTTTTGTGCCTTTCTCAGACCATGTAACCTGGAGACCCAACCAAGTGGTTACAAGTAGTCAGTCGCATAGCATGGCACTTGAATTTGTTCCCCAATGTAAACTGGGCATCTCAGAGGCCTTAATCTTCAGCCAATAATTTTGTCTCTCCTTGAATATTCTCACAACCTTCTCCTAAACTGTATATCCCTTGGTTCACCCTGAATAAAGTTTATGCATTCAAATCCACCCAAAGAAAGAAATATGAACAAGCTAAGATTGTTTATAAAGAAATACTTTATTAAAGATTGTCAGGCCTTCATCCAATGGAGCTGTAATACTGAGATTGCTGGAGAACCCCATTTCCTCCAATCCCTCATACCCTCACTCTTTCCCAACCATGCCAGGATCGTGCCCCTTCTGGACTCTGCCTCATTCTTTCAGCTGAGTGTGCAGGAACATCTGGACACTGTGAGAGAGACAGCGACCCAAACTTTTTTTCCATATCAGCCTCACATGGACTCTATTTACGCTGTTAGCCTAGCATACAGCTGTGTCTGATGATCTGGAAGAGGAAGAAATGTGGACTCTCTCAAGAAGAGGGTATTTGACTTGTTTGCCATTTGAAATTTGTATTGTTTTTCTAGTGACATTCTAATAGATTATCATAAATACAACCACTTAAAACAATGGAAATTTGAGTTGTTACCTGTCCCTCAGCTGAAATTTCAGTCACCATCCCTACCTGGCTCATATGTATATGGTCTAGGGGGCCTTGAGTATACAGAAGATGCAAGGCTGACTGGAGAGAAAGATCAGAAACAGGATGGTCTGGATGGCCCTGAAGTCACCAATGCTTCTGTAATTAACCACAATGAACAAATTAGTTCACAAAGACAAATTTTGACAGAGTCCTTTGGTTGATCTATCATTGCTCTGTCTGGAGTGAGCACATGTCTCTTTATATCTTCCCATCTAGCAAAACTCTTGGCACCTAAACAGAGGCCTGATAGGATCACCAATGTGTCCTATCAGCAGTATAGACATTGCTCTTGTGATATAACAATTGACACATATGGTAAGACTTTTCTATCCTTAGGCACTAGATCTGAAGACCAATTCCCACTTGATAAGAGAAAATAGCAGTGGACATTCAGAGACCTGGACCAACCTCTGTAAAAGCTATAAATCTTGCCTGACTTGATGGTAGGCACACAAGGAAGTCACTAGATGAGCAGAAAAATTGATGACAATTCTCCACCAGCAGCCTCTGTAATACTTTCCAGTATGACAAATACCATTCAAGAAGCTTACACCTTTGTTGAAGTTCGATTCCTGCAAAATCACCCCCCAAATATTGTGTTTCCTCATATAAGGTAACTGGGGCTGTGGGTTTCACAGAAGACCACTGCTTTTCATAGTGGATGGTGGTTACTAAAAAGACTCAGAACTAATAAAACTGTCCTTTAGTTCTACTAGAATTTTCTTTCTAAAAAATGGTTATTTTATTTATTTTCATCTCAACTATTATCCCCTTTCCTCATTTCCCCTCCACCAACCCTTTATTCCATTCCTTTACCTCCTGCTTCTATGAGAGTGCTCCCCAACCCACCCACTCCCATCACATTGCCCTAGTATTCCTGTACACCGGGGCATCAAGCCTTCACAAGACCAAGGAACTCCCCTCCTATTGATGCCAGATAAGGTAATCCTTGATACATGTACAGCTAGAGCCATGGCTCCCTTCATGTGTATTCTTGGTTGGTAGTTTAGTACTTGGGAGCTCTGGGGTGTCTGGTTGGTTAATATTGTTCTTCCTATTGGGTTGCTAACCCCTTCAGCTCCTTCAGCCCTTTCCCTAACTTCTTCATTGGTGTCCTCATGCTCAGTCTGATGATTGACTGCAAGCATCCGTATCTATTGGTCTGGCTCTGGCAGAACTTCTAAGGGAATAGCTATACTAGGTTCCTGTCAGAAAGCACGTCTTAGCATCAGCAATAGTGTCTGGTTTGGTGTCTGCAGATAGGATGGATCTCTCAAATATCTAATATCTGAATGTCCTTTTCTTCACTCTCTGCTCCACTTTTCATCCTTGAATTCCCTTTAGACAAGAGCAATTCTGGGTTAAACTTTTTGAGATGGGTATGTGGTCCCATTCTTTAGTTCTCCAGTACCACTAGGAAAGGAAAATCTTCAAGAACTAGTTAGTATTTACAATGTCTTAATGGTAATTTTTAATCCCTATTGACTATTCTTTGCTGGTCCATATGGTGTACCCCTATGAGTGAGGACACAGAAGAGATGATACTTCGGCACAGAGAGTAGCAGTCATTCAGCACACTTGATAAGAATTTACTGGGGCTCATGTCTGATCTTAAAGGTCATATTATAAAAGGAAATGCTAACAAGCTAAAGCTCCTTTACCAGGTTCTGTACTGCCCCTAGAGGAAAGGTGTGTTGCTGAAAACTGCAATCGTATATACCCAGTGGTCTGGGTTTGTTATTCAATCAAGGGCATGCTGTCCATCTCTGATCTACATAGTCTCTCCAAACTTCATATTAGACACTACCATCAACATTCCATGTAGCTTGAGTTTTGATATTTGGAGGCCCTTACATATGCTAACTCAAATCATTTCCTACCCTTAAAGTCTTATTTCTCAGAAATCGGAACTTCTGTGTATGTATAAGATCTGGGCAGAGATTCTGTATGCTTATTGTTGGGGTGCCCCTCAAGTAGACTGCAGTGTTGGTGGGTCAGCAAAGGGCATAAAGATGAACAATTCTGGAGATGGTTTCAGGGAACAGTGTCTGCTTTATTGCACACGAGCAATACTTACATAGTGAAAGTCTGTTGGCTATGATTGGTTAGCACATTATTGGACACTGAGTACTCATACCAACAGGGTCTCTATATGGAAGAAACACAATAAAGGAGAAATGGAGAGTGCAAACTTGTTAGTAGGCCAGCTATAGGCTACTCATACTACTTCAAAATTTAGTGTTCTGACTTCCTGAAACACTCAGGAACATGGTGTGCAATGCTTCTCTCTTAGAAGCACAGTGTGCCAGGTCATTCCTCCATTTTCTCCTAAAGCTGGGAAAGGTAAAGTAACAAAAAAATAAAGATAAAATAAAGAAAAAAGTTGATGTTATTTCCCTAGGTCAAATCCCTTTAAATGTCCAGATAAGTCTAATAAAAAATACAGCTGGCTATTAGAGAATGACTTTGAATTATATAGAACTAAGCTCAGCAGTGCACGTCATCCATGATGCAGGGTGACCAAGGGCTCTCTTGGAAGGACAATTGTTCCAGTGATGATATTTTATTAAACTATAGTGAACCTTACCAACATTTGTTATTTTAGTATCTTCTTAGCTTATTAATCTTAAGAAAATACTGGCTGGAAGTGCACTTAGTGTCACCAGATTAGAGGGCCATTCTCCCTCCACCAGGCCAGTAAAGATACTTACAGTCCAGTCCACCTCAGTAGCTCTGGGTCCATCTGTTTCATCTTCACAGAGAAGATGCTTTCTGTTTTCTGTTTATGTGAATGTGTAAGACGTTATCTTCCTAATTCAAAAGGTTCCAGTGTAGACACAAGGGATCCTAGACCTAGGCTTATGCCCTTAGGGAATTTATAATCTTGAGAGTCAGTTATGATTCAATATTTGTGTCAAATTATTATGGAAGCTTAATGGCTTATCCAGACACTGAAAACATTAGAGATGAAAAATAGAAGGAAAATCCTTTTGTACAAGACTATGGAGAAGAATCCTGAGTCAATTCACAATCCATCAGGAATGTATTCTTTCTATTACAAACTCAGAAAGTAAAAGTCTATTCTTAGGGCAGTGCTCAAACCGGTAGAGGCATGAATAGATGGCTATAACCCCCGAATAATGTGATGAATGAACTATTGTAGAACGGAGGCCATAGTAGAGAGGTGCCACAAGTGTGGAACCAGAAACAGAGTATTTGTAGGCACAGGACCTTTGGAAGCAGAAATAAAAAGCCTTTTCACTCACATATTCAGAAAGAAGGATTTGTGCCCCAGTAGACATGGAAGGCAGAACATTAAAGTTTCAGGTTCAAGGCTTGCTTGGAATATAATATCCTGTCCTGCTTCTGACTTTGGAGTGAGAATGTCTGTGTTATGTTTAACCATATCACTGTATTTTTTAAGCAATAACATGCAAGTTTCCATATGGTTCCAGTAGGAGAACATCTTGCTTTGTAATGATCTGACCATGTCTCCCACCTAAAATTCAATCTAGATAACACTTCTGTCCCTAGATTGCTTTGGTGCTGGAACACTTTAAGACATTTAGAGCTATGAGAGAAGGACATACATTTTTGAGTGGATGCAGGAAAAATATCCTATGGTGTGAAGGCTTATGGTTTACCAAGATTTCTATTTCCAAATTTTAATCCTCAGTATGATTAGTTGTCTTGGATGTGGTTAGATCACAGAAGCAGACCTCTTATGGGTATAAAATGTTATGGGATTAAGTGTCCTAAAGAGTAGACACACTTCCCCTTCCAGTGTATGGGACCATGGGGAGAAGGCACCACCTCTGAACTATAAAGGAAATCTCTCTAGACAGCAAATATACAAACATTTAGATCTTGGATTCTTTAAGTCTTCAGAAGGAGATACCTTCTTTGAAATGATAAGAAATAAATTTGATTAGTCTAGAGCTGAGGAGGCTGAGCTTAGGGTTCTCTGCTCTCCCAGTGACCTTAGTCCTATTTAATAACATGTGGAAAACAATGTCACAAGCCTCCCCACCTGCTTAGGATGCACAAAGTGTCAATGACAAAGACATGGACCCAGTGTGATGTTAAGGATATTGACACAAGAGTCCATAATTTTCTATGTCAGTTAAATGCTAGGTACTAGAACTGCTCTGGTTTCAATGCAAGTGGCTCCCAATGCATGCATTGAAAAGTCACTCCTTACCGTAGCATTACTGGGCAGTAATGATAGTGGCCATTTCAATAGAGGTGAAGGGAACAGACCTACTCATGGCAGTGGATGTAATGACAGGGACAGTTAACTTTCCATCTCTCATATTTTTGCCTTTCTATCTTTCTCCATGGGGTGATTAAATAAGAACATTATAATCAGATGCTAATTTTGGATGTCTCAGATTTTAGAACAACTAAAATATAAATTTCTATTTTGTTTTTGTTTTTGTTTTTTTTTTAATATGTTCTCCAGAATGTGATATTCAGTTATAGTGTCAAAAGGCATACTAAGCTAGGGAGTCCTTAGGTTTTGTGCTCAGATAAGTCACCTGCAGACCCCTCCTCTTTCTGAAGGATGGGGCTAGAGGCTCAGAGAAAATTCATGTAAAGGGTGCAGATGCTAAACGTCCAGATGCATATAGGAGTAATTATGTTCAGTGAGAAGTGGGCAAGCCTGTGGGGTTTTTTTAATTTGATAGTTTATGTATTTTCATTTCAATTGTATCCCCTTTCCTGGTTCCTCCCTCTCTCAACCCCTCCCCCTGATTCTCTGAAGATGTTCCCCCTACTGCCTGCCTACTCCTACCTCCCTGCCCTAGCATTCAGGTATACTGGGGCATCAAGCTTTCACAGGGCTAAGGGCGTCTCCTCCCATTGATGCCCAACAAGGCCATCCTATGTTACATATATAGCTGGAGCCATGGGTCCCCCTATTTGTACTCTTTAGTTGGTGGTTTAGTCCTTGGGAGTTCTGAGAATTCTTGTTGGTTAATATTGTTGTTCTTCCTGAGGTTGCAAACCTTTTCAGCTTCTTCATTTTTTTTCTAAGTCTACCCTGTGCTCAGTCAGATGGTTAATCTGCATCAATAAGGCTCTGGAACAGCCTCTCAGTCAACATTATTAGTCATCAGGAAAATATAAATCAAAACAACCCTGAGATTCTACTTCATACCAGTCAGAATGGCTAAGATCAAAAACTCAGGAGATAGCAGATGCTGGCAAAGATGTAGAGAAAGAGGAACACTCCTCCATTGTAGGTAGAATTGCAGGTTGGTACAACCTCTCTAGAAATCAGTTTGGCGGTTCCTCAAAAAATTGGACATAGTGCTACCTGAGGACCCAGCTATTCCACTCCTGGGCATATACACAAAAGATGCTCCGACATATAACAAGGACACTTGCTCCACTATATTTATAGCAGTCTTATTAATAATAGCCAGAAGCTGGAAAATAACATATATATATATATATATATATATATATATCAACAGAAGAATAGATGCAGAAAAATATATCTACAACTACTACTTCTTTCCTGATCTAATGTAACTTTTTAAAATTATTGTCAAATTTCTTTGTTTATAGAAACTTGCAAAGATGGCATTGGGGGAACAATTGGTTCTTTATGCAATGTCATTTTTTTCTCTAAAGAAAAATACATTAGTGTTTATTAGAATTATTCATGAGTATTTTTTTGTAAATGAAAAGAAGAATAGAAGAGAGAAGAGAGAAAGAGAGGGGAACTGTGAGGAGAGAACAGGGCAGGGCATCGTTGCTTACTTGGGTCTGACCGTGGCAGTATATTCATAAACCCACTCTTCCCTGAATCCCCAGACTCAAAAGACATGGAATGTTTGTTTCAGAATCAAATGTACAGTTGGGTTCTTTTCTCCTTGTACCTTCCTGGAGTTCTGCTTTATTTAGCCCTCGCCAGAGGGTTACATGCATGTACTTCCCAGGGATCACTGAAAACCCTGATGGCTCTGAAATATATTTCTGTTCTTTGGCTTTCCCTATTATCATATTCACATCCCAAGTTCTAACACCAGGTCACACAGAGAATAAATGTCCAGCTCAGGCCTGTGATGACCAATAACTCAGGTTATTGCAATAAACTGAATAACTATGAGATGTTGAGATGTTAATTAATATGATTATGGTACTTTTATACCATCTCGTTATATAGTATAATAATTTACAACTTTGAATTGACAGCTATATTACCAATAAATCTGGAAAACTACTTTTCATTTATCAGATTTACTGTTAATCGTTAAAATAAACAACACATAACCTCACATTTTGTCCACAATAATAGGTTTCTCTTATAGGTAGCAGGGGTTTGAGTTTGTGGGTAGCAGACACATAAAAGTAACAGAATGCCAGACCACCCAGGTAACCATAATTGGACTTCTGGTAGGGAGCCTCCAATGACAGGATTCAAAGACAGATATTCAAATTACATCTGCCCTGGCAGTAGACCCTGGAGTCAAGCTGACACTGAAGTTAGTATGATGTCAAAATGCTGTATTGTTAGTGTGATGTGAGAATTAGAGATTTCAAATATGGGCTAAGTGTTATGGGCCAATTGTATTTCTTTCCCTCCCCTTAAATCTTCTCTTGAGGCCTAATTATTGTTCTTTCTATAGTGACAAAGGGAAAATGTCAGTGTATACTTATGTTTATTTAAAATATTCTCCCTTGCCTGATTACCTTGTAGCTTCATTTATCTTACATTTTGTTTATTAGTGTGTAAATTTTTTCATGCATATATTTTAATCATATTATTTTCCTTCCCCCAAACTCTCCCAGGTCCTCACATCCCTTCCCATTCAATTTTGTGTTCTTTCTCAAAGGAAAGTAGTGGCAATAATAGAAACAACAAAACAATAAAGTGAAACAAAAAATACCAAATCAAAACAAACAAAAACAAACAAACAAACAAACAAACAAACCATGTATTATGTTTTGTGTAAACTCCTGAGCATGGAGCTTGCCTTGGCATGTGGTAGGTATATTCAGTGAACCCTGAGTGGTCACATTAAGATGTGGAGCATAAAATGCTAATTCAGAAGAAAAGCCCAGGGCTTTTCCAGTGGCCACCAGCTCTAATCCACATTCTCAGTTCTTTTTTTCTGATTGACTATGCTAATCATGGCTGAGAAAGCTCAGCATGGCAAGAACTTAATGATGTGTTATCTGTGCTCCTATGAGCACAGCAGCCTGGTTTCTAAAGTGCAAGATACGTGTTTTGTAAATTATACTCATCTGTGATGTCCAGCAAATCAGTAAACTAGAACTGTTACTGGGCAGGAGTCTGCTCTTCTCCACCTAACTACGGCACTCACATCTCCTTGATAAATAACCTCCTCCTGATACTCTGTACTTTATGTTTTTGTTTCTCTTTCCTCACAACCCTCTTACTCTAACCACCTTCTCATAGGGATTATGTCCAAACTCTATATGTTTGACTAGGCCAATTGTTTAGAATGGTGCATATCAGCTTGCTGTGGATTCTGTTTCTCTACCACTCCCTTTACTTCACATTGTGCATGTCATTACATGTGCACATTGCTTTGGTGTCTATGTTATATACACTAAGGCATGCTCACTGTGTTTTATCTATCCATCATTGTGCTTCTGGCGCTACCTCCACTTGAATCAACATTTAATCAACACCATCATATGTGTCCTTTCACAAATAGGCATAAAACAGACCCTAGATGGTACAGCTTCGTGTGATTAGAAAGGACCCTTAAGGTAATATTGCTCTAGTGGCTTTAATAGGACCACTGTGGTGCTCATGAACTCATACCTAACATGAAGAGTTGATTCTAGCACTAATGATCATGGGAATGTGTGTTTTAATTCTAATGTGAGCTTATTAACATTTCTAAGGAGACAAATGTCTGATATGTCTGGAACATTCTGTTTGCTGAAATTCAGCATCTTTCAACTTTCTCTTAGAGGGTTGCTCCCTTATGATTCTCTCCTCCCTTGACCTATAGCACTTTCATTTGTTGACCAATCTATTTAAACATATGGTGTCATTTCTTTTACAGATAAAATTCTATGACAAGTTAAGTTCTAAGCTATTCAATTCCAACATTTTCTATCATGTCTTAAAATACAATATTAATGTAAGGAAATGGAAGCACAAAATGGTTCATGTCTCTGTCTGAAATGAGAGTAGGGCTGAGAAAACATCAGAGAAACAAACAAAAGTTAATTAGCTGCTCTGAGTTATCTTTTTAAATGAAAGAGAATCTAGATTTAAAATTGTATGTATGTGTATGTGTGTGTTTCTATGTACATATGTGTGCAAGTGCAGATTAGTGTGGCCACCAGTGCTCAAACTTGAATTCTCCAAGTGCTTTCCACCTTGTCTTTGAGACAGGTCTTTCATTTGGACCCACACTATCCAGTTCAGACTTGCTGGACTATCATGCAGACCCAGGAACTTACCTGACTCTGCCCTGGATTTACAAGTATAGACCACAATGGCCAGATTACTTTTACATGGGTACTTGGTTTTGAACTCAGGTTTGTATAGCAAGAACTTTGCTGATGAATTTATTCCTTAGAACAAATTACCTTCTTTTAAGGATGAATAATGATGCACAACATGGTTATGAATAGAAATGCCTAGATGTTAGCAGGATTGAGAAAAATCTGAATTTATACCTTGGCATTTGTGACCTTGAATAAATTGCTTAGCGTTCATAAATCTAAATGACTCAGTATCTTCCAAGCTTTCTGCTCTGCGATGAAGCAGGAGCTTAGTTACTCAACTTTCTTAGCAATTGCATTAGTTTTATTAAAAGCATTAGTATAAAAGAGTTCTGCTGATTGACATATAATAAAGATAAAGAAGTCAATTTTAGCACTAAATTGGGGCAGCTTTCTCTGAGGTCCAAACTGTAGATACAAATGTGCTGCTCATGATGTGTGCACGTAACAGCATGTGGGAGCCATCTCGAAGTATAATTAATTGCAGAATTAGGTTGTATTAATGGAATCCATATTTGTTGATGGTTTCAGGAAGAATCTAGATAGCAAATCTCTCTGAGGCCCCCCAGGATTCCTTAGGGCTCTCAATGTCTGGCTGAATTCTCTACTTAGACCAGCTTTGGTAGGGTCTTGTAATACATTTCCAGATCAGACCAAATAAGAGCCAGGCAGTTGGCAGACTATATCAGAACATTGCCTGGTAACAAACATTACACAACCCAGCCTCCATGATGGTATGAGTAAATGTGGCCCAAGAGAGGATCTAGGAGATAAATATGTGTTCCAATGCAAATTAGTTAATCAATGAAATTCAATGAGTTATGTTGATTTGGTGTGATATTGCTTGGTGCTCTTGAGGAATAATTAGATTTGTAAAATTCATGGTTAGCCTGGCTCCTCAGGAAATGAATAAAAAGAAACTAAGAGCTGAAAATAATTATCTATTTCCCTGTCCTGCCAGATTTTCTGATTTTGAGGAGGCTGGGACAAATGTCATAAGGTTGGACATAGATTTTCCTCAGGACAAGCAGCACCTTGTCTTAGAACTATTCTTTGCCTTCACCTCGTTAGAACATTTGTCTTGGATTCCTATTTGCCAATACCTCTGAAGGACCAGTGCTAGGATGGTGTGAACACAGGACCAAGTGCAGAATTTCTCAGAGTGAGGTTGGTGTGATGCTTAGGTGTTGACCATTGAAAAGGAAAACCAGTGTAGACTGATGAATGTGGGAGACAAGAGTCAGAGGATACTCAGAAGTATATTCAGACCCTGAATTGAATACATAATTGGGCACAGTTGTGTGCTACCTAGAAGGTAAAGTGGCATAAGGAAAAGAAAAAAGGAGAATAAGTCTGTGAAGGTGGAAATGTACAATTGGAATGTGAATACTAGCGATTATAGACTTTAAAAGCTTTCAAATGCCTGTTCTAATCATCATGGGTATTGTGTTCTTGGTCATCTGGCCACATATTCCACTAAGGATGGAACTCCAAGTAGGATTTCTTAAAGTGATTATGCATGCCATGGTATCACTGTTTGTAGAGACCTCAGAAGTCATTGACTTCTTTAGCTAATGATAATATTCTTTTGAAGACATTTATATTTCCAATGTAACTTGAGTTCTACCCCAAACAAGAGAGTTTGTTTACCATGTTGCTCTCTAGAAATCTACATGTATACATGTGTCTGCACTATGGGAGCCCATGTGGTTACAGCTGTATAAGGAAAATGGTGCTGTGTAGTTTTCCTCTCATCATTCATTCAAGTGGCACAGTAGGTTTTCCTCCTGCCCTTTAGGCTAAATGTTTGCCACTGCTACTCTGATGAATACACAGTGCATCCCTCACTTTCTCACCTATGTTTTTACCAATGGCAGTAAGTCAGCCATGCTTTATTGATGACCTATACATCCACCCTGAGATGTTCAGTCTGTTGGATGCAAGTCATAAGTAGGGGCCCAGAGACCTGGAAGTCTTCCCATTTTTGCCCCACTCAACTGTAGTGCCTTTTATAAATGTTCAGTGTCTCAGCTTTCATTCAACTGGTACAAATTATTTGCAGTGAGCCATAATCATAATAATGTCCACTCTAATTTTGACACCTTGTGGTTAAATTGTGGCAGCTACAGAACAGAGGTTCTAAGATATTTTAATTATTAAAGTTGCGCAGCTATAAAGCAGACAATCATTATATTTTGGAAAAGAGAACTGCAATTTTTTTTGAATTAGAGATGGCCACCACCTATGAATGAATAGGGAACTCAGATCTGAGAACCAATGCAAGTGAGAGAAAAACAGTTTCAAAGAAGTAATGTGTATTATGTTGTGTATTTGCATGCATGTAAACACACACATGTGTGTGCGTGTTCGTGTGTGTATATGTGTGTGTGCATGCATGCATGTTCCTGTATTTCTAGGCATGCACATGAGCTTGGTGAGTACTTAGGTACTTGGAAATTCCCCACAGTCTTTACAGAGCCCTAACTGATGAGATATGCTGGAATCTGAACACAGCTGAACATTGGCAGGCACAAGATAAGTTAATATTGGGCTTTGTGGCAGAAAAAAAAGAAATTGTTTTTCCACACCAAGACTTAGCTGTGTCCCTGCTAATGGTATATATGTCTTGGCTTAGGGCCCCTATAGACTGCAAAATTGAACACAGAGTGACACTTCACCAGATAGTGGGAAGATGCTTATATGGAGCACGGGAGAAAGCTCAGCTCACTTCTGGACCTAAGAATAGCCCAGAGTAGAGGATTAGGTTTTCTGCAGCCTAAGGGCCCACCATCAAGGTAGCCCAGCTATAAACGTTTGCTCTTCTGTGCTTTCCTAAGGATTATACACTTTCAGCTTTGTGTTTTCTCCTAAGATTCCTCATGAGCCATTTTATATACAAGGTCAGAATGGCATTAAAATCATATAGATAGCCTGGTGTTTCATTTGTTGAAGAGCAATTTTTCCTCTGTTGACTTTCCTTTGCACTCTAGTCAAGATGCCTGTTTATTTTCTAGATTCTGTGCTCTTCCCGTGGAACACTTGGCCTATACTTACAAAACTGCACTACAACATTTATATTCCATTTGAATCAGGTCTTTAATTTGGGTTCTGTGCTTCCTTATGAATTTAAAATTTACTTTATAATTCACAATATATTATATAATTTGATTTGGTCATTCCAAAATGAATTCATATTTCAAAATAGTTTATTGTACACTACAAATTTGCATTTGGTTTGTCAATTTAAAAGCACTAAAATCAATTACAAGTTTAATCAAAGTAATTTAATTATTTTTAAAACAGTATTTCTAGGACTTTGGATAGCATCAAATCTCTGGATTGGCTTGAGGCATATTGGTAAGAATTTTGAGTCTTATGACCCATGGATTTTCTCTTTTAATTTGTCTTATTTAATTTTCTTTAACAATTACTAAATAGTTTCATACATACAAGCAATATTATACAGATTTAGCAGGATGGAACCATTACCTTGGAAGTATATTCATATACATATATGATATAACAACAATAAATGAAAAAGAGGTCATGAACTTGAAGGAGAATCAGGATATGGAAAGGTTTGCAGGAAAGAAAGAAAAGAGGGAAATGGTAAAATTATATTATAAACTCAAAAATAGAAGAAATACTACAATATAGCTTCATTATATAATATTTTTCACCTCTATTAACATTATTTCATAATTTTAGGAACATTTTAAATTTCAAATGTCATTTGTTAGTTTTACAAAAAAATATAATGGTTGGGACTACTAGCAGTTTTACAATGTTACTAAATTGAGAAAAGACAATTGTAACTAAAATCTTCATAAAATGTCAGTCATTTTCTCTGTTATTAATGCATTGCACAGTGGGTTTCTCACAGGTAATGGACCTGTATTGATACACTATTGTTAACTACAGTCTTCCAGTTTGCTCTGTAACAGTCCCATGATTCCATCATGCTTTATGGTATTTAGGTTTTATGTTTCTCATTCCCCTGCTCCTGTTGCCCAGCCTTTCCTTAATTTGGATGACCTTCATTGTCAGGAAGAAAACTAGTCAGGTATATTGTAAAGCATTCCTTGGTTGAGATTTTCTGTTCTCTTTATGATTAGACTGGGTTTTAGATTTCAGGAAGGATGGATGACCACCAAAATAAAATGTCATTCTTGTCGCATCACATCAAGGATAGACATGATCAACATGAGTTATCACTGTCGGGTTAGCCTTGGTGTCCCAGCAGGCAAAGTGTTTTTCAGATTTCAGCACATTGAACTCTCTGGAATAAAATTACTTTGCTCTGCCCACACTTCTGTTATAGGTTTGCTACCCCAGTTTAAAAAGAGTTAAATGTTTGTGTAATATGCCTGGAATTCTTCTGCTTAATGCCTTTGTCACATATTCTCAATTATTTGTTTAATATGTTGCTTATTTTAGCATGTACTCATTTACCTTTTGCACAATTTTATAATTTTGTACTAGTTTTGATCATTACATGCATTTAAAATTGGCTCCCATGTCTCACTGAGGCTTTTCTATTTTGTTTATTTTTCATTTTGATTTTTTAGAACTTTCTTAACTTATTGTACTACTCAATATCAGAATCAATTATTTTCTCTTTTGGAGGATGATAACTAAGAAGCAAAACACTAGAAAAAAAGTGCAATCGATGTTTATATATTGAATTTACTCTTACACAGTTAACTTGCTCAGCATATTCAATGTATATGCCCTCTGTAGTTTTCATGTTTCTAGTATCAATAGGCATGTCATCTGTGTAAACAAGCAGGCTTTACTTACCTCTCCTTTCTATAAGTGAGATTATTGAGAATGTTATGCAACTTATTTTGTTATAACCACTTATCCTTCCCCTACTCTTCCCAGATCCTTGCTCTCTTCTCTACCCACACATTTTATGTCTTTTATTTTTTAAAATTCATAAAATCAGTTTGTGCTGTATTCTTGGATGTGTAGCCTTCCACAGGAATGTGGTTGACTTACAAGGGGCCGGATACACTCTTAGAGACAACTGACTTTCCCTACACCAACAGCTAACAACTGAGTTCTGGCTACAGGCAGGACTTCATTCCTCACTCCACCTTCTGAGCTGAGAGTTAGCTATGTTTGGTTGAACTTAGACTTGTACAGCTCCTTTGCATGCTGTCATATCTTCTACAAGCTCATAAGTGCAGCTGCTCTGCTTTGTTCAAAAGACACTGTTGAATACAATAGTAAAAAGACACACATACAAAATAATGGACCAGGAATTGGGGTAGAGAAGGGGCGTCAGGGTAGATAAGGGAAGATGGGGATGCATAAATATCTGCTTTAGTAATTACTTGGATGCTCCCTCCTTTTGTAGGTGAGAACCAATGCTATTATTAATTGTAGTAATCAATACTCAGCATTTCACAACTGAACACAAGAGAAATTTCTCAGAGTCTTTTTGTTAGACTTTGGGATGTTTTTATTAGAATCAAATGCTATTATTTGGCTAAATACTTCCAAGGCTCAGATGAGATGAGGACTTTGTTTCTCTAGTTGCTTTCATTGATATGAAATATATTACATGGGTGTCATCTCTAACTCATAGACTACATTCTCCACAAGATTGCTCTTACTGGTAGGCCACATTGTAGGACTCCTCAGGTCACCTACACTCTAATGACTGCATGTCCAGAGGATTCCCAGTCATCCTCAAGTCCAGGCTCTAAGTACAGCAGCTTGCAAACTTTTGGAAGGGGTCATGATCATAGTTTTCTTAGGATATGAATTTAAACCAGCCAAATCAATACACATATACAGGGAAGCATCTGACCAAGTCCTGTGTTTGGGGGCTCAGTAGCATTATTGTCCTGGCATCATGTGTGTAACCAGAAATCTTCAGAGTAGATGACTGGCATCTGCGTTTCATTAGTTGAGCACATTCCGTTGAACTCTGAGATTCATTCAAGCCGATATTTGAACTCTACCTCTCTACCTCTCTCGCCTCTCAAAGGTCAGGATGTCTTCAAGACCCTACCCTATAATCATATGGCTGGTCTTCTTAATAAAGCACCTCAACCTGAACCATATCATCTCTGAGCATAACTAAAGTATGATCTAGTGGCTGGTGAATCACATAAATGTGCATTACTCATGACACTCTGTAATGGTATGCCAAGTTTTTTTACAGTCTTGGGATTAACTCCATTAGCTCATAATATATTATTACTTAGTATTTTCATTTAAAGTACTTGAATCTATGTTTGTATAGGGTAGTATTTTTAGTTTTATTTCTTCTGATATCTTAGTGTAGTTTTAGTGTGAAAAAATTCTGTCTTCAATAATTCTGCCTATTTCTGTTTCTTTTAATGCTTCCTGCTGCATTTTCTTTTCATCTCTTTTATATACCATTCCCTATTATTGTGGTTGTAGTGTGAAATATTCCTCATACTTTTGTGAATTTAAACATTTGATGTTTGGGAGGATTGTGGAAGGATGACCTAGAAGAAAGAGGGAATAAGAGCTGTAGGATGCTGGTTACTGTGGACAGTTCTTGAGCCTGACCCCATTCTGATTGCTGGCTGCAAATGCAATATGACCACTACCCTAGCCACTGCTTCTTCCCTGCCATAATACACCATATCATTTGAACCATAGTCCAAAGTAAAGTTCCCTGAGGCTAGTTTTTATTGCCAGAAATTTGGTCACAGAAATGAGGGAAGTATCTAGTATACCCGTCTGTCTTAAAATCACTTTGAAATTAATACATTTTGATTTTTATCTAACTCAATAAAGTATTTATGTGTTTTGAGTTCTACTTGTGTTGCTTTTAAGAACACTACTTAGTTTCTAAACAATAGGGAACATTTAAGATAAACTTCTTTTATTGATTCTATTAAAATACTACTGTGCCTCAAAACATCTTTACTTAAAGATGTGTGTGTGTGTGTGTGTGTGTGTGTGTGTGTGTGTGTGTGGTGTGGTGTGTGCATGTGTGCATGTAGTGTACTTGTGTGCAGGTGACAGGGGAAGGGGAGAGGAGAGAGAGAAGAGAGAGGAGAAAAAGCAAGAAGAGGAAAGAAAGAGAAAAATGTGTATGTGTTCACAAACAAGCAGTCATTGGAATGTGTATAAATGTTAGAAGAAACCTTTGTGGCAGCATTCTTATACATTTGCATGAGGTTCAAGAACGAAACTTGAATTTCTAGACTTGTCTGGGAAGTACTGTTACCCACTGAGACAGCTCATCTGCCAATAAAGGTATATTTTTCATATTATTTTGGTATTTTCAATTGATTGATACTTTTAAATGCATGCAATAACTTCCATGGTAAAAATATTCTAGATGAAACAGAAAAAAATGCCTACTTTATTATTTGAAAAATAATATTCATCACTGTCAATTACATCAAGTTGGTTGAGAATATATTTTAAAATTTTCATATTTTCACTGTATTTCTCCTTATTTCTTCTACGAATTATTGAAGGAATATCAGAGTACTCCTCTTAAAAGATTAGCCTTAACCAATTCTGTAAATAAAAGCTGAAAAAAAATTGACCTATGCTTTTCATATCTAAGTTTAAACATTCTAGTCTTTAAATTTCAAAACTTTTAATTGAATTTCCTCTTCTCTCATTATACAGGTATTAAAACATGTGGTTATATGACTTGAATGTGTCCTTTTTCCCATAAATGATGTAACAGGAAAGTAGAGAATTTTGAACCTAGCATTGTCCTAGGAATTTATTCTGATTGCATGTGTGTATATGTGTACAATGTAAAATACTATATAATACACCATATATAATATGCATTATAACATAATATACCATATATAATGTGACAAATGTTTAAAGGGAGTATTATAACATATATTAAAATTCAACCAAAAAATCTGACTCTAGTGTAGAAACATAAAAATCACTTTAATATCATTTCTCAACAAGAGTGTCTTTGCTTGAGTTAGTAAATATCATTTTTCATGTAAGTGTTCTTGTTGTATTCATCCAGTAGCCAGCATAATCCCTGAGACAACCATGATATCTTGTCAGTGTGCACTTGGAGAGAACTTTGATTGGTTGCACACATCACTGATTCTTAGAGCGTTCTCCAGCATGTCCTGGAAACAAACAGATGAGTGTGTTAGATTATAAAGTATCTGAGAACTCTAAACCATGTCAAGGAGCTCTGGGCACATTTAGAGGACACAGCTCTGTAGGGCATTTATATAATGTAGCCATCCTAGTTTATTACAAAGTCTTCCCTGCCAAGGGTAGCATCTGACTGGCCTGTACTGTTCCCAGTTAAATGTCACAACCAGAGTAGCTACTGTTCCGTGAAGCCAACATGATTTGCAATGGCTAACAGGCTTTTATTTTCCCACTATGGGTCTAAAGTGATAAAAACCCAATCATATTATGACAGAAGAGTTTCGGGTCTGTTTTGTGAGTAATGAAGCTTTAATGCAGAGAATTCTACGTTCCAGCAGAGAAAAATGAAGGGCAGTCACTTCATTTTTGAGAAACAAGGGCATCTTCCTGCCTATTGATTTTCCTCTGCAATCTTCTCAAGATGATGCCAAAAATTTTAAAACCAGAACTTAAACTCATGGAGAGAATGGGCCACTTTCATTGAAAGTGTGTGTTCTATGCTTTCTACTATATTTTACAATCACCCCCATAGCCTTTCCTCTGCTATTCTTTACCAATTATTCCCTGTTTTCTGCTCAGAAAGTGAAACCAGGCTGCCTTGTGCTTCTATGTGGCCTCAACTGCTCAGAGGGGGCTTTACCTTATACTACCTTTGTAAGAACAAACTTTCCACTAGAAGAGCCCCTTCTTTCTGTTTGATTAAGCAAAGCTAGCTAGTCACTGATGCCTACCTGCCTGCCTTCCTTCCTGCCTCCCTGTTTATTTCTTTCCCTCCCTTCTTCCTTTCCTCCATCCCACCCTAGCTACCTTTCACCATCTCTCCCACTCCTTCTTATTTCTCTGCCTTTTCTTCCCCTTTCTTTCCTGCCTTGTTGCCTCCCTGCCTGTCTCCTCCCCCCACTCTCTCCTGCCCACACCCCCTGCTTTTCCTGCCTTCCTTTCATTCTCTCTTCCTCTGCTTTTCAAAGAAACTGTTGTGGCCAAGATCTGGATGGTATAATATATTTATAGTGTTTTATCTCTACTTATTTATTCTACTGTGAAATTGTTTCCCAGGTAGTGATTAATTTATCCAAGACTTCCCCTCTTATTGCACAGTTTGCAGTATCTGTGAAGAAAATGCTAATTTTGAGGAGCTATTATCAGATTGTCATTAGTTTTGTCAGACATTAATTCCGATGCTGTCTTCTGTCACTCATGTTTGCTTCTGCCCCATTATTCATTTCTCATGGACGCTTTTCTTGTGAGGATGATCAATGAACCTTACACCTTCTGTAAGATTAAGAGTGTTGAACAAGAAGAAAACACAAGATCTTATTTATACTCAGGTTAGATAGTTGGACTACCAAAATGTACCCAGGTAGTCCCTACACCTCAGCTCCCAAACATTTGAAAAATGTTAGGATGTCTTAAGGGACAGTGTAAGACAAGGGATTGACTAAGCCTTCATGGCATATGTGAATGAACTGCTGGGAGACTGACAAATGGCTAATGAGATGGGGTTAAATAGGCAGGTAATTTCATGGGATAAAATCTTGTCTTAAACTTTGTTACAGTTAACCACTGAAGTGGGAAGATAGTAAGGTATTTTAACAGGGCTCTCTTGATTGATTGAAAACACAGTGCGGCAGCTGCTAACACTGAACTGAACTGGCTAAATGTGAACAGAATGATTTCCAAATGAGGATGGCAGTGGATTAGCTAGAATTTCACCCAAGTGGAGCTCAAGATTTAGTAGAAAAAATATCACCTGGTACAGTGTGACATCCCAAAGCCTATGTGATCGGCATCAGTGTATTACATCTATATATAATAGGGCCTTGGAAACTGGCCTCAGACTCAGAGTTATGAAGTCAGAAGTAGCCAGCAGCAGCTAGTCTTTGGATCAGGAGTGCTCTTGTTAGGATGTATAAATAGCTTCCAGGACAGATGCCTAGGCTCATGGAATAAGGTCCAGGTTGAGCAGTGGTCATACCAGAGTGAAAGTAAAAGATCACCTGTTCACATTGGTTAGAGAACTTTGACTAAGAGAATGCCAGACACTGTTCTAGGTCAAGGCATTTGTCTCAGGACCAGATAAGAAATTCCTCGTTTAAAAGACAAGTGGCTGCATATAGAAAATGAATACTGAGTGAAACCTGATGGGTTACATCAGTATTCATGACAGCAAAATCATAACTTTAGGTCTCTGCAAGACTCTTAAATTAGTACCATGTCATCACCATGGACTACATACCCAAAATTTGATAATTCACTGAAAACATATATTAAGAGTACAATTCAGTTGAAGCTCTGATAGTGAATATCAGAAAATCAATACCTGACACCTAGGAGCTTTCTTCAGATGCTGTAGAATGAATAAACAATGAAAGTGCCTTACAGCAGGAAAGACAATCGAGGTTCTCCCTATCAGCATGCTGGCATTGCTATGCTTAGATAGAAATAATAGCTTGGCCCATGGCACCCAGGAATGTACACATGTATTGAAAATTCATGTAGTATTGTATTAACACAGGGAAATTGTATGTTTTAATATATCATTTAAAGTATATTTAAAAAAAATCAATAGGAGGGAGATCTGTCTTTAGAACATGAAGACAAACAAAATACATAAAAACCTTGATGTTTCCAATGCCTTGTCTTGAGTGTACATTGTTCAACAATAGGGACTTATACCTCTAGGATAGATCCATAGACAACAGCAATAACATGCATACACCGTTTTGAGAATTTCTTAAAAACTTCAACCAACAATTCAAAAGGGAGTTTCCCATATGTGGTGTTGGGGATTTTAATAGATAATTTATGGCTTTTATGAAGTGGGAGCACTGTTAATCCAGATGGAAAAATTATATATATATATATAAATATATATATGTATTTATATTTATATAAATATATATATATATATAATTTCACACACATACATTATCTAAAATTATATATATATTTGTGTGAAATTTTATATCATATATACATAATCATACAAATATAAGTATAGATAGATAATGTTCATTCTCTGGATGATATTTTCTTCAATCCCTGCTCCTCTATTTGTCCCTTTATTTTCTCCCATGAACATTTTGTTCTTCATTCTAAGAAAGACTGAGACATCCACTTGCTGGCCTTTCTTTTCTTTGAGCTTCCTAAGTTCTGTGGATGGTTTCTTGGATATTCCGAGCTTTTTTGGGGCTAGTATCCACTTATAAGTGAGTACATAATATAAGTGATCTTTTGTTACTGGGTTACCTCACTCAGCATGATAGCTTCAAGTTTCATCCATTTTCCTAGGAATTTCATGAAGTCATTGTTACTGATAGCTAAGAAGTACTCCATTTTGTATATGCACCACAATTTCTGTATTTACTCCTCTGTTGAAGAACATCTATGTTCTTTCCAGCTTATGACTATTATAAATAAGGATGCTATGAACATGGTTGTGCATGTGTCCTTGTTAGATGTTGGAGCATCTTTTGGGTATATACGCAGAAGTGGAATAGATGGGTCTTCAAGTAGTACAATGTTAAATTTTCTGAGAAAACACCAGACTGATTTCCAGAGTGGTTGTACCAGTTTACAATCCCAGCAGCAGTGGAGGAGAGTTCCTCTTTCTCCCGATCCTCACCAGCACCTGCTGTCACCTGAGTTTTGATCTTAGTCATCCTAACTGGTATGAGGTTAAATCTGAGTGCTGTTTTGATTTACATTTCCCTGATGACTAGGGATGTTGAGCATTTCTTTATGTGCTTCCTAGTCATTCAATATTTCTCAGTTAAGAATTCTTTGTTTAGCTCTGTACCCCATTTTAATAGGATTATTTGGTTCTCTAGAGTCTAACTTCTTGAATTTTTTGTATATATTGGATACTAGCCCACTAACAGATATAGGATTGGTAAAGATCAGGAATTTAAGTCCCACACTTAAACATAATAAAAGCAATATATATCAAACCAGTAGCCACCATCAAAGTAAAGGGTGAGAAATTTGCAGCAATCCCACTAAAATCATGGCCTAGAAAGGGCTGCCCCATCTGTCCTTACTTATTCAATATAGTACTGGAAGTACTAGCCAGAGCAATCAGACAGCAACAAGAGTTCAAAGCGATACAATTTGGAATGGTAGAAGTCAAAATATCACTATTTGCAGATGATATGATAGTATAATTATGTTACCCCAAAAATTCCACCAGAGAAGATTTTAACCTGATAAACAACTTCAGCAAAATGGCTTGATATAAAATTAACTCAAACAAATCAGTAGCCTTCCTCTACTGTAAGGATATACAAGATGAGAAAGAAATTAGAGAATCAACACCCTTCACAATAGTCACAAAGCCTATAAAATACCTCGGTGTGACCTAACTAATTAAGTGCAGGATCTGTATGACAAGATCTTTAAGTCTCTGAAGTAGGAAATTGGGTGCACCCTACAGAGAATAATAGAAGGAAAACTCTAACACAAGAAGAAAATTTACACCAAAGAAAAAGCAAGAAACGAATCTCACAACAAAACCGAAAGAAGAAAACCACACAGGCATAATTCCACCTCTAACAATATAAATAACAGGGAGCAACAATTATTGGTCCTTAATATCTCTCAACATCTATGGACTCAATTCCCTAATAAAATGACATAGACCTACAGGGTGGATAAATGAACAGGATCTAGCATTTTGTTGCATACAGGAAACACATTCAGTAACAAAGACAGACATTACCTCAAAGTAAAAGACTAAAAATAGTTCCAGGCAAAGGGTCCCAAGAAACAAACTGGAGCAGCAATTCTGGTATTCAATAAAACAGACATTCATCCAAAATTTATCAAAAAAATGGTGAACCTGTAATTTTGCCCAGTGCTTTGTGACATTCTTCAGGAAGAAGATGCATGTAGAAGGGTAGGGATTTCCAGATCAGGCAAAGAAGAGGAAAGCCCACTAAGAAAAGGGAGTCCTCCAATTTGTGCCAAGGTCAGGAAAGTGAGCTTGGTCATTTCTAGCAAGTTATTACAGTGTTACTATCTGAAGGTAGCCAGACTAGTGCTTGCTTGTTTTTGTTTGTTTGTTTGCTTGTTCATCTTTTTGATGTTTCTTATAACAAACAAAAGCTCTCTATATCTCTGATAGCAGATCACAATAATTCCTACAATTTCTCCAAAACCAAGACTAGGGAATTTCTGCAGATCCCTCATGAAGGAAATTGTAAAGAGAGCATTTCATAATAACATGTCCTCCAGACAGTCATTTCTACAGACACATTTTTTTTTATATTTTCTTCCTCTTAATTCACAAGCTCAACATCAAACCTTCTTCTAAACATAAACTCAAGGTCATCTTGTATTTATACACGGAGGAATGTGTTTACCTTGAATTCTAATTTTCTAGCTATATATCCCTTGTGCCTGGCTGACTCAGTTGATGAACACATTTTTTTAGGACACAAAACCAGGCTTTTCTCCAAAGTCTTTGTTTGTTTATTTTAACCTATAACATATTCAGAAATGCATTTTAGAAATCGGATAAAATTTCATAATCCTGAATCTAAGTCTTAATTCAATTGAATTGAGGTTTGATCCCAGCTGTCTTTAAATTGAACAATGACTGAAAGCTTTTGAACAGGAATCTGCTTCCATGTGAGGCCTTTGCAATGAGAATTGATATGACTCTCATGCTGGGTAGTGATCGCTCAGAAACGTGGAGACCAGCACAGACATATTAATGACACTAGAAATATGGAGTAGTGTCCGTACTTCTCTGCACCAACCAGCTATCCACACAAAACCAAACATATCTCAGATTGCATGGGCCAGGATGGATGTACTGTTGTCACTTTTTTTTTTTTGCCAGAAAATTCTAGGCAATGGCTTCTCTATTGCAGCCTACAACGGAGTAGTAAGTGAGAGTTGAACTTGGAGAAATAGCAAGAGATTGCTGATAGGCAACAGATTGACTTGTGGGAGAGTGTGTGGTGGTCCACAGTTGCCATGGCATTTGTAGAAGGCCAATGTTTCTCATTCTTTGAACTTTAGTCAACAGCATCCTATGTTATGAAACAGTCACAGTTCGCTGGCACTGGAACTATGATAGGACCTTCAACAAGAACAACACACACCAGCTTTTCACTGTTGAGCTCTGTTATAGGCTGAACTTTGGAAGCTGGTGAAGCAACTCACTGAGTATATTACTTTTAGTATCCTGAGCTGTGTTTCCTGCAAATATTTTATGATTGGATAAATCATAGTCTGATTCGACTATGATTATTTAAATGCCTGGTAGATTATTTTAACAAATTTCATTCTCCAGATGAAAAGCTTCTTGGGGTAGATAAAGATCAAGTACTGATCTTCAGTGATTCCAGCCCCAACTTTAATATAGTGATGGCAAGTGAAGAGAGGGTTACTTCAGGCTTACTTATATTAAACTGAATGACTGATTGGAATCAATTTTTATTGTCAGAAAGTAGGTAAAGGGCATGGTTTGGAGAAACCAGTCAAATCCACCATGACCCATCTCCATGGAGGTATTATGTCTGCTAGCTTGACTTTTGGACAAAGAACACTGATTTTGCTACTAAGTGTAACATTTCTGGGGCAAGGCTGCTAAACTAATCTCTCTCCTGTTTACCTGAAAGCTGAAAGGCATCTCTGTGACCACCTGCTGAGCAAAAGATGGGAGACCAATCTTTCACCCTGGGAGCCTGGTGACTTGCTCTTTCAGACTGAAATCACTGTTATAAAGTGATATTGACTTAGGCAATGCGATTTCTATGCATAAATATACAGTTTACTAAGGCAACAAAATAGGGAGTTATGAATACAGGGTGTGTGTGTGTGTGTGTGTGTGTGTGTGTGTTTGTGTGTGTGAAAGAATATTTCTTAAAGTTCAAAAATAAATAAAATAACATCTGAATCCACAATCTTTAAATATTCTATATTGAATACTTCCAATAATACCAGTAGTAAAAATTTAAGTGCTCAGGGGTTTCAGAATCTTAAAGGCTTTATAATCATACCAGTTGGAATTATAAAGAACAGTGTTGATAAGTGATCTGTTTGACTCTGATGATGTACATTTCTACACAGTTCTATGTAATCTGTGCAAGTAATATCTTTATCCTGACACTACCTTATTGTTTTGTATTAAATTTATATTCTTTGGCAGTATATCCACAGTAGTATGATAAGACTAACCACTGACATTACAAAAGATAACCCATATGTGAAAAAAAATGAGATCAAAATAAAATATCTTTCTATTATGTGGTCAAAAGCTAAGCATAACCTAAATACTTATACATTAAAACTTAATAATGTGTGTGTGTAAAATGTGTGTGTATGTGTATGTGTGTGTGTGTGTGTGTGTGTGTGCTGATTTAAAATAAAGTTACCCTTTACCAAGGCAACAAACTTCTCATTACATACCGGAGGCATACTAACAGAAAGCACAGTGTCATTTCTTATGGAATTGTTATATGTAAGGTCCTATAGACCTTCCCAAGCATTACTGGATATTGACGTTTCTCTTGGCTATTCTCAAAACTTGATAGGAAGATTCTGATATTGAAGGCATCACATACTTGAATCAGAATAAGAAATTCTGTACGAAGGTGGTACTAAATAGATGCTTTTTTTATTGAAGAACTTTATTTTAAAAAACAAAGATAAATGTACAAATTTTAAGTATTTTTGCATAAAAGTATACGAATACATTTTTGTCATTGCTTGGCGTTTTTTTTTTTTAAGGTTTGACAGTGTGCATTAAGATCTTACTAGTTACAATGAACATAAAGTACATGTAAAACAGGATGTAACCTGGAATTAGTCAAAGTTTTCTTTGTATGTAAGGAGTAAACATAATGGTTTTTACTTTTCTGTTTTTTTTTTTTTTTTCTTGAACTTCACACAGTCTGTGAGTTGTTTCTGGGGCGTTCAGAGCTTTCTGGGGTTAGTATCCAATTATCAGTGACTGCATATTATGTCTGTTCTTTTGTGACTGGGTTATCTCACTCAGGATGATATTCTAAATAGATGCTTCATATCTACTGGCTAGCTTTACTAACACTAGAAAATGCTATGCAGACTACCAGAAAGGAAAAGCAAAAGTATTATCAATCACACCTACCTGTGAGCCTTGAAAAATACAAAAATGACAATACTTGTCCAAAGATGGAAAAGTAGCATGAATATTATATGACCAACAACTTTCTGATTAGATTTGTAAGATAAAATACAAACATCATACCATTATTGGGCCAAAAATTAATCGTTAGACCAGTAAGCACTAGGAGTTAATGGACATTTTTATTGAACTTTTTGCAATTTATGACAACAGGTTTAAATTTAATTTTTAACATGTTTATTTATGTGTTTATCTGAATATATATCACACATATAACATGGGAATCATAGTATTGGAGCTCCTAAACTTGGAGTTATAGACAGTTGTGAGACACCTGACATCATGAGCGCTGGAGCCAAAGTCAGGTCCTCTGGAAGAACAATATATACTCCTTGTTCATGTATAAAGCATTTATTAAATGATACCATATTCTCAACTACCACGCAATTGTTCTAACCCCCAAACAACTTTTTCCAAAGTGATTTCATTATCTGTAATAGGTCTGGGTTAGGTGGGGCATCTTATATGTTTTCTAAAAAAAACTGACAGTTTCATTTTCTCCTGAAGATGTTTCTTTACACTTTAAATATTTTCCCTCAGGCTCACCTGTTAAATATTCAGTCACTCTCTGGTCCTGTTATTTTGTGATACTGTAGACATTCTGAGAAATTTGGCCTAGCTGGAAAAAGATCACTATAGGTGTGTGTTTGAAGGTACTCCCTGGCCCTTCTTCATTCCATGATTCCTGTCCACCTAAGATGAATAGATTGGGCCATGTGATCTAGCTCTCATGAGAGTAACCCTTGATACATGCCTAGGATCAGCAAAGAGACAAAGATTATGAGTTCCAAAAATGCCAGGAAAACAAGTCCTTACATTTTCTCAACCTTGCACTTTGATCTACTGATCACACACTCAGTTTTACATCTTGATCCTGTTCTCCCATAGTATGTTTCTTTGGGTATTTTAATGGCTAATGTGGCCATCTCCAGTGTTCAGTCTCTATCTGGGTTAAACCTTAATTTGGCTCAGCAGCAGGTCCCTAACTCCTTTGCTCTTTTCTGTGTTGGATCAATATTTGAGGAGTCCTACTCCTAAATCACCCTTGCTGAAGTCTTGGAATCATTTAGGAGAGCAGTCTGAATTCCTGTTAATCAAAGGCATATAGTTGGTTATACTCCTTGAGTTTTGGAATACATTCTTCTTCACAGTTTGCAGTGGTTATTGATTCACAGAGCCATTTAAGAATGACATAATTATTGCATGGAGAAGGATCTCAGTCATGTACTCATTTTTTTTTTGTCTGGTTTCTGGAGAAGAGAGATACTTCTGGCTATGAAATTGATTCCTTGTGGGAATGTATCCTTGCACATGAGAAGGTCTTGCTCCTCATTAACACTTCATTGTCAGCAAGTGTTTCTCTACTACGGTTTGAGCACTGGGTAGGCTACCGATCACTCTGTAGCCAACCTTACTCACTTGAGACCTGTTTATCAGGTTTATTTAAATCTACTAGTCTAAAGCTCTTATGGGTGTGATAGTAGGCTCTCAGCAGCTAGCCTCATACGAAAGACAATGGAGGATAAAATGTCCACAGGTCTACAGCAGTATGGGTTCATGAGCCATTGCCAACTCAAGCAAGTGTCTCAATGTGCCCACTACCCTCAGAGTGTCACATCCACTTTCTAGCTAACTTCCACAGGAGGAGCCACTAGAGCTTAAGACCATAGGATCAGTGGATGTCAATTTGGGAGTCCCGAAAAGGGGATAGGTGCAATGATTTTCTGCCCAATATGTGGTATTAGGACAATGGAATGTCCAGTATCTGTCAAGATCCTGGTGTATGGTACCTGGGTGTTTTGGAAAAGGCTGACCTGGCAATAGAGTGATATTAGCTGAGGGTCACACGTGTCAGACTGGCCTAAAAGGGTGGTGAGTGCCATTATAGGCATGTCTTTCATGGCTACCCTGGAATGCTGCAGAATGTTGACAGAGGATTGGCTCCCTCTGTGCAACTTCCTTTCCAACATTTTTTTCTCCTCACATCTGTCTCACATAAGTTGCTTACTATTAGTAGGATGTTTTCTTCCCACAATATGGAGGGATTGATGTAATCAGTTGTGGTGGTTTTAATATGTCTTTAATGCCTAAAAATAGAAATAAATATTCCTATCAACGAGTGATTGGACACCTATAAAGCACCGTTTCTGCTCTCAAGCATTCATTCTTCAGTCATGTTCACTGTTCTTGTTTACACTATGAATGGTTCAGTTATATTATACACAAGTCTTTTTTTCTTTGGAAACTGGAGTTTATCAAAGTTATTTATAGCAGAACTGGATCCATTGTTGTATTTTGTTGATGTTTGTCTTTTAATGTTTGATTGGTTTTTGAGGTACACTGGCCTCAAACTTGTTATGTAGCTGAGGATCACTGTGGATTTCTGATTATCCTGCTTCCAGCTTTATAAGTGGAATGCTGGGATTATAGATATGTGCTATCACATCAGGTTTACGTAGTACCTCAGGGCATCATGAATGCCAAACAACACTCTGTTAACTGAGATTCATCCCCTAGTCCTGTCGTCTTTATGGTTGTTAGTTTGTTTTACAAATCTTCTATAATTTTAGGGAGACTTTTGTTTAAAGTTCATGGAGCTGTTTGTCTCCAAAATGCTTTATTGATTGGCATATCACATTCAGGTCTACAATCTTTCTCCAATTAATTTTGTTGTTGTTGATGTTGTTTATGATGAGAAGTAGGGTTCATCTTTGCCTGAGGAAGATATATAGATCCAGAGTCACTATATAGATATCTGATTGTTCTGAAGCATATATTGACAAGGGCAGACTTTTCTCCCTGTATACTAATTGATTCTGTGATCATAAATCAGTTGGTCATATGACCAAATTTCTCATTTTGACTCTGTTTTCTTACATGTATTAGATGATCTAATTTCAATTCATTAATGTATTGACTACAAAAAAAAAATCTTAGCTACAGAATGTGATGTTTTCAAGAGGATGCTATTCAATTTTCTTCAGCACTACTGTGACTATTCCTGATAATTTTTATATACCTTATACAAATAGTTTTCCAGTTTTACACACACACACACACACACAGCTGGGAGTTTGAGTTAGAGCTTTGAATCTGTAGATTAATTTGGAATGGCAATGCTGGTTTAAAGCAGCCCTGTCTCCTTTAGGTCACCCTACTTAACACAGTAGAACAGTTAGATTTGCTCAAAGGCTCATTAATCAAGCAGCTGCACATATCCCAAGACTGGAAGCTCATTGAGAAAAATGGACATAAGATCAATGTGGCTCTGAACCAGCTCATGTTGATTGTCATAGGGCTGCAGAAGGTGATGCCTGTTTTTCCTCTGACCCCTCCCTTGATCTCATTTGCCAAGCAGTCAGTGGTGCTCAGGAATTGCATTGTTTACAATTAGGCCTTCAAAATCCATTTCATAGCATCCGCAGGGAAGATTTAATATGCTCTACATATAAAACTAAAACAAAGCCCAATGCCACCCATTTTGAGGCATCAAGCAAAGCATTATATATATTTTTTTAATTAGGTAGTGAAAAGAGCCTCAATAGTCCCTTATGACTTTCATTAAAAGTGACTGCTAAGTCATGGTGCTGACTCTCTACTGTATATGAACCTGCAAGTTTAGTCACCTTCTTCTACTGTGTTCTTCAACAGACTAGAAAACTACCACACAAGTAAGAGTCAAGTTGACCATAGGAAGGGGACCTGGTGAAAGGAGTCACAGGAGCCCTGAGTAATCACATCCATTACTGTGTATGGTAGACTCTAGTCAGATTTACTCAAAACAGGAATCACAACATTGTTATTCTCATGGAAAGTGTTTTGTATGAAGCAACTCTCAAGGCACACTGGGAGCAAAAACATCCCACTGCTCTGATATCTACATCGCCAGTCTTCCCATCCTGAAGAAAACTGTAAGCACTGAAAGTTTACAGTGGTGTGTGATGATTGCTGTTCTACTCCACACTCCGTTCTGCATTAGCTCTTTGGTCTATTTGTGCTGTCACAGACATCCAGCCTTACATTTCTATGTTTATCAAAACTCTTTTGTATTTAAGTTGACAACTGAGGGCCAGGAACTAAAACTAATTCTTTCAGCTGGGACAAACATAAAAGAACGAAACCAGTGAAATAATGTTTCGAAGCCACTGTACATGAGGTGGCACCTGAGAGCCCTGAAACAGGCCAGAGAGTACTGCTGCCACACCCTGGTCTCCAGGCACACATACCACTCACTGTCTCCTGTAGAAGGATCCAGGCTACCGTGCCTTTAGCACCCACATACATTTCAAAGGTTTGAAGTGAGAAAGTACCTCTGATAACATACGCATATTTTATTTTATGCACTTTTTATTTCTTTTTGAACTTTCTTTAATGATAACTATGGTGAAGGTTTCTGGTAACAAATATTTTCTGCTTTTTTGGTTTGAAGTTAACATCTTGCCACATTTTTAGCAGACACTATGCTGGGTAAGAAAATCCCAGGTTACTTTACTTTTCTTTTTTTTTTTTTTTTAATTGAACAACTTTATTTTAAAAAACAAAGATAAATGTACAGATTTTAAGCATTTTTTGCATGAAAGTATACGAATACATTTTTGTCAGTACTTGGTTTTTTTAAAGGTTTGATAGTGTGCATTAAGATCTTACTAGTTACAATGAGCATAAAGTACATATAAAACAAGATGTAACCTGGAATTACTCAAAGTTTTCCTGGTGTGTAAATATTAAGCATAATGGTTTTTCATTTTCTTTTTATTTTCTTGAACTTCATATAGTCTGTGAGTTGTTTCTGGGGTATTCAGAGCTTTCTGGGATTAGTATCCAATTATCAGTGACTGCATATTATGTCTATTCTTTTGTGACTGGGTTATCTCACTCAGGATGATATTCTCTAGAGGCATCCATTTTCTTAAGAATTTCATAAGGTCATTGTTTCTGATAGCTGAGTAGTACTCCATTGTGTAAATGTACCACAATTTTTGTATCCATTCATCTACTGCCAGGTTACTTTTTCTTTCAGTCATTTTTGTATTTCAATACATCATTGTATCTGGTTTATGGAGAGGTGAGTCTATAGTCAGTTGTACCTTTGTTGCAATGAATTACCATTTTACCTTTTGACCACTTTACATATTTCTCATTGTGTTTGGAAAACGAGTTTTGTTTCCTATGCTTGGATTTCTTTATGGTATAGTTCCTTAGTCGTCACTGTGTTTTATACTGTCTACCCACATTTTAATATACTGTGTCCTCCCCTTTCTTATTTCAGGGTTTCATCTGTGTCTCTATTAAACGGTTGAAGTTTTTGAAAGATCTAGATCTCTTATTACGTTAGTCGTTTTAGTCTGTAACTTATTTTGAATTGCTTTTGCTGTTATATTTCCAAGTTTATAGCCTTGTCTCCCAGACTGGCTAACCTTCAGTTGATCTGATTAAATTACATCATGCTGTTTACGTATCTTTGTCTATAATTTTCATGTCTGTCTGATTTCTGGGTCTTTTTGTCAATTGGTCTTTCATTAGATATTCCAAGTGGGAAGTAGGTTTGCTGTTTGCCAAACTGTTTTGCATATTACATTTTTAAACTCGCTCAAAGTATGGTGGACTTTCCTCCACAGACAGATTACTGATTCATCAGTTGTTTTTCTTTTTTTCAATGTTATGGACTCAAAAAAAAAATACACACACTTATCGGTCCTCCATTTTCTATGGTTTTTAAGCCTGTGATTTTTGTTATGTGTGGTGGTAAATTGTGAAGCAAGTTATTAATATTGTCTTATCTTTCCCTTTGAGAAGGTCTATGGAGCCACAATATAAAAACATAATAGTGTCATAATTATTATGTTTTCATCTTGATTACCTTTGTTAATCTCTTATTGCTCTTATTGAGCCTGGTTCCCAAACTAAATAGTGTCATAAGTATAACTATGCATACATAAACATATGTAAGTTTTGGTTCTACATGGTACTTCAGATATGTTGTAGGCATCTTGTAACCTTGTGCCACAGTAAGGCAGAATGACTACATGCCTGTTTTGGCTAGCTCAACAAATATTCAGACCACATTTTCTTCAATGGGTGCTTCACATGTTCATAAATTCTCTGCTGTGTAGCTGATGCCTGGAATTTTTCAGCTCATTTTTTCTTTTTCTAGAATAGGGTCTCTCAGCTTTCTTAATGCTTTGATCCTCTGTGTTGTAATCTCCAACGATAAAATGATGTTTGTTGCTACTTCATTACTGTAATTTTGCCCTTGTTATGAATTGTTATTGGCAAAATGTTTTTGTACACCATGGAAAGTTTACCATTGAATTATTTTAAATGCTGATTTCTCTGCCCTATTATCTGCTTTTAGTCTAGACATGGGCTTGTTATGTTTATTCTTAGAAGCTCCTATCTCAAGTTTGTGTGAACATTGTTCCTCATTCATTCTTTACCTTGCCACTAAAAGGCAAGGAGCCAATATTGAACTTTAGAGAGAATAAGGATGGACTTCTGATTCTATGAAAGAAAGAAGGGTGGGTAAAGACACAAAGGAAGGAAGAAAGGGAGTAACAAGGAAAGGTCAAGGAAGCATCAGCAAGAAAGCTGAAACAAGAAAAGATGAAAAAAATGCAAGTAATATGGGGATATTGTCTGGGAGGAAGCCTAACTAGCTTGGAGGATTTGAATATTTTCTCAGTATTTGGTTTAAATCAGTGTAATAATGATAGACTTTCTGTGTGGTTATTTGGGAAATTTGCTGGTAAAGGACTAACTGCCACCATACTAATTATATGAATCTATATAAATATAATAGCCACTCAACAAATCATAATGGAAATGTCTGTGTTTCCCAGTGGTTTAACGTGACCCCCATGAAAGAGTCATTTGACCATCAAAAGGATCAGGGAACAAAGTTGAGAACCACTGCTCCAGAGGGCATTGTTTGTACTGTAGTGCAGGTTAGTTCTTCAGTAGATGGGAGTGGGGATCTGGGGTGACTGAGTTTCATTCCCAAACTGCTTCCATGTCATTGCTCTGAAATCCAGTTATTGTGATTTCTCCAAATCCCCTCAGAAAATTCACATGTTTTCTCCTATGGAGATTTTGACTGAAACCAAAAGGTGGGGTCTAGGTTCTACCTCCACAGCAGGCTTTCTCTAATGGATGTGCACTTTTCTCTTTAATCTCATTGCCTTCTGGAGGCAATTTTAATCACCAACTGAAACCAGTATCTTAACTACAGGCAGGGGAACTAGACATTAAAAACTGAGTGAGTTGACTGATGGGTAGGACATAGAGAAGCAACCTTCCATAAAATTTTACATGGTCTTATACATTAAAACTTTGTGCTCCATCCCTACATGGGGCATTTTCCCTTCTTTTCCCATAGCACTTAAACCAAGACAGATAATTAATATGTGTCTGAGAGTTGAATGGTGTTTGTTAAGGATAGAAGTACATAGGAGGTGAGTAAGGATCTTGAGCCAGCTGAGGGATAGCGTAGAAAAGTGTGTTCGTGTGTGTTAATCTTAGTTAATATATGCCAGGAACTATAGGCTCATCCAGAGCTGGTTTCTCTCAAGCCTGTCATCCTCTATCTTCAGTTTCATTATTGATGATAACTGCATGTCCATCTGTGTCTCTAACTCATTACTCGGTCCATATCCCCTCTTATAATTGACTTTGAGTACAAACTAGGATTTTGATACAATGGAAGCTTTGCTAATGTTCCCAATATCAGTGATGGCTTTCTAAGCAGCAATAAATCCATTGTAGAAAAGCTGTAAGGGAAGTTGGTCATTAATAGAGCAAGACAGTCTGCAGACTTGAGAGACTATGGAGCTCTCAACTCTAAATTGAATACCTCTATCTAAATCCTCTCTCCAAGGCTTAGGGCCTTGTGGGGAAAAGGAAACAGAAAGATTTAAAGAGCCAGAGGTGGTACATGATTCCAAGGAAACGACATTTCCAGACACAATGGGGTTGTTGTACATATGAGTTCACGGCAACTGAGGCAGCAGGCCAAAGGTCAGAACAAGTTCAAGCCAGACAGATTCCCAGCAGGACAGAGGGCAAGTGAGCAGAGTTTCACCCTAGTTAAGGAGCTATTTGTAACTGTGCAATTGATATCTGTTAGGAGAAAGAAAGTCAGTTTTCCTCAAGTGGAGTGACACTCAGTATTACAAACAATACTCATGATCAAGATCAGTGGGTCAAAAGGGGGGAGGTTCCTTGTGTGTGTGTGTGTGTGTGTGTGTGTGTGTGTGTGTGTGTGTGTGTTTTCTTTGTTTGCTTTCTTTTCAGATTTTATTGTTGTTTGCTGGTTTGCTTTGATTTTTTTAAAAAGAGAAAAAAAAAAACATGAATTTGGGTAGGTAGAGGCATGGAGGTAGATAGAGGAGAGGCAGAATAATATAATGAAAATATATTGTATAAAAATTGAAGGTTAATAAATATAAAAAAGTGAAAAGTCATCAAAAGAATGTGTGTGTGTGTACTTGCTTGTGTGTGTGCTATTGAAAATAAATATATTTGAATGCATATGCAAATCCTCTGGTCATTTTTTCCCAAGAATATTAATACTAAGAATCTACTGCAGAATTTGTGAGATTAGTCCCTGCTAATGAAATGGTTTCCATGGAAATGCATTAGCATGCTTGTAAAAACATCTTGTTCTGGATATAGGAAAGTTGTGAAGTAGTAGCTCGAATCCCATGTGATTGTACCCTCTGAAAGTCTTGCCTGTCAGTGTCTCAGTCAGAAACTGGAGCTAATGCAATAGGGTCTATTTCACATATGGTCTGTGGTTGAGCCAACAAATATGCACAGTTGTGACCTTGTATTCTGACATTTACTTGTTTCTTTATATAGGACACTGAAAGCTCTCTGAGACTGAACATTGTGCTAGGAGAAACCCAAAAGTTGCTAGCATTTCAAAATTAGTTTTTATGCATGTATGACTGATTTACATACTTTCTTCATTCAAGTTCTTTTTATAAGCAAGGTTGTGAGACTCTGGCTGGTGTCTAAACCATGTTCTATCAGATAATAAATACAGCAATTATGAGTTGAACTCTGGTTGTTTGCCTTCTAAACCATTTTTATTGACTCAGGTCTCACATCATTCATGGTTCCGTGAAAGTTTATAGATGAATGGAGTCTGAATGAATGTAATTTTGGAAAAGTGTGGAGGGACATGTGGGATTTTCATCAGAGTTCCATCAGATTCCCATGCTCAGAAATGGTTTAGGAAGTCTTTCCAGTCTGACTGTTTATACAAATGCCCCCACCTCTTGCATGGTCCAGGGTTCACAGACCAGTGGAGAAAATGACCCTGGGAACAGCTCAAGCTAAACTACTAAATATCAGCTTAGAAGTCAAATGATAAATATATTTTATTTGTATTTTTGTATCTAGATTTCCAGTCACTGGCCCTGTTATGGCCAATTCACCTTTTCGGCCTCAAGCTTTGAGCCCCATAACATAGAAATTTCTCACCATATAGGATGGTATAGGAGTTGCCAGACTGTACTTAGCAGAAATGGTCAGCGTGTCCTCAAATATCAGAGCAGAGGTGCTGGGTATAAAGGAAATTCTAGCAAACTTTCTTTAGGGCTTTTTCTCAGAAATGAGGAATAAATACATAGAAATTATATTTTTTTCCTCTAGCTGGTGATGACTATAGATGCTTTTCGCCATGGCTTTTCAGAAGAGGAACTGGATTAAAATCAGACATGTGGCTCAGACCACATGGTTCTGTTACATTCTCCTGGCCATGCTCTGTCACATTATTTCGTTTTGAAGACATGAATGGAGAATTAATGTTGCACAAAAGCAAGTCATCAGTCACTGTAAATGCAGAACAGAAGAAAAGGCCTAATGTCACCAATTAGAGCTTGGATGCATGTCCCTCCAGCTCCTCACTATGACTCCATTATTATGTTCCAGTTTGTACTACTTCCTTGCTGGTGTTCTTACACCCAATGTGGCAAGGAACAGAGTTTGGGAAGAATCAAGACCCAATGGAATTACTCCTATTTCTGAGAAGGAAGCTTCATTGTTAAAAAGTCCCTAAACTTATTCAAAGACAGAGAAGTATAACCACAAAGAGGGTTATAAATACCAAACCACAGGGTGGGCCCTCTTTCAGTTCTGGGATGCTTCTGGTACGCTGTCCCTGCACTAATGGTATCTGATGTTATAATGTACAAATCAAGGAGCATTGCTAGATCTGTGCTATGATAAAGGTTTAAAGAAGTTACTTTTTCAACTGATAAATTATAATTGCAGTTTTATAGTATTTGTTCACATATATACATACACATACGTACATGTACATCCTCATTTTTACATACCAATGAATGACTAAACCAAATTAACATCCATTGCTTCACAACTCACCAGTGTTTGTGAAATATTTAAACTCTACTTTTTTGAGCAGGTATGTATCTCATTTGGTAGAGTGCTTGGGCCGCATACACAAGGCTCTGGTTTGTCTCAGAAGCAGGGTTTGGTGACAAGCACCTGTAATCCTGGCATTTAACAGATAAAGATAAAAGAGCCAGAAGTCCAAGGTCATCTTCAGCTGCATAGTGAGTTTAACACTATGCGATATGCTGCTTTTTTTTTCACATCTACTTCTGAGAATTCTGAAGTGTGTGATACATTATTATTACCTGTAATCACACTGCTGTGTAACAGAAATGAAACTTGATATTTAAAAAAATTCTTTAAAACCATTGTACCTTGTTCTTATAGAGTACCTAGTTTTATATAAACACACATCCTTAACATATTTAAAGAAATAATACATTCTCTGTGTGTACACATATGTGTGTTAAATGTTTACCCTGACCTTTTTAAAATAAATAAAATTTTCGCCTTGGCATGGAATAAAGTCAAGTACTTTAGACTATTTCAAGGCAATAGTCTTCAATCAGAAAGCCAGAGTCCCACATTTCTGAGTTTGCCTGCCTCTAGTTGTCACAACCAAGGAGGTGTACGATAGGAGCTGAGGATGTGCTCTAGCCTTTTCCACTAATAATCTGTGCTGTTTCTCATATTGTCTAGAAATAACATCTCTTAGTATTGTTCCATCTTTCCCCAGCTTTGGAGCTGAAAAAGCTGCATAAAGTGTGTGTTGGCTCTTTCTGTTAACGGCCACCTGTCTCCTTCTAAGGGCAAAGGCAGGGACCGTTCAAGAAAACGTGAACACTGGGAGAGGTCACAGTGAAGACATAGGTTCTTCTTTCCCTGGATAGGAAGGGTCCTTCTATGTCCTCAGAAATGACCCCCTGAGGAAACACTGGTTCCCTGGGTTTCCACATGGAAAATAAATTTTCTGTTGGAGAAGACTGGAGTGGAACTTTCTTTTTCAGAAAAAACATTATCTAATTTCCTGTATTAAGAACGACTAATGATATTTATGATAAAAATGTGCCTTTGTAATGAGATGCACATGTTTAAGAGACAATTTTTGATTTCTAAAGAATGGAATTGGACTGAGAACATTAGCCTCTCAGGATACAGTGAAGAAAACCAGGGTGCTTTAACTTCCAGGTCTAAATCATGCCCTAAGGGTTGGTACTTGAGGGAATTCCAGTAAGATTTCAGAAATTCTATCAATGGTGTGGATGGAAAAGCAAAAATACATGGAAATGCCCTCTCCCCTGCCTTAGTATCTCTTTAACCTCAGACTTCACAATAAGGAAGGGTCAGAAGTTGCCTTTCCAATTCTGAGATATGAATATCATCTCGGTCAGATGGAAGCCTGATCAGAAGAGTGATTCATGATAATCAAGAGCCTTCAGAGATGTTAGCTGTTTCCAGGATGGCTTGGGGTGGGGATGGGGTCCTTGTGTCACAGATTTGCCTTTCCCTGTTCAAGGTCTTGCTTCAGTTTTCTTTTTTAGCCTGACACACAATGCTATGAGTTTAACAATTAGAACAATTACCATACTGTTGCTAAGTGCCAGGATAGTAAGAATGGCAAGTCTAGGAAAATGATCTGGTGGGACCAGGTGAGAAGTGTGTTTCAAACAGTTGTACATCTGGAGGTAAGATTCCTGTAACACCAACCCAGCATGTCTGGGTAGATGACAGATTACAGGAGGTAAATACACATGGTCTGACTGTCAGCTATAAAGGTCAGGAGGGACTCAGTGTGATCTGGAATGTGACAAAGATCAGTCCATCTGTGTTAGAAGGTCTTCTGACTAACCAGAAATGAATAACTCCACAGGAAATTAGATATACTGTAGTCATCCAACTGGACTCCACAACCTAGCTGGGAAATGCAGGAAGACATAGCACAGGATGATGATGATGTGAAGAGTCTTGAGCTTCAGGGGAAGATGACAACTTGAACTAACTATGTTGCAGACCTGCTAGGGCAACTCATATCCCACAACTTATAACCCAGTTATAAAGAAAAAGACCTGAATAAAAGAGGACTGCCAAGTCATCTATCTCTGTTCATTGTTAGAAAAATCCATGTTTGAGTTCAAGCTCTACCTCTTACTAGTGGGGTGAATTTTATTGCTCCCCAATTTTTCTGACAGTTGTACCCAATATATAGTGTTTATATATATTGCATGCACTGCTGTTAGCTCAGCTTATATAATAAGAACAATGCAAGCCAGTGTCCGCAGCCCTCAGTAGAGAACTTGTGATGAAATATTTAAGTTCCTGAATCATCTGTGCTACAAAAAACCTGATGGCATAATAGTCATTTGTATAAACCATATCTTAATCAAGGTAGATACTAAAGAGGCAAGAGTCTGTTGACTGAGTTAACTGCGGACAATGCAGAATTCACAATCACCACATCCTGCTAAATGTCTACTTGTGGTCTGTATCCCCCCGTGCAGTAGGTAAGGCCTCAGGTAGCTCTGTTACTGAACCAAGGGCTTTCCTCCTGCCATGTCAGCAAGACTCACTCTCCTACTCTCCCTCCACTGGAATGACTGAAATTGAATTGGCAGAACTCTGCAGATTAAGAAAATTGGTGTCATCCCACAGCTTCATTACCTTGTAAGAGATAATGGCACCTCCGGATCCCAGAGGGCAATTACCACACTATAACACATCGTTCGCTAGGAAACCCCACACATTTCCCCTCCCTGAGTTGATTCCTTGCCACCAGCCTTAGTGCAAAGATTCTCACAGCCCAGCCAGCAGTGAGCTGTCACAATCACTGGCAGCAGCAGCAGCTCTTTCATCAACAGGATGGGAAGACTTACTTCTTAACTGTAGGTTAGATGGCTGAACCCAAAATGCAATAGTTTCTTTAGAACAAAACCGTTTGTTTTCTTAACAAAGGGAAGTTTGACAAGTGCTGGTGTGAAGATGTTTCTCCAGAATGTCTTCATTCAGGAAACTCCCAGTCATTGTTTAGATGATCTTCATCCACCTCTGGTTTCTGTGGAATTGCTTCTGGCTCCCAGCAAATTTTCCGAATGCCTTAATTTTGTATGGGCCTTAGAAATAGCACTTTAAATGTGATGATACTCGATGCAAACTTTTTGCTAGGAAACGACTAGAGCTTTGCCCCCCTCCCTAACCTCCTCCCTCCCTACCTCACCCTCTTCCCCTCTCTTCATCTTGTGTTTTAGATTTGTGTTTATGAATAGTTTTCCTTTATGTATATGGGTACCACATGAGTACCTAATGTCAGGGGGAGACAAGCAGAGATATTAAATTCCCTGGAACTGGAGTTGTGTGCAGTTGTAAGCTATCGTAAGAATATTTGGAATTAACTCTATAATCTCCGCAAGAGCAAAAATTACCCTTAACTGATAAGCTATAGACACCTTTTCATGTCTTACTTGAATAAACAGCAATGACACAAACAACAACAAAAATATCCCCCACCATGCCCTCCCATAAGACAAGAGAAACCATCTGTGCTTTCCTGTGGACAAAAGAAAATTGTCAACAGTGACATAATCATGTCATGCAAACACATGCAAAAACTGGCATTATCACACCATGCAAAAGCATGTCTGATGAGACCATTCTGCTAAGTTTCCATGTTCTCTAGCCTCTTCATTTACCCCCACTGAAGCTGGGGAGAATCAGTTCCTGTTTGCTCAGTCCTTGCTGATGCTGGGTGATATAGGAACAAGGACCTTTATTCAGCAGCTAAAGATAGACTCACTCTGGCTTCACAAACCCTCCCATGGTCAGACTCTCTCTCTCCTTTCTTAGTCTCTGAAACCACTTTTTTGAAGCTCATTGAAGTTACTATATGCTATTATAAATAAAAGTAGATGTTAAATAAATACACACTTGTTTTCTGAACTGCAAACCTATATTAATTCTGCAAAGCGTAATAGCTATTTCTCTCCTTGGATATTTCAAAACCACACTAAACTCAACATGTCAAAATTGATAGTAGTGAAACTTCAGCAAACACTCTCTAGACCCGAACATCTCTTACTGTGTCTGTAGTACTGTTCATCCAGTAATAAGAACCTAAAGAGTTAAAGTCATTCCTGGTTTCTCCTCCTTTAGCCTCTTTATCAATTTCATTAACAATTACTATTTTAACAATAATTATTTAAAAAATATCCATTTCTCTGACTAGTGAGATGGCTGGCTCAATAGTTAAGGTCACTCACTACCAAGACCCTCCACCTGAATTCAATCCTGGAATCCACATGGTGGAAGGAAAAATCTGACTTCCACAAGTTTTCCTATGACCTGCAGATATTCACTGTGTCACAATTACTTCCATAAACAATAAATAAATAATTATTTAAATAAATAAAATATTTTAAAAATATTTATTTGTCTATGCTAATTTTAGTCCAAACAGTAACTCCTATTACCCAAACTCTTGAATTAACTATAATTTGATTTAATACCCAACTTTTCACTCTCACAAAATGTAATGTGATTATTCTGTTAATATATGGTGTGTGACAATGGACACACATATTGTTGACACTTCTCTGTCATTTCTAGAAGACATATTCTCACTCAGCAATATCCTGGTCCTCTGAATCTTATAATCTTTTCACATCCTCTACTGTTACGTTCCCCGAGCCTTAGATTCAGAAGACATGTTGTAGATGTATTTATCCATTAATGCTTGGCACCTCACAATCACTTCTTATATTTTGATCAATTGTAGGTTTTATTGTATTGTTTCCATCTGTTGCAAAGAGAAGATTATTTGGCTGCCCAAATAAAATCTGAAAAATTACACAACTAACAGTCATGTTAACAAGGTAGGGAGAATCTTATGATCCACCTGCCATAAGAAAAGAACTACAGGTACCTAAGGGATGTTGAGAACAGGAGAAATAATCTTTCCTGAGAATGCATCATTTATTGGTCAGCCATAAAATTATATGTATAGAGCAAGTAAAACTGTAAGAGCCGAGAGGTTTTATTTATATATTTTATATTTAGGTACACACACACACACACACACACACACACACACACACACACAAACACACACACACACACACACACACACACACACACATTTTATAATGAGAAATAAAAAGAAGACCATAAATTTGAGAAGAAGCAAAGGAGAGAGAAGAGAGACAGAACCAAGGACGGAGGAGGAAGGATTTGTTACAATTATGTTTTAATTCATAAATAATAAATGATGGTTGCTCATTACTTAGTAAAGGAGGCTTAATGTTTCTTAAGTGGTACACCAGGTAGAAGTGGAGCTGGAAGCCCTTATAAACTTACGTGCAAGTGGAGCTAGATACTTTGGAGAGCATTTTCTGCATTGAAGTCAAAAGCAAGTATCTTGGGACTAGGACATTTGTCTGTTCTCTTTCTTCAGGGAAATTGATGATGTTGAGGACCTGAATCTTCAATGAATACTACATAAAATATGTGAAACATATGTCCTGTTTTGTAGAGAGAACAATAAACCTTTCAAAACTGTAATCAATGAAAAGCTCCAATCATATGAAATAGTAATATAACTAGGAATAAAGAAAACAAGTCATGGACCTGAGTGAAATTGGACCATAACATGGATTTTTTTTTCTTATAGTGATAGTACATAATTTTTATATTATACATGGGGCAGTGAAGGGTTTTCCCACAAAGGAATTCCTTCTTTTCATCCTCCACATCCAGGAAAATGTTACTTTATGGGAGAAGGATATTGTATCTGTCACTGAAATTAAGATCTGAGATGTGGGAATTTAAGATATTTCATTTGACCAGAGCTTGATGATGATGTAGTTTAGACACAGAAAAAAGAACATTTGCACTGATCCATCTATAATCTACCAACAATTTATAGAGCTCATTCCTACCATCCCATATTTATTTCATCAGACATTTTTTTTCTCTCCTAAATTCTCTTGGCACCGATCATCAACCCACTTGATACTAGGACTAGATTTAGTGACCTAAAATATCTTCTCTAAGTGTCATATGGAAACATCAAGTGTAAAACAATGAAAAAGCTGGACTCTAGACAGCCTGTATGGGGACAGATTGTATTAGAGGTGGGCACAAGCTCTACTGGAAGCTGTGCTGGGGAAGTGGTACCACAATGATGCTATGGTATTTATTCAGTATTTTCGGTATTACATGTTGTATTATTTAATCTTGGTTTCTACCCCGCCTCAGATCTCTCAGTTGCCACATAAAAGATAGAAACTTTTATATTTACAATAAACACTAATCTGCACTAGTGCTGGGCAGATATTTACTCTCTAACTTATTAATATCTACTTCTCTATCAATGACTCCGAGATATTACCTGCCATGTTCCACCTGGGCTGCTCTTATTCCTACTGGGCAGCCCTCATGGAAGGTTCTCATGGTCTCTTACTCCATGGCATCTTCTCTTCTCTTTATCTTCTCCCTGTTCTTTCTCATGATCCTACCTCTGACCTCAAGCCCAGGAATCAAACATCTGGATACCTCTCTTCTCTACCCATCTGTAGGCTGTATGCATCTTTATTCAACCAATAGTTTTAAATTAAGGAGCAAGGCTGCATACCATCACTTGGAGTACATGAGAATGTCCTAGTCCCTGAAGTAACCAGATCTTCGGGGCCAGAATTTAGCATTATGATGCATAGAAAACAACCAAACCTTAACAGCCCCAGGCACTGGTCGTGTTACTATTCTTAGGGTACAATGAGGTAGTCACTACAATTTTAGTGTGACAGACAGATGATGTATGAGTAAGCAGTGATGCAGAGCTATTGCAGAAGGATCTGTGCCTTGCAAGTAAGAGGTTTGGACTCACTCTGAGTAGCATACTTGAGTTTCACCCCATGCTACACTGATAACATACCTGGTACAGATGGTTGAATAACAGAATTCATCAAAAGAGTAAGTAGTCACTGCAAAGGTATTTGAATAGGACATTATCACAACAGAACTCTGCCCCAGTACAACTGACCTGATATCATTAAAGGGCTAGATTCAGAGGATCCCAGGACAGACTGGCTTGGAGAGAAAAGATAAACAGGCAAGCAGGAGAGTCTCAGAGCGGAGAAAGATGTTGGAGCTGGAAAAAGGTGCTGAACTGCTGATCTTAGAGTCATTGTAGAAAACTGTCAGAAGTTTAGAGTTAAGTATGGAAGAATCAATTTATGTAGCTATAAAAGCTCAGTGTGGGTGGCTGAGTTGGTTGCATTCATGGTCTCCAAATTGAGCAGTGCTGTGTTAAAAACAGCAAGGGAAAGATATCTCAGCCACAGGATTTACCAGTAGCATCTTCATCAGGGCATAAATATATTTTTATTAACTTTATGAGCGTAACTGTAAGAAAGTAAGGAATAGGGGTAAAGAGCCCCATAAAACTGAGTGTGGTTTTGCAACCCAGCATATCAATGTGGAAAGAATTATGATTTCAGAATCAAGCATCCCATTTCTACTGATGGCTACTTCACATAAGGGTGAGATCAGCTATATTTGATGTTTAAATAAGAATATTCATCAAGACATATATTTTTTTAATTTTTATCTTCCAGAACCTAGACCATGTCAAAGAGTTTACCTCTTCTTCTTTAGCTAGTGACTCCATGTCTCCTAACTCCTCAAGTACTGCTTATGAGGAAGATTAATCACCAAATACTCTAATCACCAAGAGAAAGCAGTTAGGAGAATTGTTAGGAATTTGAGGCTAGGAAATTTAGGTTTCATAATTTAATGTAGCTGATGAAAACATATGTTAATATTCTATATGTTACTAAAGATACAGTCAGCAGTTCTTTCCCTTACATGTACCCTCAAATTTCTAATGAGACGCTTTTTTCCTAACATAATATTTTTATTGATTACTTAGGAATTTCATATAATGCACTATGTTCATAATCACTTTCTAGTCCTTCACAGACTATAGACATCCACATGGGCTTCCATTCACTGAAGAATTACTTCCATTAGAATGGTTTGTAGGCATGTTTGCACAGCATTTTGTTGCTTAATGATAGGTGTGTAAAGGCCCAGTCCACCATGATACATTTCACATTTGGGCAGGTGGATCTGAGTTGTACAAGAATGTAAGATAAACAATCCAATAAGAACCACTGTTATATGGTCTTTGTTTCAGTACCTGCTTTCAGAGTCCTGTCATGAAGAGAAGCAATTCCTTCCCTTGATGGTGGACTAAAATCAGTAAGCCAAAGAAACCCTTTCCTCTTCAAGTTGCTTTTGGTCATGGTGGCTATCGCATCTACCAATAGCCAACAACAGTTAATACTGTGAACAAAAGGACTCAAAAAACTCAATGAACAACTCTATTCAAAATTGGGTCACGTAACTAAACATGCATTTTTTTTCCTTTAGATTTTTTGTTTTAAATTTTGTTTTATAGGTGAGAGAGAAAACATCAAGTTGAGTTAATAGTAAAATGTGGAGGATTTGAGAATAGTTGGGAGATCAGAATTTGACAAAATATATTGCATGAAAAATAAATTTAAATAAGACATCGAATAGAAGATACAAATGGTTGAGAAATATTTTAAATAATATTCTACATCCTTAATCAGCATAGAAATGCATGTCAAAACTAATTTGAGATTAGAATGACTAAGATTACAGAGTGGGAATTTCTGATTTCATTGGAGACTCAGTTGTGTCCTGTGATATTTATCTGGAAACTGTCTTAATGAGAGGATGTTATGCAGAAGCAGACATGTGTGAGAAGGTTTACTTGAAAACATACACATGGTGTTTTTCATGCCTGGTGAGAAGGTGTGTGGCATTTTGCTAGAGCGGGAACTTTAGAAGACACATGATGTTTGGAAAAAGTATAAGCATAACCCAACAGAGAGTAAACGATGCTCTTTCATTGGTTGCCTTTGAAATTCTTTTGGCCATTGTTGGGCTTCACTGCAGCCGGTCTTCAAAGACAATGCTCCTACATTAGTTTGCCTTGCTTTCCTGCTGTTTCAAAATGCTTCTATGGACTTAAGCCAATCCTTGCAATTTCTTCTGGATCAAGCTGCTGCTACTGATTTGTGTAGCCACTTTCTAGTGGTCTGGGCCGCTGACAATGAAAATTGGAATCACCCCGAAGAACTATTTCTAACCAGATCCACAACTCCTGTTTCCTATTTACCTTTCTTTTTCCCTAATTGTAAGGGTGGGTGGTTGACTAGAAGGGAGGGTAAATCATTAAAGAGCCATAACTAGAGTAGGTTTTGAAAATCTAAGCCTACAAACAAAATTAAAATATATCTGCACTTTCATCAGAAATATGTATGCTTTTTCCTTAAAAAAAAAAAAAAAAAAAAAAAAACTTAAAAATAGATGTACCATATGATTCAGATTTATCATCCTTGGACATATGCCCCAAACATCCAGTCTCTTACTACAAAGATACTTGCTCATCTATGTCCTCTGCTGTTCTACTCACAGTAGTCAGAAAATGTAAGGAGCCTAAATGTCCATCTGCTGATGAATGGATAAGGAAAATATGCTACATTTACACAATGGAATATCACTCAGGTGTTAAAAACATGAATATTAATTCACAAATGAATAGAAGGGCCTGAAAAAACATTCTGAGTAAGGAAATTCAGACTCTTAAGACGAAAGTAGCATGTTTTCTTATAGATGTAGGTATTACCTTAGAAATTTTGAATATTTGTGTTTAAATGGGGTACCCATACAGGTCGGGACACCAGCAGATGGCAGCATGGGACTTTGAAGGGAGGAGAGATGGGGTATATGTGTTGAGAAAAGGGAATAGACAATAATAAAGCAGGAATGATTGGTTGGGGATATGGATGAAGGTACAAGATAGAGGAGACACTGTATGTGTGTGAACAAATGAACATTAAGACCTTTGAAAGAGTCACATGGAAACCTATTGCTGTAGAAACCCACTATCTTAGAAGCTTGTTCATGAGTTGAAATGGAGTTACCCTGTAATAGAGTTGGGCAATCTTAGATATTTCAGGCTACTAAATAAGAAACCCAGTGCCAGGAAACAGGTACTGACATAGAAATTCTGTCCATACTGACTAAGTTTCACAGTGCTGGAACCTACTATCCTCACTGGCAGAGAATAGTAATTACAATCTAACCCAGCTTTGTAACCTGACAGAATATGCCAATTGTTGCTCTGTGTCATGGAGATCCTAAGACTTTGCATCTGTAGGGCCGGCTCATTCATATGCCCCAGCAGATCATAGGTGCAGCAGGTATTGGAGTGGAGTGAGATGAATTTTATAGAGATAAACAATCACTTTCTCATTTTATTTTGTTCTAACCCATAACATGAAAATCACATTGGGCACCATCATCCCATGAAAGAACCTGGGGTTAGACACATCAGAGGCCCTCAGAGAGAAGTTACTACTGTTGTTCAGAGATATGGGCATACTATTAAGCCAACTGTTAATGACTTATTACTATACCTATTGATTAGGGCATCTCTCAATACTCATCAAAGATGCTTCCTTTTGCAGTACATGATTTTTAGCATAGAGGATTACAGTTTGTCAGTGTGCAGAGAATAAAAATAATAGAAGAAGAGATTACAAAGTGCTCTGCCCTAAATGGTACATCTATATTATGACATCTCAAGGCTCATGGATTATTATAGAAAGGTAGATTGTAGGAACCAGAGACACTAGAAGACTGGAAAAATAAGTGTTTTCAGAACACATCAGGGTAGTTGTAAGAATGAATTTATAGCAGTTACAACACCATGCACAAAACTTATGCATATCAAGTCAGATAAATTTCAGAATTGAGAACAAAGGTGGTCAGGAATCCACATCCACAGTTGAGGACCTATTGGCAAATGATGGGTATCAGGCAAGGGAAAGGGAGTTTTCTTCAAGGATGCAGACCTTAAAAGGCTGCCAGTGCTCCAGTAGGTGGTTCTAAACCTGTACACATGCCAGCAGTGCTGGAGGAAAAAACAAGAACACATAAAATTTGGACAGAATACTGATGGGGATCTTGAAAAGGAGTTGGAGTAGAAAAAAATGGGCATTGGACTCGATCAAAATATGTTGTATACATTATGAAATTCTCAAACAGTAAAAATAAATATTAATCACATAAAAATGCATACATTGCCACCTGGTGAGAAAATTTGCATTCAGAGCTCAAAAATCTTTGAGAAACACAAATTAAACTGTGCTTTCACTGCTCACAAAGAGCATTCTGTTCAGCTGAATACGGGAGAATTGTGTACATAAAGATCACTCCCTCCATACAGTGCAGGATAGCAATTACTGAATGCAATTACTGTCACTGGTCATGTAAGGTGCACACCAAATATGAAATAATGTAAGAAGGAGAAGAACACACTTGTTCTGAGTTAGGTTTTAAGTAAGTGGAGAGGAGCCCACATGATCCAGTGCCCAGAGTTGGGTCATCTAAGGGTTAAGTGAAGAGCCCAGCCTCAGGCACCTGGACAGTGGGAAACAGAAAGTTGTCCAACAACAAGAAGTGTCTTCTCTTCTGATCAACAGATGAACTAATTTTTTTCCCTGGAAGGAGAGTGGGATTAAGGAATGCCTGCCATCTTTCCAGGAAGAATCGAAAGCATAAAAAAAAAAGGTGAAGGCGCAGAGGTATCTATATCTCAGCCCAAGATGCCACTGCGCAATGCTCCCAGCAAGACTGTGGGACAGACTAGGCCACAGCTGAGAAAACTGAGCTGCTGTGAGTATTCTAGACTATCTTGGAGAACTTTTAATTTTCCCATTCATCCGTCTAATTTCTATTTCAATAGTTCTCAGAATAATCCCTGGGTCTACATCAGGGGCTGTCGGAAGGCTTGGACATTTAGATATCCTCAAGATTCTCAAGTGTGCTTGTCAGCTTTATGTTACTATAACCGAGGTTTAATGGCCTAAAATCCTCAGGTGGCTGAAGAAATCTGGAGAGCAAAGTTGACTGATAGCACTTGTGGAAACTTCTGAGGAAATTCCGGACATCACGACCTCCATTGGTATTTACAGCATTGAGACGACGTGGGAACTGACCTGCAGATGGAATCATGAATCCTCAAAGTTCTTCCTTTCTCCTCTATAAATCCCCGAAACTCCCCGTACCTCGTGTCCAGTCTTCACTCCGGCAGAAAGATAATGGACCTTCATTTCTTCTGACTAAAGTTAGGTCTTCTCTTTTATGTTCAATTTATCTTGATAGTTCTAATTTAATGGTAAAAAAATACCTAAGAGTGACAGTTAGAAAAACATAAGAGGATGGAGCCTGGGAAATATACCAGTTAACGAAGTGCTTGCATTGTAAACATGAGGGCCTGATGTAGAAAGCTAGAACACAGAACAGCAGCAACAACAAAAACTAATATATTACTGAGTCAAGAGCACCCATGGGGCTTCGTGCTCAGGAAGTGAATTCTAGGCCATTGAGAGATATTACCTCAAATAGATTAATTGCTTTAGAAGGTGAATAACAGTTAAGAAACAATATTCATGGATGTCCTTTGGCCCCCATATGTATACACACACACACACACACACACACACACACACACAGAGAGAGAGAGAGAGAGAGAGAGAGAGAGAGAGAGAGAGAGAGAGAGAGAGAGAGAAAGAGAGAGAGAGAGAGAGAGAGAGAGAGAGAGATCAAAATAAAATGTTTACTTTTCCTCACAGTTTTTTAAATGATCAAGTTCCTAATCAAGTGTCTCCATTGCTTTGGCTCTCTGATAAGGCAGCAAGCATATCGGGGGTAAGAAAGCATATCCAAGTTAAAGTTCTGTTTTCATATTGAACCAAACAATGCAATGGATGGAGAGGGAGAGTCAAGGAGCCCATTGTCCCTTCCAAATGCATGAGTCCGAAGTGATTTACATACCTCCGATTTACCTCCATCATTTGCACCAACAACATGACTGATCTCCATCATATAATCATGTGGTGTTATGAAACAATCCATATCCAAACTATAGCACCAAGGAATTAATATTGTGAGGGTTCAATTGAATAAAATTTGATTATATTCACCTCTCTTCTCTAACTCCTCTAAGGTTCACTCCCTCTTTTTGACCTATGTGTGTCCTCACTGGGAAATAAGGAATGAATATAATCAAATACACTATATGAAATTCTCAAAAAGATAACAGAGTATAGATTGCAGTATTTCTCAACCAGAGACATACTTTTTATTATTTCAAAATAGATTAATTTACTTTCAATTTGCTTTGAAATTTTGCTTTTCTTTTGTATATAATGAGCCTATTCATGTAAATTCACAATACATTTTTTCAAAAATTTCAAGAAAAAGAATGATTAACTTTTTAATAATAGTGATTTTATAGTCTATAATTACACTTTAAATTTTAAAATTACATTTGTGTGTTTGTGTGTGTGTGTGTTGTAGGCATATGCATGTTACTGTGTGTGTGACAGGTAGAGGACAATTACAGGAAATTGGTTTTCTTCTTTTACAATATAGGTCCTAAAGATCAGACGTAAAGGTATTTATATTGCCAGAGGATAGTGTAGTTTTGGCAATAGTGAATTACAGAGAATTTTAGTGGTAAAGATACATAGAAAGTACAGGTACTTTTTTAACTTGAAAAATTTATGTTTTTCATTAATGATGGGAGGGGTTTCCTCCCCATGTGTCAAGGAAAATTCTTTGTCATGTACAAGAAAGATTCACACAATTGGGGTTGATGCTAGCAAATTTTGTGGAAAATTACAGAATTTCCATTAGAAGACATTGTTTAAATAAATCTGTAACAATTGTCAGTAACTTAGATGTTCATTTCCTATTGTTGGAGACAAAATCAAAAATTAACACAGGCTGACCTTGAACTCTCTTTGTAGCTACAGGCTGGCCTTACACTGCCGATTTGCTTTCCTCTATTTCCCAGATGCTGGAATTACAGACATGCTCCACTGATCCCAGGAGTAGCATGTTTTAAATTTTGTGATCATTTCGCTCTGCATAACCCTCATTTCTGATGTTTTAAAAAGGCACTAGATATGATCTTTATTTTGATGAAGCTAATAGTGATAGTAAATCCTTGATGAATAAAGCCTGTGAAAACAGGAGTATAAAAAACTGACACCTACTTTTCCCCCTAAATAATGTCTTCGATTATTTCTTGCACATCCTGTGTTCTGATCAGAGGATAAATAGCTATGAAGTATCTTGTTTGTTTCTGTGGTGACAATAACATTTCTTAGAATCTTCAAGTCAGATATGATGTCAGTGTGGTCAGTGTCATAGTAGAAATCTGAGAAACTAGAAAGAGGACAGAGGAGGTAGTGTTTGGGGAGGTTGTTCTAGCACAGTTCACCCTGTAGCTGCTACCTAATGAATAATGAGGCTTTCCAAAAGGACCAAACAGCAGGATACTTTCCATGGAGACAAGATCACCTGCAGACACAGGGTAGGAATAGCACTTGACACAACTGGACAGAGTCTGATAATGGTATAAAAAGGAAAGGAGAGGGTCAGTGTGTGAGGAGAGCTCTTTGGTGTTGTGCCAAGAACCAGGAATGAGGAGTTGAACATGGAGTCATGCAATTTTCCCAACTTATGCCTGGTGATCTCTTATCAATTTGACTTTGAATACATAGTCACTATGTGTCCAAGCTTAGGATATTGTGGTGATTACATTGAAAAATGCATTTTATAAGCTCATGAATTTCAACACTCAATTTCCCGATTGGGAGCCCTCTTTGGAAAGGTTATGAAATCTTTAGGAATCTGAGAAAGTACAGCACCAGATGTGAGGTTTAAGATTTTATTGTCCTGCTCTTCTTCCTGTTCTCTATCTGTAAGGCTTGTGTGTGGATAAAAATGTGATCAGCCAGCTACCCACCCCTGCGTCCAAGCTTTCCCTTCCTGTTGCTATGCCTTCTTAGCCACAATGTTGTCTATTCTAGAACAGTACACAGAAACCAATCGTTGTATTTTTAAAATTGCTTGTTTGTAGCATTTTATCATAGTAATAAAATAGTAATTAATACAACTATTGCATTCTAATTTGCAAATATGGACTTCCCTTCTACTCAGGATAAGGTCCCTGATTCTATGATAATTACTGCATTAATGCTCAAGGAAAGAAAGACACCTTTCTCAACTTCATTCTTGTCAGGAGCAAGATAAGGGTAAGGTAAGTTACTATTTTTTCTAGTGTCAAAGCTTGTACCAATCCTTCACAGTATTTTTTCCAATATTTGCTATCATTATTCCCATTTTTAACTGAGAAAACTAAGGTTAAGTATGCTACAAAACCTTAACTTTTCCAAGCTCCAACTGAGTGTGGCCCCCAGGTAATGCAGTGCATAAATGAATAATATGCAAATGAATAAGATGAAAGCAACCTTTTGCCTTAGCTTCCATTCAGATCCATAGGATAAATGTAAGAATAAGTCGAATGGATGTAAAGGCCATTTAAAAGGGAAAGGAAGCATAGAATCCCCTTAGGACTTAGATGCCAACATAATACATTGAACTGCTTTGAATGCTACTTTGCTCCTGTCTGTTTTCTTTTGGTTAGGATGCTAAAACAGTCTGGCCAGAAGCGATTTAGTTAAGCAAAGGAATTGCTCAGCTTACACTTGCAGTTCACCATCCATCACTGAAGGAAATCACGGCAAGAACTCAGGGGAGAAACTATTAAGAAATCCTGGTTGCTGGCCTATTCCCTGGCTTGGTCAGTTGCTTGTGCTTAGCTAGCATTCTTGTACAGCCCTGAAGTACATGTTTTGTTCATCATGACATATTGACATCTTTTAAAACTCTGAGCCAGAATAAGTCAGTTCTCCCATAGGCTGCTTCTGGGGAGTATTATATTACAGCAATGGGAAAACTGTTACACAATATATCCATCCAGGCTAGCGTTCCCTTTTATGAATCTTTCCTAGACCCCGATGCCATTCCATGAAGAATTGCTCACCCTTTTCACTGATTCTGGGCTTGTGCTTTCTTAAGCACTTGTAACCTTGTTTTATCATGTTGGCGTTTGTTCTGCCTCGGTGCTGTACTGCAGGTTTGGGAAAACATAGGCTGTCTTGTTTGTGTTTGAATTCTCAACATGGAGCCTGGCAAGTCATTGGGATATAGTGCCTGTTTGCTGACTAAGTGGTTTATTGATTGAAAAAAGAATAAAAAGAACATACTGGTATCTGAGGCGAGTACACCAAGAGGGCACAAAGAGGAAGATGTTTCAATTTAGAATTTTCAAAATAAGCCCCAGCTGATATTTATGCCTATTGTTCAAGCGCAGCATTGTTGGCTTTTCAGAAGGCAAACTGAGAGTAGAGCTATGAAATATACCAGAGCCATGGGAAGCCTAACGTTTCCTTGTGCTCTTCTTTGGTGAAATATGACTTTAATTGAAGGATTCTTGGCAATTTTCTCAGAGAAAGAGTCTCCAACACCTATCAGAAACCTCTATAAAACATGCTGTGTGCAGGACAAGTTCCACGTCTGCAGTTAACTCTGGGAGATTGGTCTATAGCTATGGGTGACTGGAAAGATCCCTACAGTCATCTGGCCTCCAAATCTAGGTTTTTCTTTCTGATATTCACTGGTTAATATGCCTGGGGCCAGCAACCTCAGAAAGGGTCATTTTAAAGGAATCCCTGCTCTTCTTCACCTTTCTCTCATTCAAATGTTCTGTGGCTTTTGAGGCCTTGGAGTTTTGAGTAGTATGGTAAGGGTTGCTTTAGGACTTTAATACAAATTGCATTTCACTGTTATGAAAGTGGTGTGTGTGTGTGTGTGTGTGTGTGTGTGTGTGTGTGTGTGTGTGTATGCACCTATACAGCAATTAGATGTTGTGTTATATTGATTTGCTTGTAGGAAAGTTTGGGGATGAAGTGGGGAAGTGGGGTTCTTTATTGATGATTGATGTTGGAAGACCCAGCCACTGGGCAAGGTGTTATCCCTGGTGAGTAGTCTGAGCTCCATAAGAAAGCAAGCTGAGTGCAAACCTATGAGCAGCATTTCTTCATGGCATGTGCTTCAGTTCCTAACTGCTGATACCTGCCTTTAGTTTCTGCCCTGATTTCACTCTGTGGTTTAATTTGATTGACATAGAAGCTAAATAAGCCTTTCCTCCCAGTTGCTTTTGGTTATGGTATTTATCACAGCAATAGAACTGTAACTAAGGATTATTGGGATGGGTGGGGTATGTTACCTTCAGACTAAGCTTTTGTAATGTACTTGCTTCAACTTTGAAGCCAGCATGTCTGGATGTGATTCCTCTGGTATGTTTATGGAAGTATTAGTATGAATCACATAACCTCTTTCTTAAAGAATGAAACAACTTCACCAATGAACATTTTCAGTTCTGAATTTTTATACATGAAAATTTAACATCGTGTTTTTAAATTATTTTATGCCTTTTCTTTAAAAAGTAATGCAAAAGAAAAAAAGAAGATTGCTTTCAATGTTAGCTTTAAAAAATATATCCTTCTGGGAATTTTTCCATGTACAATTATTCAATTTTACTATCTTAATGTTTTTCAAGTATGTCATTAGAGATTTTACTATCTATACTGATGCTAATTTTTTCAATCTCTATAGAAGGAATTATTTGGTTTTGTGTTTTGGTGTTTTGGTTTATTTTTTTTTTATGTTTGCTTAAATTGGTTCCTTAAGGATTTGTGTAATTCATTAGTTTGATTTAAAAGTTAATTTTCAAATTCTACCATGTACATGCTTGTCAGCCATCTCACTGACCAACCATCCAAGCAGCAAAGTGTGGAGTCTAACCTGGAACCCCAAGTGTGGAGTCTAACCTGGAACCCCAAGTGTGGAGTCTAACCTGGAACCCCAAGTGTGGAGTCTAACCTGGAACCCCAAGTGTGGAGTCTAACCTGGAACCCCAAGTGTGTACTGTATCTATGGAAGAAGGAAGGAAAGTTTGTAAAAGCAACAAACTCGGAAACCTGATGCAAAACTGTATCTACTAGTAATATTTAGCAAACAAGACTGCAACAATGTCAGTAACAATGGTCATGGTAATATCAAAGAAAGACTAGTTCTGGTTCTTTAGGTCCCATACCTAGACAGAGAACTAGAGGCAACTAAGAACTGCAGGAAGAAGGAGAATTAGCTTCTTCCAGGAATGAACACACTTATTGGTTGTCCAATGCAGAGTGGTCAGCCTTGCAATCATATGTATATGTATGTGAGAATAATAAAGAAAAGAAGGGTATCAAGTTGGCCGTGCAAAAAAGAGTAAAGAAACAGGCACTGAATTTTATAATAGAAACACTGCTAGGTCTAAAATGACACAGTGACTGCATCGCAGTGCCTATGGTGTCTTCAATACTCTAGTCTCACAAGTAGACAAGTCATCCAGACATAAGTTAAATAGGTAACCTTTGAAGTTAAATGACATCATAAATCAAATCAGTGTGATAGAAATTCACAGAATAGTCTACCCAAACATGACAGAATACATTTTCTTCTCAGCAGACCATGGTATTTTCTTCAAAATTGACTATGAGAGAATCCCAGGTCAAGGACTTAGAACAGATTTTCAACAAGATCATGGAAGAAAAGTTCCCTAAATAAAGGAAAAGTACAGGAAGCACCTACAGAACCAAGTAGACAGAACCTGAAGAGAAACACCATGGTATATTGTAGTAACAACATTAAATATGAAAAACTTAAAGAAGATATTGAAGGCATTAAGAAAAAATATACAAGCCACATATAAAAGAAAACACATTAAAATAACAGCTAAGCTTTCAATGAACAGAATCAAAGCCAGAGAGAGCAAAAAAACTTCCAATTTAAAAACACATTGATGCCAACATACACTATAGTACCTGGGAGAACTCTCGGCCATAGTCAGAATAAAAAACTTTCCACGGCATAGATGAGCTAAAGATAATTTATGATTAGCAAACCAACCCTACAGGGAATATTGAAATCAATAATTTAGATGAAAAAGAAAATAAGCATAGCACAGTCAATGGTGAAGAAAACAAATGAAGTTATAATTACTGAAACAGAAAGGCTCTCTATAGGATAACTATAGCTTTAAATGGACTGGAAAGTGGGCTCTGTGCATCCGATTTCTGTAACCAGTCGTCCTCAGAGGAAAGAACTTTACAGAAGAGATGATATTAGAATTAAGTCCATCTGAGAAGCAGAGAGAGAGAGAGAGAGAGAGAGAGAGAGAGAGAGAGAGAGAGAGAGAGAGAGAAAGAGAGATAGAGAAGGATGAACCAAAATAAACTTATCATGTAGAGCCAGGCATGGTTCTTTCCATTTTATTAGGACTGTTTTTCATTAATTTTAAAGCTTATCTCAGGAGATTCTAGCTCAACTGTCTCAAAACCTGAATGAAATCCACTATTTCTAGATATGAAGGGAGAAATTATCCCATTAAAGGCTAGAACAAATGGCTCCCATTTCTTACTTGCTATCATTCTTATAGACCCACCGTTTTGACTAACTTATTATTGTACTTAATATTCACTTCACAGGAATTTGAGGAAGCAATGGCATTAATAAAATGCAAATATATGCATGTTGGCATCTCATTTACAAATGAATTTCCCATTTATCTTTACTTTGTCTTCACATTCTTACAAGGTTAAAATAATACTCCCTTGAATATTTCTTGGCAATTCTTATAGGCATTATATATTAATTTGTGACATAAATTTAAACTTGATTTTTTTTGATGCTTTAAAACCTAACTTCTAGTTAGAAAATGCTCAGAATTTCTCATGTAATGATCTTTTCTTAGAAGGGATTTGGGCTGTATTTAATGTGTCCTAATGATCCTTAAAAATCTCCATATTTATAACTCATAAGTATGTGATTTGACGAGTAAAACAAAGAAAATATTTTGTATGAGGAAAGTGTGTAGAAATTCAATAGTCAACTTGCATATGTTAACACTCCTGTTACACTTTCAGGGCAGGTCCTACTAGCTTAGACTCTGGAGCCAGCACCCTGACCATGCTGTTAGATCAGCTTTGTAAAGAGGATGGACATTTGGTGAAAGTCCTTGACTGAGTGCCACATCCTGTTTACTCAAGGCAGAGAACAGATGGTAGCCTCTTTTCCTTGTTTTATCTCAGATGCTTGTGGCAAAGTCCTCATGGTAGTAGATACAGTTGACTAACTGACAGATGTTGTTATGGTATTGAACATGCCTTCACATTTCATCTGCAGCATGCTGATGTGAAAACACAACCCTTACCTAAAGTACAATAAGAGAGAGTTTATTCTAGAGTCAAATATGAATGTCCATGGTTTGGGAACACAGATTCAGTTTTTCCCAAATACTGTGTTTTGATCTGGCAAGAAGAATTTAATGAAGTTTTTTACACTTTATTTATATTTATGTCATATTTATACAATGTCTATAAAACAAAGAAATTAATAAATTAAAGGCTTCTAAGGTACATTGGTGGAAGCATCTAGTAGAGTGGTTAAATTAATGAGGATTCTCTACAAAGACTCCGAGTCACACCGGGCCAACTGTCCTGCGACCTTCCGGCCTCAGAGCCGCCCGAGGGCAGGCGGCAGCATGGAGCCCGAGGCGTGGGTGGGGGCGTCCTCGCGGGCTGGAACGCCAGCCCCTGACAGAGGACAGCATGGGCCCTCTCCGGGGATGGAAGAGTGCAAAGCATTCTCTTCCCAGTGTGCTGAGTAAAACATGGTGCTTCCCCAAAGCCGCCACCTCACCTCGCAGACACTCAGGTTGTAATCCTGCAATCTCCTTAGGCTCCTGGGGAAATAGATAATTTTTCATGGAGATGGCTTACAGGGTCATAAACAGAAGAAGGCATGTGGGACTTCAACAACTTTCATCATTTGCACAAACAGGAAGAAGTTTCCTAGGTCCAGTAAAAGCCACCAAGTTCATTACAGATGCGGAGTGTCATGAAAGTGTGTTAATCAGCTCAACAGTAAGGCTTCTTGAAGGATTGGATTTAACCTGTGCAGCGGGGTACCTTCTCAATGAAGCAGTTCAAGCACAGAATGGCACATACAAAATTGGAACCAGTACTCTTTTGTTTCTTGTTGGTGCATGGAGCAGGGCTGTTGAAGATTGTCTCCATCTGGGGATTCCCACCACAGTAATAGTGTCAGTAATGTCAGAAGGCTTGAACTCTTGCATTAAAGCAGTAGTTTTCCTTCAAGTACCCATACACAATGTATTTGACTACACGGACAACACAAGTACAGTTTACAAACTTGAAACAGTTGATGTCAATCTGTGTCCTTTTCTACAGGTTCCTTCAGGTCCTGGGTTACAGGAAAAGCATGATTTCAACGATGCTGCATCTCAGTTATGGTCCACTTACAGTCTTTCTGGGAGACATGCTAAATCACCCAAATTCTTCAGATCTCAAAGTAAAGTTGAAACAGAAAAAAACACATCACAAGTTCTGAAAAACAATGTATATGCAGATTCCGTCTTCAGAAAATCAGCACTAACTCACAGTAGGCATTTTACTAGAACAGATAATAGCCTCTGGACAAGCAGACCTGAAGGATTTCTAGAACAACTTGGTTCAACTCCAAAAATACTCAGATGTAATGATTTGGGGGAGTTAGCAGCTGGCTTGAGCCATGGAGATCACAGCAGCATGGCATTGGCCAAAGCAGCAGTAAGACTGCAGTGGCAGACTCTGGGTCTGCAGCAAGCCAACTGTGTGGCACCCTTTATGTTTGATGTTTCAAGACTCCTCACTTGCTGTCTCCCAGGTTTACCTGAAACTTTTTCCTGTGTGTGTCTAGGATATGTCACTTCTGTAACCAAATCTAGCATTGCTCTGATCAAGGAATTGCAGGATCAGCCTTTCCGGGTGATTCTCATTGAGGGTGACCTCACAGAGAGTTACCACAACCTGGGATTTAATAAGTCTGTAAATGTTAAGATTAAGTTAGATAGTGGGCAGCTTTCAGAAGACAGTGCAGAAGAACTGTGGACAAATCGTGTGTTAGAGGTGTTAATTCAGTTCAATGTGAACCTCATCTTGGTACAAGGGAGTGTATCTGAACACTTGACTGAAAAATTCATGCACAGTAAGCAGCTGGTAATTGGGTCCGTGAATGGCCGTGTGCTGCAGGCGTTTGCAGAAGCCACAAGAGCACTGCCAGTGTCCTATGTTACACAAGTGAACAAAGACTGTGTGGGCAGTGGGGTCTTTGTGACCTTCTGGACGAGTCCTCATGATACAGACAGGAGCAACAGAACGGCAGTCTTGTTAACAGCAGAAAGAATTAATCTGATTACAGCAGTACTCACTAGTCCAGCAAGTGCTCAAATGGAAACCAAGGAGGACAAGTTCTGGTCCTGTGTGTATCGTTTATATCATGCCCTAAAAGAGGAGAAGGTCTTCCTTGGAGGTGGTGCTGTTGAGTTTTTATGTCTTAGCCATCTTCAAATTCTTGCTGAGCAATCTTCGAATAAAGGAAACCATGCTTGTTCAGGATGGCTTCCTAATTCTTCCTCTTGGATGGCTTCATCTCTGTCAGTCTACAGACCTACTGTGCTGAAGTGCCTGGCAGGTGGATGGCATGAATTCTTGTCAGCTGTCATGTGCAACACTGCCACTCACCCATCAGCAGTGGAAGCTAGCACATTCATTCAACATCATGTACAAAATGCCACAGACTCTGGCTCTCCTTCATCTTATATCTTGAGTGAATATAGTAAACTAAGTAGTGGACTTTTTCATTCAGGCATTTCCCATAACCTGGAGCTAGTTCAAAGAGTCTATGATGCTGTTACACCAAAGATTGAAGCATGGTGCCGAGCATTGGATTTAGTGCTCTTAGTGCTTCAGACAGACAGTGAAATAATTAACGGACTTGTACACACACAGGGGAATTCACAGCAATTAGATGGAGTTTTATTTTTGTAGTTGTGTATGTGTGTGTGTGTGTGTGTGTGTGTGTGTGTGCGCGCGCGAGCGTGTGTGTGCACACACACACACACTCATACACACACACACACACACACATGCATATGGGTGCCTGAGAAGGCCAAAGGAGGGAATCAGATTCTTTGGAACTATAATTACAGGTGATTATAAGCCACCCAACACTGGGTGCTGGAACCCAGCAGTATAAAAGCAACATGCACTTTTGAGCCAGTTTTCCAGACTTAATAAATCTTAATAGTCAGATAATAGTGTATAAATTACCAGTTATTGTCAAAAATAAAAGAGTTGATGTCTTTCAAAAAAAAAAAAAAAAAGACTTGGAGTCTATCTGATGGCATTTTAACCTTTGTGTTAGGGATTTGTTTGTATATTCCAAAAGAATATTAAACTTATCATCATAAGACTGTTAAGTTGAACACAAAGGTAAGCAACAAATAGTGTTAATCAGATAAAGATAGGCCAAGTTAATTTGGTTCTGTACCAATAAGCACAGAGGTTCTAATTAGCCCATCAGCCCTGTAGTGTATTTTTCCCTAGGAACTTCAGTTCACAGCTACCATCTTCTAAGACAGATGCTACACCACTCTATTTTATTTTTAAATAAAAGAAAAACTAGGCCTGGGGAAATAGCTTAGGGGAAAGTGCTTGCCTTGCAAACACAAGGGCCCATTCTCTCTCCCAAACTCAGGCTCAGCCTGGCTGGCAAGCAAAAAAAAAAAAAAAAAAAAAAAAAAAAAAAAAAAAAAAGAAAAGAAAAAAAGAAAAGAAAAAAAGAAAAAAAGAAAAAAATTTCTGGATCTCACTGGCCTAATTGGTGGGTTTTAGGTCAAAGAGACATTCTACCTGTAAAACAAGTTAGTCAACTCTTGGTATCTGAGGTTCATAAACACACACACGTGCACACACACACACACACACACACACACACACACTCATGCACATTCATTAGTGTATATATGCTATATAATTTTGGGTTTCAAGTAGAAGTTATATCATTCACTTTGGCTATCTCCCATTATACTTTCCCATTTGCACCTCCCTTTCTGAGGCCCTTCCACTAATTGCAACCCTTTACCCTTGTTTTCCTCTGCTTTCCTGTCACATATACATAGATATAAAAATGTAACACATTGTGTGCATAGTTGAAGTTTTATGTCTACAAAATTCTAGAATCTACAAATGAGATTAAAACGTGGTCACTAAATTGTCCCACTGAGGGAAAACTGTTACCTGGCTAGGGGTCCTGAGCTATACCAAAGGAAGAAGGGAACAGGAAGGTAACATATGTCCTTTGCTTTTGTCTGAGTGCAGACACAGTGTGACCATCCCTCTCATGTTCCTGAAGTCTTGACTTCCCTCCCATAATGCACTGATAAATAAACCTTTCCTTTCTTCAGATACATTTTGTCAATGACCAGGAAAGTAACTGGGACAGGAGAAACACTCTAAGAGAAAACAAAACTGGGAGTATACCTTAAAATTTAGTCAGCATTGGGGATATACCTTGAAATTTAGTCAGTATTGGGGATATACTTTAAAATTTAGCTAGTTATATTTGCCACAGTATTATTCATACATAGCTATTTTATCTTAATAAAGGAAAAAGAAAACAATTGTTGATAATATGGAGAATTAGGGATGTTTGGCACAAGAGAAAAAAAGGAATTAAAAGTTGATGAGGCACAGTAAAATGTAATGAATTCTTGTTGTATTTGATCTTTTAAAATTTGCATGCCATGCAGCTCTAAACACTGGAAAGGCCTAAAGACCAGAAGCAATAAACATCATTATAACAACCAGAGATGCTTGGGTGAATGCTTAATTTTCGATACAAAAATAGTCCAAAATGATCTCCAACATCTTGTCAGAACAAATAGCTAGGAAGCTGGCCATTATTACCAACACTTTGTCAAACTCTGGCATCAGCCTGAAGAAGTTTCTCTGTACAAAGTTAGGACACCCTGAGCACCATACCACAGGAGATCAACATACATCAATTATTTAAATCTAGGGGTGCTTGAGAAAACTATAATGTAAGTCTAATATGGTGGTGCATGCCTTTATTCCAGCGGTAAAAAGGCGGAGAAAGGTGAATTTCTGTGAGTTCGAGTCCACGTTGATTTATACAATGGGTTTCAAGCTGGTCAGTGATACCTGTTAAAACTGTCTTTAAAAAAATTACTGACAAAAAATGGTATAATTTTAAGCAAGACATGTTTAAAATCTGTACATTTATCTTTGCTTTGTAAAATAAAGTTGTAAAAAAAACTGTCTTTAAAAAACAAAGTTTTCTTTGTTATGTATATGGTATTCATAACTACATGCAGGCAAACAATCAAACATGTAAAATAAAAATAAATTAATATTTTTTAATCTCTGGATTAATTACATTTTATCATATGATAGAAACACATGAAGGGACAAAGTGAGCAGCAACCAGCCTCTATGTCCAGAGTCCACATGTACCTGATCTCCTCATCACATTTCTTTTTTATCTTTTAAAAACTATTTATTAGATACTCTCTACATTTGCATTTGAAATTAATACTTAAAAACAGTAATTCTAATATCAAACAAAAAGCTATACAGTATATAGTAACCACCTAATGACCTATTAAATCATTCAAAATTTCAAAGTCTAGATGCTTTACTTAATTACTCAGATTAAGAATCAGAATTTAAGATGCAACCAGAATCAGACAGCCCACCTGTTCTCAGGGGTAGTTGGCACTATCAAATCAACTCCCAGCATTCTGGCAGCATTGTTACGACGAAATGGAAGAAATCATGTGGCAAACTATTAGAAGCAGATGGACCTCTGACATGCAGCCCATTTCTATGTGCTGAGGGCGAGGCTGACTGCCCAGTGCATTAAAAGATAAAAAGAAAAGCACAATGAATGGAATAATTAGAGTCTAATCCAAAATCACAGGCACAGGGAGAGAGACTAGCCATGAACATTTGGATACAAGTCTATCCTATCTTTTGTCCATGACTTCAAGGCTGCACTGGAGAAGGAGGGAAGAACACATGGATACGGCATCTCATGCTCACCTTGTATTTACAAGACATATGGCAAGCTTGTGACAAGACAACTAATTTGTGGGATCAATTTATTTTCTGAGCGAATCTCAGTTAAATCCACATATAGGTGCCTATAGAAACTACAGTGACACAAAGCCCAACCTTGTACCATGGATCGAAGTTCCCTTTGTCTTTATCTATCTTCTAATTGATTCTGATCACAGGGTGGTAAGGATTTGGAAGCTCTAAAATGACATTTGATTCACAATCATGGCCTTGATCAGAGATACTGTCTCAGTCACCAGATACTCAATAATCACTGTGTCAGTGTTTGGAGTCTTATCTCATAGCATCTCATATACCTTTGATTTTGTAAAAGTTTTGAACCTAAGTAAAATTTAAAATGATAAGACATCATCTCGCTTATTTTTGTCCAATCCTATTAACAACCTCAAATGTCCTTTCTCTAAGAAACAAGAAGATAAAGAATGAAACAGAAAAAGCAAGAAGAAAGTTAACAGAGAAACGGAGATGTGAAACTATTTGTGCAAAAAAGAAGCCCATGTCTGACAACCCTGTCCCCTAAAGTGTACATGCTCATGTCAATCACTCTGACCATGGGCAGAGTGGCAGCAGACTGATGCCAAAATGACATTTCTTTTTTCTTCATGACTGCAAGCATTCTATGACTTGCCATGAGGCATGTCCCGTTGCCAACATCATCCTACTTTGGGATATTATAGCAAATGGTGACAGTCATTTGAACCAAAGCAGTGGCAATGACTAATGATTCTAACTGGTCTTCTCAGGGAGAGGATGGACAGCTACATCTGTAGAGTGATGTACATCAACATAGCATTTTATGTAAGTGGATTGAGTCTCTTACAATCCCTCTGTTTAAGTATACTTGCATTGTTACTCTTTTTAAACATGTTAGAAAATATGAGTATTTGCGTTTTGATGACCAATAAAGTTTAATAACTAATTGATGCTAGTAATAAAATTATATTACCCATGATTGTAATATGGATTATCTAAACTTTAAATATTAAGGCATGGTCTTCTGCCCAAATAAAGAATCATATACATTCATCACCTTTAAATACTTTTCAAGTTCATATGCAAGATGGTCAACATAATGCACTTAACCCTGATCACTTTTTTTTTTAGGAAACTAGTTGTTATTCTGAAACAATGAATGTGTCTAGTGCACTTTGGAATCACTCTGTCAGAGGATCCTGTATTTTACGGCTAGAGAACAGAGCAAACTCCCAGAATTACAGATCGGGACTTGTGTCCAGAATGACTGGGAGCTAAAAATCATTTCTGTCCAAGGAAATAGTTCTTCATTGGTATTTCTTCTGTTGAAGTGTTACAATATTTTTGCCAAGGTCTTCTTGTCCTGAATTTTGTTCTCAGACTGGAGAACAGTGGAAGTGATTTTATTTTTGCATTTTATTATACTTTATTCATTATTTTTAACTTTTTCATGCAATATATTTTGATCATATTCTTTTGCCAATGATTTCCAGATCTTCTCCTCTCACTACCAGCCAACGTCATGCTCTCAAAACAAAACAAAACAAAAGAACTGAACAAAGCAAACTCCAAAACATCAATCTAATGGTAACAAAGACACACATATATACACAAACACACACACACACACACACACACACACACACACACACACACACACACACACACACGGAGAACATTTTGTGTTAATTATCTATTATAGAATAGGAGTCTCCCTTAGAGTCTCACTAATATACCCAATGTCACACCAATGGAGAAAACAATTGTCCCTCTCTCAGCAGTTATCAATTACAAACAGCTTCTTGACTGAGAGTGTGAACTTTTGCCCACTTTCCCTTCTCCATTTTGAGATTTTTTTTTTCTGCCTTAAATTCGTGCAGCTCTTGTGAATGCTGCCACATCTTTCTGAGTTCATGTATGCATCTGCTCTGTTGTGTCCTGAAAATATTGGTTACTTGGAGACATCTACCATTTGGTTTTTGGCTTTTTCCTGCCTCTTCCATGTAAACCTCTGAACTTTTAGGGGAGGGGCATGATAAATGCATTTTATTCATGATTGAATGCTCAAAAGTCTCTCACTTTTTGCAGATTGTTCAGATGTGAATTTTTGTGTTAATTCTTATCTACTCTGAGAAGATGAAGGACGAACGAACAGTGTTCTGATCAATAGGCATACAGTATGTCACCAGGAGTCATTTTATTGTTATATTTATTTATTAGAATGGCAATAGGTTTTACCCTGAGGCCCATAATCTATCTAGACTCAGGTAATTACCCTTACTAAAAGAGTCAGGTGTAGATTTCATCTCAGGCAGTGAGATTTAAATTAAATAAAAAGGTAGTTGATTATTCTCATAATATTTGTGCCATACCTGCACCATTAGATCATGAGGCAGGTTGCTGTTAAAGGCCACAGAGTTCATGGCTGATTGAGGATGACAATGACATTTCCAGGAGTGTGTATAGTGTCTTCCAGCACTAGGAGCACTTTCAGTAAGTACAAAGTTTCTAGTTGTGCCTCAGCTTGATCTCTTCATGTTCAATGACATAACCAAGTGGTGTGTTCATCCATAGGGCCTTACAGTCCTGCTGTGGAGACTTGTTCATTGGGAGGATTTATGGAACTGGGCCAATAATTCAGCTAACAGTAACTCATTCTTGGCACTAAGAATTTTACTCTGTAGCATATGACGTGGCGGTATTGTCTCTCCTATTGTATGGTAACATTTAAATCTCTTATATGTATTTTAGGAAGCCTCCAAAACAATAGACTCCCATGTGGCTTTTAAAAGGCCTTTAAATTAATTATGCCTTTCCATATTCCCCCTGGAAACCTTCTTTCTCATCCTCTTACCCGTTTAATTCTTTTATTCAGACATAGATATAACTTCACACATCTACAGATGCCTGATTTTTTTTAACAAAGAAACCCAAAATTACTCACTGGAGAAGAGACAGCATTTTCAATAAATGGTCTAGCTGGGGAACTACATGAAGAAGAATGTAAATAGATTAATAACTATAATAATATATCCCCTATATATATATATTCTTCTGTAACTTCTGTGGCCTTCCTGATCTCTGAGAATGAAGAGCTCTGTTTAGTCCCAAGAGGGCTATAGGGTTTGGTTACAGGAAAGGACCAACATTAGAATCGACATTTACTTAGCTGAAAAAAGTCCAGGATCTTGTTGGCAGAAATTTTTCATCCAGTGGAAAAGATGAGTGTTTTTTTAGACAAGAGAACCAAGGCCAACATTAGTGAAGAGGCTGAATAAAACTGGGGATTGCTCTTCAATAAAAAAATAAATGGCAACCTACAGATTGGGAAAGAATATTTATCAAACCTACATCTGACAGAGGACTAATATAAAATTTAATAAGAATTCAAGCTATTAGACACCAACAATCCAAATAACACAATGAAAAAATGGGGTACAGAGCTAAACAAAGAATTCTCAACAGAAGAATTTCTAATGGCTAACAAACACTTGAAGTAATGTTCAATGTTCTTAGTTATCATGGAAATACAAATAAAAATCACCCTAAATTCCATCTTACACCTAACAGAATGACTAAGAACAAAACCTCAAGTACATACTGCTGAGAATGTGGAAAAAGGAGTACATTCCTCTAGTGTTGGTGGAAGTGCAAACTTATACAACCACTCTAGAAACAAATTTGTTGATTTTTCAAAACACTGGGAATAGTTCTGCCTCAAGACCCAGCTATACCACTCCTGAGCATATACCCAACAGATGCTCTACTATACCATAGGGTTACTTGGTCATCTATGTTCATAGCAGATTTATTCAAAATAGCCAGAAACTGGAATCAACCTAGATATCCCTCAACTGTAGAATGGATAAAGAAAATGTGGTAAATCTTCACAGTGGAAAACTATTCGGCTTTTAAAAATTAACGCATCAAGAATTTTGCAGGCAAGTGGATGGGACTTGAGAGTATTATCCTGAGTGAGGGAACCCAAAACCAGAAAGACACATATGCTATCCATTCACTTATAAGTGGACATTAGCCATAAAGTACAGGAAAGCCATGCTATCATGCACAATCCCAAAGAAACTGGGTAATAAGGAAGTTCCATGGGAGGATGCACAAATGGCACTCAGAAGGGGGAAAGTAAATAGTCATCTGAGGTGGCTAGAGAGAGGGAACTGGGTAGGAAAGGAAGGGAATGGGGATGAGGATCAGGTGTGGGCAGAGGGGGTAATGGGAGAGAACTGTGAGTGAGAATGAAATTTATGGAATGGGGAATCACTTGGTGACTATCTGGAGGACTGTAAGTGGGAATGATACAGGAAGTCTATGGGGTGAGCCTACTACTGCATAAAGATATAGAGACTGAAGTAACAACATCCTGTAGCCAGGCAGGACTTTTAGAGCAGGGAGGGGGACATCAATCAACCCACAAAGCCTTCAACCCAAATATTGTCTTGCCTACAAGTTATGTAGAGATAAACATGGAAGAGAGACCGGGGAACAGCCAACCAATGACTGCTCCAACTTGAGACCCATCCAATTTGAAAGCCAATCCCATACTATTGATATTCTGCTGTGCTTTCAGAGAGGAACCTAATACAATTGTCTCCTGAGAGGTTTCACCCACCAGTGGATAAAGGCAGATGTAAGTCCCACAGCCAAACATTAGGCTGAGGCTAGGGAGTATTGTGGAAGACTTGGGTATAGAAGTGAACAAAGAATTCTCATAGAGTCAATTATCTTGGACTATGAAGGTTCACAGAGCCAAGGAGCTTTCAGGAGTTAGACCTAGACCCCCTACACATTTGTAGCAAATGTGCCACTTAGACTTCATGTGGGTAACCTAACTTAACCGGTGGCTATCTCAGTCTCTGTTTGCTACCATTAGGTTGCTACCTATACTGCCAGGTTGGGCCTCAGTGGGAAAGGATGTGTCTAGTCCTGCTGGGATTAGATGTCCCAGGGTGAGGGGATACTCAAGGGGGAAATCCCTTTTCTCAAGATAAGGAAGCATAGGAGGAAAAACTTGTAAGGATATGGCTGGGAAGAAAAGGGGAAGGGGGCTGTGGTTGAGATGTAAAGTGAATAAAAATGAACAAATTTAAAAATGAAGTTGGGAGAGGAAAAATAGAGGGAGAGACAAGAAGGGAGGAAGGAGAGTATCTGTAGGAATTGTTCACAGTGTTAGACAAGAAAATCATGCAAGTTTTTAAAATGGCTTTAGGGCTTAGTACAGTGATAAAGGAGTTTCAGAAATCTCTAAGTAATTAGAAATACATCTGAAAGTACTTTGTAAGCTTAAAGAATGCAGAGTTGTTCTTGTTAAGAGAAACTTAAGCATTCTTGAACAAGGAGATGTTGTCCAGCATATCTGTAGCTGGGACCAGTCTCTTCTCAGTCTCTGACATGGGCCTTACCATTCTATCTTCACAAAAGACTTCTTAGGAAAGAAAGACTTCCCTGATGAGGAAGAAAACAGGATCCCTCTGCCAGACCACTAGCACAGACATTCAGCTTCTGTGAATCTCACACTTCCATGCTGCCAAGGACAGCTTTTCTGCTTCTATTGTCTTGTAGAGCAATGAATTCTGGCTTGTAGGGGGAAAAAAGGACCATCTTATCTTTTGAAACACATTTCAGCCAAGAGCAGGAAAAGCTTTCAAGCCTCATTTGCATAATAAACTGCCCACAATGTGAGGATTCATGAAAGAGAACTGTAAACGGACCTTCAGAAGGCGACTAAAATAAGTGAATGAGTGTCACTAGTAGGGTGATTATTGCAGACTTGAACAATGTCCCTGTGAGAGGGGCTGTATAAACAACTTCCTTAGAGATGAAAACCCAGTCTAGGAGGCAGGCTGTAGCCTGCCAGCCAATTTGCTTGCTGGCACCTATTTCCGCATAGATCACAATGCAGAAGGTGTCAGGAGGGCTGTCAGCCTTGACCTAGATTTGAATTCTACCTCTAAAATACTGGGTATGTGTGATCACTCTGAACTTTCATTCTCTTATTTAATGAAGGGGTGTTAAAATGCCTACTATGTTGGGTTCAAATTCTATCTATCTATCTATCTATCTATCTATCTATCTATCTATCTATCTATCTATCTATCCATCCTTCTCTCCTTCCCCCTGTCTATGTGTATGTGCTTTTCAAATAATAAACACAAATATTAATGTTTATAATGCCAAGGCACAGGGAACTGGGGGCCTCTCCATGGCCCGGGAAGTCAGAAGAAGGTTTCTGATGCAAACCTGAAATTTTAATAGCAAATAAATAAAAAAATAAAATATTAAAAACATGGCTAGAAATCTTTCTTATTGTTGTTCCAAGTGACATAGAGTTAAATTAAAAGTTTTAAAAGTAAAGAGGTACAGTCAGAGAAGATGCTAAACCAAAAAGCTACTAACCCAAAGAGTCCAGGAGATCCAGGATACAATGGGAAGACCAAACTTAAGGATAATAGGAACAAAAGAAGGGTGAAAAATATCAACTAAGAGGCACAGTAAATATCTTCAACAAAATTGCAGAAGAAAACTTTCCTACCCTTAATAATGAGATGACTGTGAGCATAAAAGAAGCATACAGAACTCCAAATAGAGTAGACCAGAAAAGAAATTCCTTCCAACACATAATAGTCAAAATGCCAAGTTCCCAAAGCAAAGAAAAATACTAAAAGGAGTAAGGAAAAAGGTCATGTAACATATAAAGGCAGACCAATCAGAATCACACACGATTTCTCAACAGAGACTATGAAAACTAGAAGATCCTAGACAGACATCATGCAGACCATAAGAGAACACAAGTGTCAGCCCAAGCTGATACACCCAGCAAAACTCTCAGTCACCATAAATGTAGAGACCAAGACATTCCAAGACAAAACTAAATTTACACAATATCTGACCACAAACCCAGCACTACAACAAATTATAGGTGGAAAACCCAATACAATGAGAGAAACTACATCCTAGTAAAAATAAGAAAATACCTGAGCAAGAAAAAAAAAAAGAAAAAAGACACACACAATTCTACCCCCAAAAGCAAAAATAGCAGGAAACAGCAACCACTATTTCTTAATATCTGTTAACATAAATGGACTCAGTTTCCCAATAAAAAGATATAGACTATCAGACTGGATACATAAACAAAATCCAGCATTGTGCAACATACAAAAAATTCATCTCAGAGACAAAGACAGACACTATCTCAGAGTAAAGGGTTGGGAAAAAACCTTCCAGGCAAACTGCCCAAAGAAGCAAGCTGGAGTGGCCATTCTAATATTGAATAAAGTAGATTTTCAACCAAAAGTTATCAAAAAACATAAGAAAGGACACTTCTTACTCATTAGAGAGAAAAATTGTCAGGAGGAACTCTCAATCCTTAACATATATGCTCCAAATACAAGAGCAACAATATTTATAAAAGAAACCCTACTAAAGCTCAAAAAATACATTGCAACCCACACAATAATAGTGGGAGACCTCAACACAACACTCTCACCAATGGACAGATCATGGAAAGAGAAACTGAAAAAGGACAGAGTAAAACTAGCAATGGTTATGAACCAATTGGAATTAATAGACATGTACAGAATATGTCATCCTAAAACAAAACAAAACAAAAAAAAATATACCTTCTCAGCTCCTCACGACACCTTCTCCAAAATTGACCATTTATTAAAAAGAGCAGGGTCAAAGAAGAAGTAAAGAAAGAAATTAAGAATTTCCTAGAATTTAATGAAAACAAAAACACAACATACCCAAACCTATGGGATGAAATGAAAGTGTACTGAGAGGAAAACTCATGGCTCTGAGTGCTTCCAAAAAGAAACTGGAGAGAGAATACACTAGCAACTTGACAGCACAATTGAAAGCTCTAGAACAAAAGGAAGCAGATACACCCAAGAGGAGTAGATGGCAATAAATAATCAAACTTAGGGCAGAAATCGACCAAATAGAAACTAAAGAACCATTCAAAGAATCAACAAAACCAAGAGCTGGTTCTTTGAGAAATTTAACAAGATTGATAAACCCTTAGCCAGACTAACTAGAAGGCAAAGAGAGAGTATCCAAATTAACAAAATCAGAAAAGAAAGTGGAGACATAATAACTGAAACTCAGGAAAATCAAGAAATCATCAGATGCTACTATAAAAGCCTATACTCAACAAAGCTGGAAAATCTGAAGGAAATGGATGAATTCCTAGACAAATACCAGACAATAAAGTTAAACCAGGATCAGGTAAACCATCTAAATAATCCAATAACACCTAAAGAAATAGAAGCAGTAATCAAAAGCCTCCCAACCAAAAAAAGCCCAGGTCCAGACGGGTTCAGTGCAAAACTTTATCAGACATTTATTGACCACCTAATACCAAGACTCTCCAAACTATTCCACAAAATAGAATCAGATGGAACACTACCTAACTCATTTTTTGAGGCCACAATAACTCTCATTCCTAAACCACACAAAGGCCCTACAAAGAAAGAGAACTTCAGACCAATATCACTTATGAACATTGATGCAAAAATACTCAACAAAATCCTTGCAAATTGAATCCAAGAACACATCAAAACGATCATTCACCATGATCAAGTAGGCTTCATCCCTGGAAATCAGGGATGGTTTAATATACAGAAATCCATCAATGTAATCCACCATAAAAACAAACTCAAAGAAAAAAACCACATGGTCATCTCACTAGATGCTGAGAAAGCATTTGACAAAATTCAACACCCCTTCATGTTAAAAGTCTTGGAAAGAACAGGAATCCAAGCCCCATACCTAAACATAATAAAAGCAATATACAGCAAACCAACAGCCAACATCATACTTACTGGTGGGAAAATTGTAGCAATCCCACTAAAATCAGGGACTCGACAAGGCTGCCCACTCTCTCCCTACCTATTCAACATAGTACTGTACATCCTAGCTGGAGCAATTAGACAGCAAAAGGAAATCAAAGGGATACAAATTGGAAAGGAAGAAGTAAAAACATTACTGTTTGCAGATGACATGATAGTGTACTTAAGTGACCCCAAAAATTCTACCAGAGAACTTCTACAGCTGATAAACAAGTTCAGCAAAGTGGCTGCATATAAAATTAAACAAATCAGTACCCTTCCTCTACTCAAAGAACAAACATGTGGATAAAGAAATTAGGGAAAAGATACCCTTCACAATAGTCACAAACAATATGAAATACCTTGGTGTGACTCTAACTAAGCAAGTGAAGGACCTGTATGACAAGAACTTCAAAAATTTAAAGAAGGAAATTGAGGAAGATCTCAGAAAATGGAATGATCTCCCATGCTCATGGATTGGAAGGATCAACATTTTAAAAATGGCTATCTTACCAAAAGCAACCTACAGATTCAATGCAATCCTCATCAAAATTCCAACCCAATTCATCATAGAGTTGGAAACAGCAATGTGCAATTTTATCTGGTATAACAAAAGACCTAGAATAGCAAAATCCATCCCCAACAACAAGAAAACATGTGTTGGAATCACTATCCCTGACCTCAAGATATATTACAAGGCAATTGTGCTAAAAACTGCATGGACCTGGTTCAGAGATAGGCATGTGGATTAATGGAATAGAATAGAAGATCCCAAATGAGCCATCACATATATGGTCACTTGATTTTTGTCAAAGGATGTGTAAACATTCAATTGGAAAGGACAGCCTCTTTAACAAATGGTGTTTGTCCAACTGGCACTCAGCATGCAGAAGAATGAAAATAGATCCTCTCTTTTCTCCTTGTACAAAACTCAAGTGTAAGTGGATCAAAGACCTCCACATTAAACCAGGTACACTGAAATTATTAGAAGAGAAAGTAGGGAAAACCTTAGAACACAAAGGCACAGGAGAAAATTTTCTGAACAGAACATCAATGGCTCATGCTCTAAGGTCAAATATTAATAAACGGGACTTAATGAGATTGCAAAGTGTTTTTAAGGCTAAGGACACTGTCAATAAAACAAAACGGCAGCCAATAGATTGGAGAAAGATCTTTACCAACCCCAAATCAGATAGAGGCCTAATATCCAAGGTATACAAAGAACTCAAGAAGCTAGACACCAGAAAATCAAACAACACTATTAAAAAATGGCGTACAGAGCTAAACAAAAAGTTCTCAATTGAGGAATATTAAATGGCAGAGAAGCATCTAAAGAAGCGCTCAACATCCTTAGCCATCATGCAAATACAAATCAAAATAACCCTAAGATTCTACCTCATACCAGTCAGAATCGCTAAGATCAAAAATTCAGATGACAGCAGATGCTGGCAAGGATGCAGAGAAAGAGGAACACTTCTCCACTGTTGTTGGGGTTGTAAACTCTTACAACCACTCTGGAAATCAGTCTGGCGATTCCTCAGAAAATTGGACATAGTACTACCTGAAGACCCAGTTATTCCACTTCTGGGCATATACCCCAGAGAAGCTCCAATATACAACAAAGACACATGCACCACAATATTAATAGCAGCCCTATTTATAATAGCCAGAAGTTGGAAAGAACCCAGATTTTCTTCAGTAGATGAATGGATAGAAAAATTGTGGTATATTTACACATTGGAGTACTACTCAGGTATCAGAAACAATGATGTCATGAAATTCTTAAGAAAATGGATGCATCTAGAGAACATCATCCTGAGTGAGATAACCCAGTCACAAAAGAACAGACATAATATGCAGTCACTGATAATTGGATACTAACCCCAGAAACATGTGAACACCCCAGAAACAACTCACAGACTATATGAAGTTCAAGAAAATAAAAAAGAAAATGAAAAACCATTATGCTTAATCTTTAAACACAAGAAAACTTTGACTATTTCCAGGTTACATCTTGTTTTACATGTACTTTATGCTCATTGTAACTAGTAAGATCTTAATAGATACTATCAAAACTTAAAAAAAGAAACAAGTACTGACAAAATGTGTTCGTATACTTTTATGAAAAATGTTTAAAATCTGTACACTTATCTTTGCTTTTTAAAATCAAGTTGTTCAATTAAAAAAAAAGTAAAAAGGTTTATGACAATGGGCTTTCTGGAACTTTTGTGTAAAGAAAAGTAAGTTTGGTGTTGAGGAGGAGAGAAAAAGGGAGAGTATCAAGCTGGGGGCTGGGGTGTTGGGAAAGAAAAGAAGTGATTCTTATTCCTGGCAAAAGTGACATTAGAGGAAATGTTGGCCACAGGTTGGTATAGACAACCTAAGCTATGTCCCATGAATGTTTGTGGGAGAGGGACATGCATCCCATCAAGTGAATCTGAAATCATTCTGCAGACTGAGTGAGTCCTCACAGCACTCCAGTCCAGAGGCCAGTGGACCCCACAGTCTCCATCACACAGAGAAATAAACATTTGAGGGGGACATCCTACATGTTTAGGATATTTTGAGACAGGTGATGAGCAAACACCAGAGTTTTAATATAGAGTCTAGAACAAGGCTGAATTTCATGATTCTGATTACAGAATGCTGAGAAGCACAGCACGGTTTAATCTCATTAGATCTTGAAATGGCATAGAGGCTGTGACATTTCTAGTTGCAATTCTTGCATTTTTACTGTTAAAACTTGTTAAGAAAACTTTTAAAAATCATCCTATAAAGTCTTAGAGTTGCTGTGAGTTCTTTAAAACCCTGATCTAAGTTAATCTTCTCTGGGCCCTTCCTCTCAGGCTGAGCTCAGTGTGGCAAAAACAGATCCAGTCCTATTAAAGCTGCTTGACTTTCTAATACTTAACAGGATATAATATATGTAATCAATTTAATTATTTGCACAGTGAATGTGCCTGTAAATGATCAGTGCTGTATGATCCCTAGTGTTTTGTTATCCATTATAGCTTTTCAAAATTAAAGAGGAAGAACACAAATGTGGATTTGTTTGAAAAGCAAAGTGATTATTCCTGTCCATCTAAATTCAGTTTGGGATTGGTTGCTCTTGGCAAGGCATTAAGAATTCACAGCATGCCATTAGCTTCAGGGATGAGTCAGAAAAGCTGGGCTCTAAGCTCATCAAAGCATCTTGGGTATGATAGATTGTGGAAGCAGGCATCCTGAGCTCTCAGCTGGACATCCCTGATCATAGCTCCTAGCCCTGAAAGATGGGCTGTGATAACACAGGGGCTGGGTGGGGGCTGATTCTGTACTCTGCCAAGCCCTCCAAGTGTGTTCCCTAAAATCCCAAGCATGAACTCGCTCCGTCCTTAGACTACTTGCTCCTCCATAGACTAGTTCTCTTGCCACTTTTAGACAGGATATAGTTCTTAGACTTTATCTGACCTACAGTAGGAGGGAGTGGATCCAAACATATCCCCTCAATACAAAAGCAATCAAGAAGAATTATTTACAATAGCCAAACTGAAGCAAGGCACACCATTTATAATGCCACCCATTTCCCACAAATGGTGAAAAGCATTTAAAGATTATTGGTTTCCCTTGCAATGTCACTCCTATGGGCAAACATATTAGAGAGACCTGTGCTGTGTCATCGCTGTGGGAAATTGTACTGTCTGACATTCACTAGGCTGCTGCATCTTTTTGTTAAAGGTTTTATTATGTAAGATGTACATATAGAGAACCTTTCACATTGTTGGCAGTGACCCCAGATGCTGTCTCTCTTGGCTTGCACGCCCGACTGTTCTTACAAAGAAGAGTGGCAAACGTAGTGGTGAATTGTCCTGCTGCAGATATTTTCTGTGACCATCGCAATATAACTGGGTGCTGTTCCACATGTACCTCTTGTCCAGAGTGTCTTTCATTTAGTATGCATCAGCTGCCTCCTGCTTCAAAGATTCCTGGTACACAGATCTGTTATCTATACCCACATCTATAGTCAGTCCTCCATGACACTTCTTACACTGTGCAGCCAAACACATGGTTATTCATTCACAATTTGTGTCCTCTACAAAGCTGTGTATTCCATAAGCAGGAGAGAAAGTTTGGTTGTGTAAAAATGCCAAAGTTCCTGATGTGACAAATGACCTCACAGACATTGAGCAATAAAATAAGTTTCATCTCATCTTCATATAAATCTGTCCATGCAGTAACAGAGAGATGTATGTACTAAATTTGAAAGATGAGGAACCTAATCCTGCATAGCCCTTGACTTTGGACAGATAGATCTTTGTACCACTCTGAAGCCATGGTCCTCACTGGTATGCAAGAGATTAAGTGGTTGTGTGTATAGATCTGCATTTTATAAATATAAAAGGGCCCCAGGTTCCTAGATTTCCAATACTGACACTTTATAGAGAGAACTAGACTTTGTGGCAATGGCTTGTTTGTTCCTTCATCTAAAAACTTTTTATTCTTTAAAGCTCATTTATTAGGAATCCTAAATTCAAAGAAAGTTTTATTTATGTGATTCAAAAAGAATATTTTGAGCAGCCTGTGATATCATCTGATTCTTATCCAACAGTCTGATAGTGGTTAAAATGTAGACACCTGACTGGAATGTGTATTTAGCACTCTTTGGAGATGAAAGACTACGTGAATGTAACCCACTCACACAGGCAATTAAACCTGTTGGGAGCTGCAGGGGAAAGTGAAGGGTGTTGCATATTGCTGGTTATGATTCTTCAGCTTTGTTTCTATGATTTCTTTGGCATCTGATCAACTGAACATTCAGATTGAGGAACCAGGTCCTGAATGTGAATACCAACTCGATATACTTGGTCAAGGCAGAAGAATGGAAGGTTAAAAAGAAACTGCAGTGGGTTGTTATCAACCTGTCCATTCCCCAGGGATCCCAATCGAGCAAACAGTGACAATAGAAAGTACCCAAGTGAGAAAGTGCCAGAGGCATAGCCTTGTGGCATCCATGCCTGATGCCAGCTGAGACTAATGGGCAAGCTGTAAAATGTTGACTCTTCTGCCTCTTCATTGACAGTTTGTTTCCATTTCTCCAGAAAATCTTCCTGCTGGGAGAATCCTTAATAATCTTGATAGATTTGCCCTCCTCACAGCCCTCCCCCCCCCTTTTTTTTGTCTTTACATCATTTCAGAGGTTGCTGCCAGAGTCCTCTTGCCCCAGTTACTGGAAAGCAGATGAAGAACTTAGGCTTTTTTATAGTATATGGTTGGAGATCAGGAAGACAGTCACAGTCAGGACTGAGACAGGCAAAGACTGAGGCACAGAAGAGATGGGTGGGTGATGGAGAGATAAGTAAAAGCTCCTTAAAGCTTTTAGGGATGATAAGATAAGTGGGAGGATGGTGCGTGGAGAATGGTTTTCCTGAGGGTACTAACTACGCAGACCATACCATTCAATTGGGCAGAAGTACTCTGTAAACCCTAAGCTTTTGATACTCATGATTAAAACATAAGCAAGCTACTGACACACCTAGAACCTTCACAAAATCAGGAACAGCTCACAAACACACAGAGAAGTGCTAGAATTCTAAGAACAGGGGCTTCTGTCCAGGTCTCACAAGAACTTGTCCATTTCTATTTTCAGTTTGAACAAAGTCTCTGTCTCTGAAAAACTGTGTCATGGAATTTTAACAAGAGAAACTTCTCAGCCATTCTAAGTGCTTCCCAGATGAAGACCAATTATGTTTCCCACTTATAGCCATCCTGTTCTGTCCAAAGTGCCCCACTGCACACCATACCTTCAAGGATATTATTGATTCCCCTGTCTAAGGCACACTTAGCATTCATCCTTGGGTCTGAGATGCATTATTCCTCACAAAGCCAGGGGATGCCAGTGGTGCTTGTATTCCATATTATGTATTTGGAATTTCATATCTCAAGCACAGCGACTCATCCATTATGCCCATGTCATCTTCACAAATCTGATAGATGAGATGATTTATGAATTACTTTATAACAGTGTATGGATGAGTTATCAAAATGTTTAAGCATCATGTACAAACACACCATCATAGATTGGCTGGGCTACCATCATAGCTAATGGTACCCAGGAGATACCAGTTCACATCACTAGCACAAATCACACAACTTTCTTCTATGCAGAATTATCTTGGTTTATGCTGGGGATTTTTCTCTCTGAGACTTTCTGAGATAATGCAACTTGGAGAGGTGTGTTGTTTCATACCACCTGCCACAACCTGGCTCATCCTTGGGAGCCCTGACTGAACAGTCATCACATTCTTCTGTCCATGTAGTTTATCTAGTCACCAAGCCAAGATCTGAAGGAGAGCAGAGGCTAAGCTCAACCTATACAATGATGAAAATTTTCACCTTTCAGAACTAAGGCAGGATAGAAAGAGAGGAAACATTATGGGTATGCATGGAACGTGGAGAGGAAAATGGGCTCCTCATTCCAGTCCTAGCTTACCTGTCCTGCTAACAGTTATGCAAGTTCAGGCACCACCAGCAAATTCAAAATTACCTACTGAAGCAGCCCATGCCTTTCTGTATTCCCCCAAAGATGGGCTGACCCATGAATTACCTACAAAAGCAGCACATGCCTTTTTATAGGCATGCCAAAGATGTCAACAGTAGGATCCATGAGACGGGTCAGTAAATAGAACACTGAATACATAAGTCTGGCATCACAAGTTCAATATACGGAACTTGTATAAAAGGAATGAACCAAAGTTACAGGGTTGTTCTCAAATCACAACAGGACATCATGGCACATGTATGCCCAACCCCTGGTCTCCACAACACACACACAATAAAAATGAAATAAACACGATCTCTTCACAGAGAATGGGAAGTGGACACAGAGTCATAACTAATTGGTATTTACAATTGATTGCTCCTGGGAGAAGAAAAAAAAATCAGTTTTTTTTTCAACAGTTTGACACTGATCCATCAAAAGCACCCTAGATCAGGCCACTTGCTCAGAAATAATTACTAACACAAAACGGACTCCATGTCATTTTTAAAAATATTCTTATGATGTATATGTCTATATGCTTTGTGGGTGTGTCTGTGTGTGCACACGCTTGTATTTTTTATGTGCATGTTTATGCATAATTGTGGTCTGTATTTTGTTTTGTTTTATTATTTGTTTATTTTTTAAGAAAGAGAAAGAATATAAAGTTGGGTATGTATGCAAGTGGTATCTGGAGGGAAATGGGATGAGAAAAGAATATGGCAAAAATATATTGAATGAAAAATTTTAAAATAAATAAATAGGAGACGAGTTGCTTAAAAATCTTTATAGATGCAATTTGAGAATCATGAAAATTATTTATATAGCCATGTTCATAATAAAGACACTTACCGATGAAAGAGTTAGTTGACACCACAATGATTATGCCCACTAACACCCAGTGAATACCTGGGATGATCTATATTGTAGCATGAAAAGTCCAGTGCTTGGTAAGACCACTGATGCCTTCCCCCACAGCAGCCTGAATAGCACCTCCGATTCTGTGAAAGCTAGACATCAAAAAGAGAATTGCCCAGCCATTTCATGATTAATGTTCTTGAGTCCTACAGTAAAATATATTGTGTTTTGTTTTCAGCACCAGAAACTTCTCATATAGTTATGGTGAGCAACCAGGAGCTTTCAGTAGCATTTTTACCTATGCAGTACACTTCTGTTCAAACTCTTTTGAAAAGGTTTATTTTTAATTAGCTTACAAACTAGTGAAATTTCATTCAGCCTTACATATATTCTTAGTATTGGCTAGCCTAGGCCTTTTCTATCATTTTTGTCACCTCTACCCCCACTCCTTATTAAACATATAGCTCCCAGTTTCTCCCAACCTCATTATTCCATCTTACATTGTTCTATTACTCCCTGTAATTTTATATTTTTAATATGCTTCGAAGGTCATAGGTTGCCAAGTAGCTTCTTCAGACATACTTCATTTTGGTTAACCTTCCTCATCCCCATATTTCTCTATCCCTTCATGTTCCCATCCCAATCACTCTACTGACAGCATATTCTCTTCCCAGTGTCCTCACTATTTCTTTTCAACTTTATTTTACTGTCCATTTCCCCTATGTACCATTGTATCCTATAACCAATTTCTGATCTCCCGGCTTCCACATTTGCTCCAAGCTAAACACTCAAATCAAAATACTTAAAACTAGGGTCACTTGTGGAAAAGAAAACATTTTGCATTTTAGAGTCTTAGTGATCTTGCTCAGTATAGTATTCTCTAGTTCCATTCACTTGCCTATATGTTTCATGATTTTGGTTCTTTTTACAAATAGATAATTTTGTGTAAGCACCATAATTTTTTTATTCATTTATCATTTTCCTAAGTATGTTTCATTTATTAGTTATTACTTATAAAGTAGCAATGAATATGGATGTGCAATTATTTTTATAAGTTATAAATTATTTTGGATATATGCCTAGAAATGGCATAGCTGGGTCATATGGTGGTTATAGTTATAATTTTTAAAGAAATCTCCAGACTGATTTCCAAAGTCCTTCCACTACTTCAAACTCCCAGCAGCTGTATATAAATTTTTGCTTTGAGATAGAATTTCACAAAGTTGTCCAGACTAGCTTTGAACTCACTCTGCAGCCAATGTATGTCTTGAATTTGTCTGTGCCTTCTTAGTATCTGTAATCATGGGCCTGGGCTATTTCATATAGGTTGTTAGAATTAAAAAATATGAACAATGTGGGGATGAGGAAATATTTCAGTGACTAAAAGCAATTAATGCTCTTCCAGAGTTGACAGAAACTGCATTGGGTGGCTCAGAATTGTCTGTAACTCCATATCCAGGCACCTGGGTGTCCTCTTTTTGCCTCTTAATGCCCTGAAACATATGGCACACATTCACAGAGAAAAACATATATATTAATACTTTAAAACATATTAGTATTTAAATTTTTAATGTATATAAAACTATGAACTGATCATTTTCTATGGTCCCTGAAATTTTACCATTCTAGGTTCCTTGCATGGTCATTAAATATAGTGCAGAGATTTAAAAGCACCCTGGATTTTAAGCAGGCCTCTGGAGAGGATCTTGAACTTTCTTAACAAACAGCTGAAAGGTAGCCATGATGGCTATGTGGGATGGTCTTATGTCAGCTTGGCACACAAACTAGAGCTGTCTGAAAGGAGGAAATCTCAATTGAGAAAGCACCTCCGTATTACTCAGCTATCCCTCTCAGTACTTTTTTCTCCTCCAGCCTCCACCTACTTTATTCCTCCTGATCTTATGTTCACCTATCACTAGTCCACCAGAGATATTTCCCTTATTTCCTCTTCCCAGAGAGAGTCTCATATACTTCTCTTTATCCCTCCTTGATATTTAGACTCTCCGTCTGTGAATTATACCATGATAATCTTTTACTGTACAGCTAATATCCACTTCAAAGTAGGTAATACTATGTATGTACTTCTGCATTTGGGTTGCCTCACTTGGGATGATATTTTTTTTAGTTCCATCCATTTGCCTGCAAATTTCATTATGTGGTTTATTTTTTGTAGCTGAGTAATATTCCATTATATAAATGTACCACATTTTCTTTATTCATTCTTCAGTTCAGGGACATGTATTTTGTTTCCAATTTCTGGCTATTACAAATAAAGCTACAATGAACATAATTGAGCAAGTGCTCTTATGGTAGGATGGAGTGTCATTTAAGCATATGTCCAGGAGTGGTATAGCTAGTCTTGAAGTGGATCAATTCCCAATTTTCTGAGGAAACACTATATTACTCTCTTTAGTAGCTACACAAATTTGCACTTCCAACAGCCTTGGAAGAGTGTTCCTCTTGCTCCATATCATTGCCAGCATGAGCTGTCACTTGTATTTTTGATTTCAGCCATTGAGACGGGTATAAGAGGAAATCTCAGAGTTTTTATTTTCATTTCCCTGGTAGCTTACAATTTTGACATTTCTTTAAGTATTTCTTGGCCATGTGAGATTTCTTTGTTGAGAATCCTCTGTTTAGATCTGTATCTCTTTTGTTTTAATTTGGGTTATTTCATTTGTTGAACTCTATTTTCCTGAGTACTTATATATTTTCATAACTAGCATTCTGTCAGATGTGAAGTTCGTGAAAATATATTCCCCTTCTAAAGGCTGTCATTTTGTCCTATTAATGGTGTCCTCTGGTTTTTTTTTTTTTTTTTTTTTTTTTAACTCATTGATGAGGGAAATGCCCAGCCCATTGTGAATGGTTCCATGCTTGCGATGGTTGTCCTAGGTAACGTGGTACATTTACACAAAGTACTACTCAGCTATTAAAAATGACTTCATGAAATTCTTAGGCAAATGGTAGGAACTAGAAAATATCATCCTGAATGAGGTAACTCAGTCACAAAAGAACACACATGGTATGCAATCACTGATAAGTGGATATTAGTCCAAAAGCTCTGAATACCCAAGATACCATATGACGCTCATGAAGATGGAAGATCAAAAGGTGGATGTTTCAGCCCTTCTTAGAAGGGAGAACAAAATATTCACAGGAGAAAATACAGGGACAAAGAGTGGAACAGAGACTGAAGGGAATGCCATTCAGAGATTGCCCTACCTGGAGATTCATCTCATATGCAGCCAACAAACCCAGTTACTATTGCTGATGCCAACAAATGGTTGCTGACAGGAGCCTGATATGGATGTTTCCTGAGAGGGTTTGCCTGAACCTTACTGATACAGATGAATACTCTTGCATCTAACCATCAAACTGAGCACAGGGACCCCAGTGAAGGAGTTAGAGAAAGGACTGAAGGAGCTGAAGGAGTTTGCAACTCCATAGGAAGAACAATAATATTAACCAACTAGACCCCCTGTAGCACACAGGGACTAAACCACAAAGGGTACACCTAGAGGGCTCCAGGGCTCCAGCTGCATATGTAGCAGAGGATGGCATTGTCTGGCATCCTGTGAATGCCAGGGTGTTGGGGTGGAGTGGGTGTGTGGCAGGGTAAGGGAAACTTGGAAAGGGATAGCATTTGAAATGTAGATACATAAAGTATCCAGTTAAAAAAACAAAACAAAAGAGAGAAAAAACCCAAACTGAGAAAACCAGGGAGAGACAAGTCATCAAGCATCACTTACTCCTCCATGATGCTGTGGCCCTGAAGACAGCCCTTAAGGCTGTTGGGAAAACAACTCAGAAAACATGAGTTCACGAGTACATAAATCAGTGTAATAGCTTTTTTAAAAAGCAGAATTTCTCAACTATGCAAAATGTAAGGATGCAACACGAATTGTGTGAGACGCTTCATGAATCTGAAAAAATAGAGAGATCTGCACTAATGAGTTATTAATGAAAGAGACATGATTTTGATCAATAGAGGAAAAATTCTGGATCAAGAAAGACAAAGAAATATTTTTTTTAAATAAAAGGCTCAGAAAAATGGCTATATAACATTAATGGTAAAATGGTGGTCTCTTCCATGAAAGCCATGAACAACTAAACTTGATCCAGTTATATAGCTTCCTGAGGGAGGTAGTTATAGGTGCAACTCAAATAGAGGTTATGGACAGACAAAAAGTATGGAAAAAACATGATGGTTTAATGATATTCCTACTTTTTGTGATTGCTTAATACTTTCTAATAATGAGCGTTGGAATTACTGAGATAAAAAAAGGTTCAAAGAATAAAAGAATACAATGAGGTAGCTAAAAATTACACAAATTAATGCTGCTTGCATGGGCATAAACTAGAGCTCGGTATATTGTGTGTGTGTGTGTGTGTGTGTGTGTGTGTGTGTGTGTGTGTGTTTGTAATACTCAAAGCTATTTTATTACATAATAAATAGCTTCTATATCTAGACTTGGCGACCACTAGCCCAGGACTTGCTACATCAAAAAAGAAAAAGTGTACTTGCTGTCTGATTCATTTACCTCAAATGTGCTCTGTATTTCAGTTTCTAGTCCTAAGAATTACAGGGCTAAGGTTATAAAATGCTGATTTGTGGAACAATCAAAAGGGAATCTAGGGTAAATGATTAAACTGATGTCTAAGGTCTGCAAGAGAGAGTTATCTCAGGCATCCTTTATCTATCACGGACTTGGAGTCATTCTTCTGCTGCTCCCTTTCTCCCCTTTCTCAGGGTCCTCTGTCAAGCTGGAGCTAGAACTTGGCACTTTTTATCACATGGGGATACTTTGAGAAAATTTCCTTCTTTAGCTAAGAAATGAGTACTCAACATGCACTGACCATTTGCACACCTTGATTTAGTACTAATTCAACTTTCCACAGATTATTTCAACTTGCCTTATGTCATTTCTATCTACACATCACTAACTCACAGTTCACATTGTCTTCTGTCTAACTTCTTATAACACTTCATACAACCTTCCATTAACATGATATTCAGAATCAGTATTTTACCTTACTGAGACGAACTTAACTCAAAGATTAAGTCCTACATTGATGATATTTATAGGTTTTGTTCATTTCCATGAAAGTCATGAGTTAAAATAATTTGCAAATGACAGCCTTGCTTGTTTCTAATATTTTCAAAATATGTTTTATGTGAGTAGTAAGTTCTACCTATTCCTTTGTCAAATTGAAACATTCTCATATCTCAGTATATACGCAATTACACATACAAGTAGAAGAACAATTTATAAATGCTGTCTCATAGTTAATTATAGAAGTAAGATTAGTTTATAACTGGCTTGTAATAAGAGCTGGTACATACAGACTTTGCTTTTTATTCGTGGTCTGATAAGGAAAAGGATAGGTGGTGACAATGGAGGGGACAATGGAGGTGACTAGTTGGTGACTAGTTGGTAGTAGAGAACCAAACAGGGCTCTCATCCAAGCGAGGTCTGGCTGATTTTCTCTCAGCCATCATTAATTACCTGTAGTTCTTCATCCAGAGGATCAGAATATGATAACAGCAGACTGAAGGTAATCAAAGTATATTATGTGCATGTATAAAATTTCACAATGAAACTCATTATTGTCGGGAGCCTGCCCTCGCCTTTAGGGTAACAGTACTGGATGAAACACAGCATTGGATGAAGGCTAAGGACTGATGATCCCTGGCCTTATAATCTTATTATTTGTGCTTTAATAAGTGCTGTTTTTTTCTTTTTTCTTTTTTTTCTTTTTCACTTTGTAATACTCTTAATATCCATGCTTCAATAAGTGCTGGTTTCTTTACTTTTTGGCTTAGGGACTTCTCACTGGACAGTAGAGAGGTTAGGAATTCTTGAGCCATTTGTGAACCAGAGAGAAAAAATAAAAGAATTAAAATCCTTTATAGGCAATACACACACACACACACACACACACACACACACACACAATCACACACACTCATATACATACACACTCTGGCTGGGTGTCTCAACTTCAGTGTTCATGAATACATTTATACACATATATGTACTCACATTTGTATAGACAAAGAGACATATACACATATACATCTGGTGGATGGGGCTGAATGCCAAATGATGCATTTTGTTCTTTCTCTCTGGCCTTCTTATACCTTCTTAGACAAAGTTGTTTAGAAAATTACTTCATAGATAAAATGTTACACAAAAGAAGAGTTACAGAAGGATGCTGATATAAAGTTCAAAGCAGTGTTCCATTATATAAGCTCATTATAAGTTCAAAGCAACAGTGCCTTATGGCCTTGCTACATCATAGTGCACACCTGTGACTTCATCATTGAATCTGACCTAGAAGGAATGTTTTATCCTGATCACAAATTTTTTCCAAGCCCAGTTCTCTTTGTAGTGTAATTGTGAATGCTCACCGAATCTCTCATTATACAGCCTTTACTTACTGTTCTATGAGTAGTGGGAACATTCTATTCTTGATTCTACCTTTATTATATCTTCCTGCCAAAACAATAAAACCATCTTTTTTCTTACAACTTTATTTTAGAAAAGAGAGATACATGTACAGGTTTTTAAAAGCATTTTGGCATAAAACTATATGAATATATTTTCATCAGTACTTGATTTTTTTAAAAGGCTTAATAGTATGCATTGAAATCTTACTAGTTACCATAAGCATAAAGCACATGTAAAACAAAACGTAACATGGAAATAGTCAGTTTTCTTGGTGTGTATAGAATAAACATAATGATTTTTAAATACCAAAATTTGCCACAAGGCTATCTTCTTAGCTTTTGAGTTATTAATTATTTAAGGTCTAGGTGTCCCCCACTCTGAGAGGGTGCTATACACTTGTTGGTTTTTTTTTTTCCTAAGAAGGACTGAGGCTTCCACTTTTTAGCCTTTCTTTTTTCGAGCTTCATATGGTCTTTGAGTTGTTTCTCGGGTGTTAAGAACTTTTTGGGGCTAGTGTCCAATTATCAGTGACTGAATATTATGGCTTTTCTTTTGTGACTGGGTGTCCTCACTCAGGATGATATTCTCTTGATACGTTCATTTTCCTTGGAATTTCATAAAGTCATTGTTTCTAGTAGTTGAGTAGTACTCCACTGTGTAAATATACCACCATCTTTTAAAACTCTTTTCTTAAAATTAGTCAAATCAAATACAGACTTATATAACATCATTAATTCATCTAAATAACATTAATTCGTGAAAGTTCATCTTTAAGTTGATCTGCAGTAAGTCTGTTCAATAAAGTAGGCTGATACACAGGAATCATTAGACTATGTAATAGCATTAGAAAAAGCCATATCAATAACAAGAAGCAATCTTGAGATGAAGTCTTTATAGACCTTGTCTCTCAGAGCTCACTGATCTTGGGGCATGCAAAAGTGACGGGCCACCTCCTGGAAAGTCACCTGCTAACCTTAGCTTCTCCTAGATAACTTTCAACATATTATTTTGTAAAGTTAATAAACAGCAATACAATTTTTGATAAATGTGAAAGTTTATCATGATACAAATATATGAACCTGATGAAAAAGGAAAGCAAACTATATCATACCAAGAATGTCCATTTATAGTAGCTGTTAAATTTCATTTTTTTCTCCTCCACTTTTGGAGTCCTATTTTAGCTGTGACCAAACTCTAGTTTAATGGGAATATTACTTCCTATTACACTGCTTTTCATAGGTTTAATATGCTGTAAAATTGTTTTGTATCTTTAATAGTGTCCTTGTAAAAAGTGCTTTATCTGTACTTTACAAAAAAGCTTAGTGATTCTATGGCAATCAGTGTCTAGCCTAGTGATATTTCTCTACTTATGTGTGGATATTGAAACATTTAGAGGCGGTTGGACTGGGATTTACTGATTGACTACATGACTGGATGCACATTGGATGTGTCATGTGACTTTAAGAAATATTTTCAACCCCCCACATGTCTCCACAGAATATATATGTCTTACAATAATAATAAAAACATTTAACATAATGTCAACATAAGAAAGAATAAAGTTAATAGCAATAAAATGGAAAAAATAGATTCGTGCTGCGGCTAAGGGTTTGCAGTATTTCTGTAATTAATGTTCAAATATGTGTAAACAACATAAGAACTGGTTTTTTTTCTGATTCCATTTATATCTTGATTGGAAAAGAGAACATTTTTCTATTTGGACACATGCTACTTTTCAACTAGTCCATATCATCAATTAAAAAAAATTGTCTTAACCCAGGACTAATATTACAAACTAAGATCAGGTATCTAAAAAGGACCAATTAATTATGTGGATGTCTATATGAATTATGTTTATATATTTGTCTATATGACATTAGAAAATCAATAGGAATGATAGTTACAATAGCAGCTTCTGATCTAAAGAGTAGCCTGACAAATAATTAGCAATGTATTCATAGCAATTGTCTCATGATGTGTGGTGAGGAGAAAATTGTTCTTTAATGGTAAATGTTCAGGTGATATTCCACTATTACTTTAAATGTCATCACATTGAGTCATTGGGAATATCAGGGGAGTTAATCATATTACTTACACAAAAAAGAAACCTGAGATTCTTTTTTGTGCTGTTTTTTCTTTTTTTAATCCCCCTCCCTGTTCAATAAATCATATTTGTTAGGGCTCAGGATATAGATGTATGGTAGAATCTTTTCTTAGCATAAATAAGACCCACACGAAAAAATATGTAATAAATGAAGGGCTGATTCCACCTCACTAATTATATTTATAACATTTATTCTGACATTTGAACTGATTTATTCTTTATTCACTAACTCACTGTAGACAACCACCATTTTCTCTTCAATGATGTAACTGTTGGTCTGAAAATACTAAAGCACCTAGCAGGAGACCGTGTGCCCTGCAAAAAAAAAAAAAAAAAAAAAAAAAAAAAAAAAAAAAAAATCTCATGTGTGGATGGGGCCCAAAAAGTACGCATGAAGAAATTATTGGGGGGAGGCAATGAATGAGTCTTACATCTGTAGTTTTCTGAGAACACCAACTATTGCTCATAGACACCTTTGGAAGATAATACTCTTTGTACCTCCCGCTGCTTCTTCTCAAAATCACCTCTGTTCTTTTCTTGGCAAGATCTCAGTTTGTACCAATTTCAAAACTTTTTTTTATTATTTCTATATTTTTCTTACAAAAAATCTGTACATGTATCTCTCTTATTAGATAAGCATTTTGGCATAAAAGTATATGAATATATTTTCATCAGTACTTTATTTTTTTTAAGGGTTAATAATATGCATTGAAATCTTACTAGTTACTATAAGCATAAAGTACATGTAAAACAAGGCATGACATGGAAATAGTCAAAGTTTTCTTGGTGTGTATAGATTAAACATAATGATTTTTAAATACCAAAATTTGCCACAAGGCTATATTCTTATCTCTTGAGTTATTAATGATTTAAGTCTAGGTGTCTCCCACTCTGAGAGGGTGCTATACACTTGTTGTTGTTGTTGTTGTTTTCTAAGAAGAACTGAGGCTTCTACTTTTTAGCCTTTCTTTTTTTGAGCTTCATATGATCTGTGACTTATATCTTGAGTATTCAGAGCTTTCTGGGACTAGTGTCTAATTATCAGTGACTGCATATTATGTCTGTTCTTTTGTGATTGGATTACCTCACTCAGGATGATATTCTCTAGATGCATAAGGAGTTTCATAAGGTCATTGTTTCTGATAGCTGAGTAGTACTATATTGTATAAATGTACCACAATTTTTGTATCCATTTATCTCCGGAAGGACATCTGCATTCCTAGTTAGGCTCCATATCATTTGGGATGTCTGACACCACTAATCATATTTATAAATGTAAATTTTCATCATAGTTTTGTTTTCTTTTTAATTTTTTTTAATGATTTCAGTACGAATGCATTATTTCAAAAATGTCCTTCTGACGACTTTTCTCCATATTTTCTCCTCTAGATCAATTCTATATATCACAATGCTTTCATGTTTCCATTAGAGACATGGCACAATTAAATACCAACCTAAATTATCTCTATTAAAAGAACTGTTTTTGGATGACATTAGAGAATTCAGTGGAGTAATACCATTTAAATTCCATCCTTTTAGAAGAACAATAAATTCTGGCTAAAATAATTAGATAAATATTTATGACTCTGAAGTTTTAAAGGTTTATAGTAACCTTAGTATATATATACCAAAATGGCTGGATTTCCAGAAAACAACATACTTTGCTTCATTTTAACTTTACACACGTTTCCTCCTAATCTGCTGAGCTTGGTTTTAGTTTTGAATAGCTGAATTTATGTTACAAAACAAAGGCCTGGAAATAGAATTCAGGAACAAAAGCATTACCCAGTGTTGCCTGGGCCTGAAGTTCTCGTCCCAGTGTTTCTAAAACAGTGAGAGATTACCATCCTTTAAAGCACATTTCACATACAAAGCTTTATGAAGCCCAGATCACTCTCAGATAGCAAAACCAGATGATGACCAGAAACAAAACAAAACAAAACAAAACAAAACAAAACAAAACAAAACCTGATGAAGCAGAGTTTCTGATAAACAAGTATACAAATCTTGAAACATTTAGCAAAACAACTTCTGTAATGAATTAAAAAAAATATATACCATGATCAGATAGGTATCATTCTGAGGGGTGCATGGAAAGGCCAACATATTTAAGATGACAAACTTAAGGCAGAAGATAAATAGACTTAGGAACAAAAATGACATGAATAATTGATGCAGAATGGCCTTTGTTAAAGTTCATTGTTCCAAAATGAAAAAAAGTCCAAAGAAGCTAGCTGGTAATAGAAAAAATAATCTCAATATAGTAATCTATATAATCACACACACACACACACACACACACACACACACACACACAAACATGATTATTCTAAATGTGGAAAACCAAAAGCAGTGCCTATAAAATCATGAACAAGATAATTATTCCTTGTTCTAGTTTTATTCAAATCTCAATATGGTGGAGGTTGTAGTCAGAGAAACACTGCAAGAGAAAAAAATCAATTAATTATCTATAAAAAAATAACACTATAATCTCTACCCTTGATATTATATTGTACTTTTTTTTAAAAAAAAAAATGTCTGCATCAGACTCTTTTGACACTCTTGAGACTCTTTCTCTCATATTGGGTTGCCTTGTTCTTTATAGGAGGCATTTTGCCTGTTTTATTATACCTTGTTTTGTGTTTGGTTGTTTTGTTGCTTGGAGCCCTACTCTTTTCTGAAAGAAAATGAAGAGGAGTAGATCTTTAAAATAAGGGGAGTGGGTATGAAGTTCAGAGAGGAGTGGAAGAAGGGGAAACTGGTTGGAATGAATTGAATTAGAGAAGAATCTGTTTTTCGTTAAAAAAATTCAAAATTCCATAAAAATATCTTAGTATGGCAATGCCTTTCAAGAAAATAGCATAATTAAAACCAACACACAAAGTCAGTAAATTTTCTATATATCAATGAGAAAGTCATTTTGAAAATGAAGAAAATATAAATACCCATTATAATAACTCAAATATACCTAGGAATAAACTAAGGAAGAAAGGCAAATTTTTCTCTATATTGAAAGTTTTAAGATAGCACTTCAGACCAACAGCACCAAAAAAAAAAAGGTATTTATGTCAAAATAAATACATAGACAACCAGGACAGAATTGAGGGCCTAGAAATAAAGCCACTCAGCTACCTAATATCTCACAAAGGCACCAAAATTGTACATTGGAGAAAGATAGTCTATTTAATGAATACTATTTGAAAACTGGATATCCATATATAAAAGAATGAAACTGGATCCTGCTCCCTTAAACAAAATGAAATCCAATGGAGAAGGAGATCGGAGATGTTAGCATAAGAGTCCAAACTCTTCTACTGCTCCAGGAAAGTACCAAGACACAGGCATGGGTGTGGGCTTTTTGTAGCATCTCCAAAACCTCAAAAACTAGTAGCAAAAATTAATAAATGGATGGCATGAAGTTAAAAGGCTTCCTTGGAACAAAGGAAATAATTATTGGAGAAAATCATAAAATCTAAGAGAAAAGAGCAAAATAGTTTGTAATCATACAGCAGAAAAAATTAATACATCAGATTTTTATTTAAAATTTTTGTCATTTCATTCATTTACATTTTAAATGATACACCCCTTCTCTGTTACCCTTCCACAAGCACCCCACCCCATCCCACTACCCTCTTCTTCTTTGAAGAATTAAAAAATAATCATTAATGAGCTTTGTTTGATGTTTATTCTTTGATGAATAAGGTTTTCTAATTTCTCACACTTGTTTCTGACTTTTGACTTCAGAGGACTTTCCCACTTCATACTTGCTATTAACTAGACATACAGGTAGATTTCTCCCTTTCTCTTATAACAAAGTCATTCCTTTTCTTTTATTCAGACAGGGTTTCTCTATGTATCTCACTCAGTGTGGCTTTTATATTGTTATCCTCTGTCTCAGTCTTCTAAGTGTTAAGATGATAGGTGTGTGTTGAAGGAATTTCTTTGCCTGTGCACAGAACTCATTAGCAATAACTGGGGACTTTCTTTGTCCTCTGTACTTAAAAGAAATACCCGTGTACAGCTGACAATCTAGATAATGACCATCATAACAAAAAAAATGTGCACTGTATAGAGCAATCCAGGAAAGTCACTGCACAAAAAGAAGCAACAAGGGACCAATCTTTAAGTCCCAAAGGAAAACTATAATTTCCAGAGTCTGGATACTTTGTTAAATAGAGTGGATGGTTTTCAAAAATCAGCAAAAGAGACATGTAAATCAAATAAAATCAAATAAAGATAAGAGCCACTGATATGCAGAACAAAAAGGCAAATGGAAAGAGATCCTGAAAACACCCAAATAATGGACACACACATACTAAATTTTCAATGATTTTAGTTATGTTCAAACATCATATCTGAATAACAGAAGAATGGAGTTGAAGAACAACAGGTGAAAGGCTGAAATATCCACTGGAAGTACATAACAGTATTATTTAGCCAAGCAAGGAAGAGAACTGAGGGGGGAGGGCTAAGAAGTGAATTAAATTTTACTTACCAGCCTGAAGAAAGAAGATAATCAGATAAGAATTAAGAAAAATAACAGTGTTGGAGAATTGGTCCACCCTTCAAGGGCTCCAACATGTGTCTATGGCTGTCCACAAAGAGACGGAAACAATAAACAGAAGTAAAAAGAATGTGGGAAGATAATGAATAGTTTCTAAGGTTTTTGAAAGGCACCTCTGCGCAGTACTATACTACAAATACAGAACATTTTGAAAATGATTTACATCAAAGATGGTCAACTAAAAATTAATATTAACATAAAATGATCCACTGTGTGCAAGAGCATATTATAGTCAAATCACCAAAAAGCATATAAAAGGGCTGAAGAGATGTCCTACAGGGTAAAGTGTCTCCTGTCTGGGCATGAAGACTGGGTTCAGATTCCTGAATGCCTGAAGACTTGCTGTGACAATAAATGTAACCTAAGCAAGGGGCATGGCAGAGGCTGGTGGAACACTGGACCTCGTAGCCACCATCTAGCTGAAAAGGAGCCAGCTCCTTTTCTCGTCACTGAGAGAAACTATTGCTAAGAAACTAGAGAAAGAGAATGAGAAGAGGAATCAAACACAGACTAGTATACATTTGCACACTGCGCAGGCAGCTATAATCTAGAGTCTTTTGAGGAAAGTGAACCTTGGGTAAGAAAATGCTTCTACCCAACAGGCCTCTTGGCAAGTCCTTCAGGCATTTTCTGATCCATGAATGATGTAGGAAGGACCAGTTCACTGTAGTAATGCCAGCCCTGGGTAGATGGTCCTGAACTATATAAAAAATCAGGCTGAAGCTCTGGTGAACAAGCCAGTAAGCAGTGTTCCTCCACGACTTCTGCTTTGGTTCCTGCCTCTGACTCAGTAACAGACTGCAGTCTATGAGGTGAAATAAATGGATCTTCACCCCAAGTTGATTTTGATCATGACATTTTATCACAGCCCAGCTGAAATACATGTAATCCGAATGCACACAGGCACAAATACAAATGAAGAATTGTAAACATAGAAAAGGAGAAGTTACTCACCATGCCTAAGGGATCTTCAGTAGCTGTACAGAACCCTCCAAAATGGTGGAAGCCCTAAGATGGTGCTGAAATAATACACTTGATCAAAGTCTTTACTTGATACAAATACTCAAAAAGCTAGGAATAATGAATTTGGGGGTGTATGTGCTTGCTTATTATGGGATATATTCTGAGGACAGTACCATCAGAGATTTTCTCTTTGTGCAATATGGTAGTGTTTTCTTGGATAAATTAAAATTGACAAACCATCCCTCAGCAGTATGCTTGTTATCTTGTGTGCAATTGTATATATTAACCCATTTCAATGTGACATAATACTGTCCAGTAAGTTCACGGGGTTACACAGTAGCACCAGTTTAGTTTAAAACTAAATATAAATCACTCAATGTTTTTTTTTTTTTTTTTTTTTTTTTTGAACAATGGCATTTGCACTAAACTTTAAATTTTGTAAAGGACTTCATATATAGTATCTTACTTTAATTTCATAATAACCATAAAACAGAAGAACAGAACAATCACTTCTACTTTACTGATTCAGGGATCTTAAAGTCACTTTCCTGAGATAGTAGTCAGTTGGCAAGCTACAGAATCGGGTATGAATCAAGTTGTACTCCAAGTTACATCCATGCTTTTTTTAAGCCATATTCTTTCCTAAACACACCCAAAGTTCACAGCTCCTTGTTTTGAGCATCTAGAGATTTATATAATAATGTTTACTCTAGTCTGTATGAACCATGGGCTCTCAAATCCCTCTGCACAAATTCAGTTTTATCAGAGAAGACTCCATGTTATCATTTAAAGGCTGTGTGACAACCTCATTCACAAGATGTCTTGGAGATGTAAAAAAAAAAAAAGACAGTATTCCCTCCCAAAGTGCCTTTTGTATGGAGTAGGTACTCCAATGAGTCAGGGAGAACAATTCAGAAGGAATGTCCTTCCATTCCTTCTGAATACATTTTCTTAAGCTTATCAGAACATCCACTTAATATCCTAACCTGTACGTTGTAATTCTCTTGATAACCCTCCGCATTTACAGAGGGGTTTACTAAGTGCTCTTATGAGTATGTCTCACTGAAAAGCCTGCACTTTTAGCAGTGTTAAGGACATTTTAACAATGTGAACGAACTCAAGATACAGAATCTGCTCTGCAAGTTGTGGCTTAATTATGATCATTTCCATTGGGATTTGAGATGAGGATTTGGAAAGTGCAAAAAATCTCTTGCTTCCCATATTTTAGGGCACCAGTTGACAAAAATTAGAAATATTAAGCAATGTGTTCTACCTTTTTTAATGGAACCCATGAAAATGAAACATTTCTATAATGCATCATGGGCATACACCTTCCTGTTTGGAAAACTGCTGTTTATCACTGTGTTAGCTTGTTCATTCTGACATAGTGTCTGACTATGTAGCCCCGGGTGGCCTGGGGCTTCATATGTAGATGTAGCTGTCCTTGACCTCAAAGAATTTCACTACCTGTCATGGCTGGCTAAGTACAATTTGGAAAGGTCATGTAACGCATTTATTAAACCTCGAATTTGTGTCTGGCTGGAGGCTCAGGTTTGGGCAATTTTCTTGAAGGATCAAATCTAATGTATGGGAGAAAACTGAGATTTTCACATCCTACCCATGGTAATTAGTGAGGACACATCTCACTCAGGAGGGAATCTGGAATTCAGCATTGACTAGTTCCAAACTAGGACACCAACAAAACTACAATGCATGTGAAGAGCTCTTGGTAACGCCTTCTAGGAATTTGGTGAGAATATCTACATTGGGCTAAGACAAGGAAGTAGGCTCAAGAAATATACAGCTGAGGACTGTGTTTCATGCATCTTGATTATTTTGATAAGTACCTGATTACAGTAACCACAGGATTTTTGTTATGCCTTATTTGTTCCTTGACTAAGAACTGACTCTATTCTCTTTTGTTGTCTTTTTTAATTTTTTAAAAAAATTTTTAATTGAACAACTTTATTTTAAAAAGCAAAAATAAATGTACATATTTTAAGCATTTTTGCATAAAAGTATATGAATACATTTTTGTCAGTACTTGGTTTTTTTAAAGGTTTGATAGTGTGCATTAAGATCTTACTAGGTACAATGAGCATAAAGTACATGTAAAATAAGATGTAACCTGGTAAAAGAAAAAAAAAAGAAAATGAAAAACCATTATGCTTAATCTTTACACACCAAGAAAACTCTGACTCTATTCTTTTCATGAAGTTAGAACGGTTAAAAACAAAGTATCTTGGGGAAAACATAAACTTGATTCAGTGCTTGCTGAAGTCATACTATAGTGTTGTCTAATTGCCTTTTCTTTCTTTAATCCTCACTCCCTCCCTTGAGATCCTGTTGACTGACTGAGTGGACTTGATCATATGCACTCTTGAAATTTAGCACTTCATACTATGATTAGTAAGTATTTTATCGCAATTCTCTATGTGATAGAACTGGGGCTACCAGAGGTTAAAATTCTTGCATCAATTTCCCAAGCTAATATCTGAAAAAAACATATTCTGATTGACTGACTGATGTCAATGTTTCACAATCAGATCATACATCAGTCTGACTTCTCAGGGCCTCAAGATGTCTCACTGGTTATTTAGGAAACCTAACTGTGGAAAGTACCAAATACAACTGCCTTACATGTAGATGGTATTTCTACTTTTTCTCAGCAATAGACATTAAACCCAAAAGTTTTATTTGTAGTATTTGCAACAAAATTATAATTACTAGACAAATATAAAGATTTATTATGCAAACACATCAATATTATATTCTTATTAGCTTCATAAAACCATACTGAACCAAGTAAGATGGAATAAAATATAGAGTAAGCTGCCAGACAAGAAATGAAGACCAATGAGCAAAGTAAGAAAGAAGGTAGTTGGGTGACATTAATAGGAAGAACAAAACAAACCTGAACTAAACCGAACATACTATATTCTAAGACTCATGCAATTGCTCCTTGGGGCTAGAGTGTATTTGATAGCACGAGCATGCTGGTCCCTAGGTTGTACTGTTTTGCTACAAAAAAGCACAGAGACTCCTAAAATAATTCAGAAATTTTTTCATGACAATCTTTATCAAAGTCACTCTATTGTCATCTACAACTATGTGAAAATTAGTATGGCAATAAATGGTTCAGTTCCTTTCATTATTTCATAGGTTAAACTGAGAACATGCAAGATTATAATATGAATGTCATATGATGCTTTCCTGGCACACGATTTCCTGACAGATTTTTTGATGATGTATACAACAACACGATGACTTTGTCAGTATTCTCAGTAATGCTAAGATTGTACTGCCCACCAACAAACAGCCTCAAGTATTTGCTTCAAATCTGGTTCTTTGTACCTTCTCCAATGCTTAGATATTGAGTTCTACAAGCACAGGTATATAGATATAAGAGAAATCTTACTGGAAGATGTGATGAATCTGCTGACAATATGTATTGGCAAGCAACCTTATAGCTGCTAGTACATAAGGTGAGGTAGGACCCAATGTCAAGTTCAGAATTAGACTCTATATCATTAAGTTATCAAGGAATATGGTCTTACTATAAAGCTCAGAAGTGTAACCAAGACGATTGGCAATAGGATGCAATGTTGTTTGTGTCCGGGGATGGAGTCTATAAAATTTTACTAACAACTGAATTAGCCCATTCATGGTACTGAGTTTTTGGTAGTCTGTAGTGTTTATTTTAGTAAGGACATTTTTGCTCTGACATAAGGCAATTCAATTTACACTTTTTATATATTTATATACACATATTAGGCATATGAAGTGTTAGTTTTCCAGATGTTTAACTTAGAATTCCCTACCTGTTCTAATGAATTTAAGGTTATTCCCAACTCTCTCCTCTATAGGCTTCAGGACATCACATTTTATGTTGAAGTTCTTGATGCATTTGGAAGTCTAGTTTTGATAGAGCAAGAATTGTGAATCTATCTGCATTCGTAGCTATTGATTTGTTTAAAAGACATACTTTTCTCAATTTATATTGACCTCTTTTATAAGAAGCAAGTGACTTTCAATATATGGGCATATATCTGAATCCTCAATTATATGCCAATTATCAATGTGACCATTTTTATGACAGTACCATAATGTTTATATTATAACAAGTCTGCATTATAATTTAAAATCTGGGATGGTGATAGATACCTCCAACAGATTTTTTAATTGTTTAGGCTTGTTTTGGTTATCTTGAATCTTTTGTATATCCATAGAAAATTTCACAACAGTTTTCCAATTTTTTTGTGAAATTTTTCATCTGAATTTTATAGGAGAGTGTATTTAACTATGCATTATTTTTGGTATACCAACCATTTCACATTCTAGAATTATTTTCAAATTATTTTATTACTGTCTTGAAGTTTTCATTATAGAACTATTTCATTTCTTGGTTAGATTTTTTAAAACTAAAGAACATGGTACAAGTTACTTGATTTCTTTCTTGATTAGTTTGTCATTTGTATACAAAAAGAATACTGATTTTTATCTGTTAGTTTTGGATCCTATTGGTTAATCTTCAGAACCTTTATGTGCATGACCCTATCATGGGCAAATAAGCTTAAGTTCTCCTTTTCTTCTTCTGTGCTTTCTACTGTTTCTATTGCTCTTAACATCCAGTTTAATTCCTTTATTGTTAGATATAATATTGGATATAATTTCAATTTTCTTATATTTGTTGAGAATTATTCTCAGTCCTCATATGTTGTTGGTTTTAGAAATGGTCCCATGTGCTTCAGAAAATAATATGTATTCTTTAGTAGTTACCTATCATTATTGCTATATTCTTTCTCTTCATGGTTTGTTTAGTTCTTTACAAAATTTTCTGTCTATTGATGAGAATGGATTATGGAAATAACCACTATAACTGTGTTAGGCTTAATCTGTGGTCCAATCTTTATATATAGTGCTTATTTTATGATGTTAGGAATGCCTGTGTTTGATACATATATGTGTAGGTTTTCTAATATCCTATTGGTAAATATGTTTCCTTTAATGAGGATAAAATTTCCCTTCCTATCCTTCTGATAGTGATTTTGGTTGAAGTCTATTTTGCCAGATATCTGAATAGCTGTATTTGCTCTTTCTTATGTAGTTTCATTTGATTAAATACCCTTTCCACCCTTTTACCACAACATGGTATCTGCTGTTGATGGTGATGTCTATTATTTTATGAAAATGTTTTCTTATTTAATCTTTTAGGCTTTCTCTCTTTATTTGAGACATAGCCTCCTAAAGGATATCATTAATATTAAAATTCTTTTGAATTTTCTCAATTTGTTTTTTTATTCCATACACATTTTCTTGAGAATGTTAATCTTCTATTCAGGACTAAATACTCCTTCTATTATCCTCTATGGAACTGAGCTAATAGTCATAAACTAGTTTATTAAGCTTTTATTTTTTTCTCCAATTGTAGTAGGTCACTTTTCCTGGGAATGATAATCTAAATTGACAGTTGTGGTCTTTCAGGACTTCAGCTTCCTACATCCTTCTGATTTTAATGGTGCTGTTGATTAATCTGCAGTTCTCACAAGTGCTGGTGGAGGTTGGTGTCTTTATACTTTTTGAAAGTATCTTTCAAAATATAGGGGCCAGCAGGGATAGGGTTTTTGAGTTGAAGGAGCAACAACCTGTAATCAAGCATTTGAAGAGATTGTTTGGGCTCAAGTGGAAACTTCTGGTTTCTTTGGAAAGCCAGTTATGTGAAATGATGTTTTGATGGGGCACATCAGTGAAAGGGTTTTTGTTAAAGCAGATACATGAGAATGGTTCACTGAAGCAGACACAGTTCGAAGATGTTTTGTAATAGCAGACATGTGAAAGGATGTATGATGTTCAGGAAGAAAATAAACATGACCTCACAGAGAGTGGAAATGAGAGAATTGGTTTGCCAGTAATTTTAGTTACAGCATCTCTTTATTTTTTTTTTAATGTACATCTCCTTTCTGTCTTTCATTTTTAAGTTGGATATTTTCTTTATTTACATTTCAGATGTTATCCCCTTTTTTGGTTTCCCCTCTGCAAGCCTCTATCCCATCACACACCCCCTTACCCTGCTCCTATAGGGGTTCTCCTCCATTCAACCACCCACTCCTGCCTGCTTTAGCTTTTCTCTACACTGGGACATCAAGCCTTCACAGTATCAAGGGCCTCCCCTCCCATTGATGCCAGATAAGGCCCTGTCAGTTTCTTTATCCCTTTCCTTAACTCTTCCTTTGGGGTTCTTGTGATCAGTCTGATGGTTGACTTGGAGCATCTTCATCTGTATTGGTCAGGATTTGGAATAACCTCTCAAGAGACAGCTGTATCAGGCTCCTGTCAGCAAGCACTTCTTGGCATCAGCAATAGTGTTTGGATGTGGTGTCTGCATGTGGGATGGATCCCAAGGTGGGGAAGTCTTGAGATGGTCTTTCCTTCAGTCTCTGCTCTGCTCTTTGTTCCTGCATTCCTTAAGACAGGAGCAATTATGGGTTAAAAATTTGGAGCACCATGCCTAACCTCTGGATTTGGTCTCAACAGGTTCTCCCTCCCCTTTGTGGGGTTTTTCAGCTAATACCATCTCTGTGGGGTCCTGGAAGACTCTTGATTTCCTGGCATTAAAAAAAAAATTATTTAATTTATTTATATGAATACACTATAGCTGTCTTCAGACACACTGAAAGAGGGCATCAGATCCCACTACAGATGGTTATAAGCCACCATGTGGTTGCTGGGAATTGAACTCAGGACCACTGGAAGAACAGTCAGTGCTCTTAAAGAGACCAACTCCAGTGGATAGGCATGGCCCCCAGTTAACAGATGGGATCACCCATCCATCTCAAAAATTTTAACCCAGAATTGTTCCTGTCTAAAGGAAACACAGGAGGGGGAGGGGGAGCAGAGACTGAAAGGCAATCTAGAGACTGCCCCACCTTGGGATCCATCCCATCTGCAGACACCAAGCCCTGACACTATTGCTGATGCCAAGAAGTACTCCCAGACAGGAGCTTAGTATGACTGTCCTCTGAGAGGCTCCACCAGCATCTAAGACAGATGCAGATACCAGCAGCCAACCATCAGACTGAGCCTGGGGACCTCAGTGGAAGAGTTAATGGAAGGATTAAAGGAGCTGAAGAGGAACAACAATATACACTAACTGCACCCCCCCCAAGAGCTCCCAAGGACTAAACCACCAACCAAAATATATACATGGATGGGTCCACGGCTCCAGCTACATATGTAACAGATGCCTTATCTGGCATAAGTAAGAGGGAAGACCATTGGTCCTGTGGAGACTTGTTCCCCTAGAGTAGAAGGATAATAGAGGGATGAGATGGGAGTGGGTGGGGGGTGCACTCTCTTAGAGGCTAAGGGAAAGGGAATGGAATGGGGGTTTGTGGAGAGGAGACCAGGAAGGGGGACAACATTTGAAATGTAAATAAATCAACTAATAAAAAAGCAAATAAAAAATAAAGTAAAAAAGAGAGAGAATTGGTTTGTCTTACGCTACTGTCTTAGTCTGCTTATGACACACATGGATTGGTTCACCTTCCATTGTATTGTTGAACTTCATTCATGGTGACTTTGTAGAGAGAAATTTTCCAAAGAACTTCTCATGAGGTTCCCGCAGCTTCTTGCAGCTTTGTGCCACTACAGTAGACTCAAAGTTTCTTCTGAATTGAACTGCACTTGCTCATTTATGTGTGGTATTTGCCGAGTACACTGTAGTGCAGTTGCTGATTCCTGTTTAGTGCTTTGCTAGTAGACTGCACTGCTGATATCCTGACAGTAATGTTCAGAATTACTCCCAAAGAACTATGTCTAAACCGGTCTACTTACCTATATCCTAATAACCTTTCCTTTTTAACACTTCTGATGAGTGGCGGATTAGAGGAAAGGTTGAACCCTTATTAAAGTAGGCTGTGAAAAACATATGGCTGTGGATGGAAATATTAGTGATCTCCCCCAAAAGCAGACAAGAGCAGGGTCTTTATTCCATTCCAGCTAGCTTGAGTCACCCCCTCTCCTGACACCAACAAACCACTGTCACGCAGGACAGTTTTGATGGTGGAGAAACCCAGAATATCTACTGGAGCAAGGCTTTATAGGAAGCATCAAGTAGGGAGTTAGGTGTGCAAGCATCTAATTGGAAAGCTACTGTGACTTTAAAGAAATTGGCTGGTGCTGGGAGTCAAATCATAAACTTAATATCTGCTATCCTTTGCATTGTGGTTATTAGGCAAGGGGTTGACTTGTAACCTTGGGGGTACAGGTTTGTTAGGGAATAACCTAGACACACTGGTCTTGAAGGTGTGACCTGAAGATGCTGGTCTTGTTGGGGATTAGCCTAGAGACTGAAGCTAGGCTAGGGTTTTGTTGTGGGGTCACTTGAAATTAATGCTAGGTACCAGTCTGTCAGTTTGCCTTAATTCAAATTTAGTTCAGGTTCTCTAAAATGGAGTCTGAACTTAAAAGATTTGGCCTCTCACCTTCATCTTCACCTTTCTAATATGATTCTCTTCTTCATCTAATATGGATACATAGGTTCACGGATAAAGATAAGCAACAAAGACAGCATATGACTATTCTTCACTAAAATATTTAGAAAAACAAGTCTTTCATGATCATCCTTGGTAACACACAATTTCACTTTTTACTATGACCAGAAGGAAACAAGTATCTTCATATCTCCATTGTACTATGAAGCTTGTGTTATATAAACACCAAGCCATTGAATCTGTTATTGTAACTTCACTTACCATCTAATATCACAGGGAAGAAAGTAATATTTTGTTGTCCCAACAGATAAGCATTCTACCCTCAGCCAGATCAGCCTCGGTTTTATGTCTTACACCTACCTCAGGAGTCATAGAGTGTCTTTTACTAAACTTATCTTTGGTTCTGGCTGTGCTTCTTTGGGTATAATTAGATTATGTGAATTTTCCCCAGGACAAAAAAATGTCTAGTTAATCTCAGAAAAGGTACAGACAAGAGATATTGTTCCACCCAACTGAGTTTACTGGGGTTATTTAAGGAGCCTAGGAAAGCAGTTTTAGGAGCATAGATGATTTCAGTGCAGCCGCATTACCCCATCCTGGGTAAAAACTAAGATGGCTACAGTCATGAAGCTCCCTGCATAATTTATAGGCAGCGTTGACAGCCTGAGAGTCTGATCTCTGTGGCAATTGATCGAAACTTCCATAAACTTTGGAAGTGTGAATTTTACAACATTCATAAACTCACTGAGTGTCCCAAGATTCATTAGCTTCTTGAGTCTTGAGACTTCTTCTTCCTTTTTCTCTCTACCCTGGGAAATATTTATTAATATGTTAATTTATATTAAAACAGTATTTGAATTTAGAGTAAACAGCTGAGGCTGCCAGCATGTGCCACCACACCCAGCAAATGAATTTAGTATTTTTATTCAGTTCTTTGAGTTCTCCAAATAATCAAATGTGTGCTTAATCTCTGATAAGGTTTGAAGATTGTTTGGGGAAATATACCACATTTGATTTTAGCTTTGGATGGAATAAGTATCTTTGTGAAGGTAGAACCTGACATTTGTGGAGAGATGTGGATGGAATTCAGAAGCGGGAGAAAGAACATTCAGACTCAAAACTCCACTTATGCCAAGATAACAAGGCAGAGGTGGGGCCAAATGAGAAGGAAGACAGAATAGAAGCAGTCTAATTTGGGGTGCATTAAAGTAAAGCAATGCAAATCCAGCCTAGGGGAAGAGCCTTTGTCTAGCATAATAAGGCTGGTGGGTTTTATCCCTTGCACCAAATAAATAAGTAAGTAAATATTAAACAGTCGAAGAGCAAGAAACACAACATTCACAGACATGGACAATGACTTACATATGTGCAACAGAGACAAACACACACACACAGTTTGCACTCATGATACACATTTGCTCATGCATGTGCAAACACACACACATGGAAACACTTCAACAGTCACTTGAACTATGTGAAAGAACCAAGTACATGATCTTTCCTCTGTTTTAGGTACAAATATTGTATACTTTTAGATTTCAAAGCTTCATGAGACTTTCTAGCATAGAAGTAGGAGACTTACCCAGAGGAAAACAGTAAGACATTAAGAGTTAAACACCTTCTTATGGGGGTGATAGTGTAAGAATGACAATAACACAAGTAGTGGCCATGGCAATAGAGCTGGGCAGGCTCTACTAACTCTTATTACAGCAAAAAAGACATTTACCAACCTCTGCAGAGCCATATCCAGCCTGCCAGACACTGGGATGCAGTCACTGAACTTTCTAGGCCCCCAGTGAGAAGCAAGGCTACTTTTGCCAGGCTAGAGTAGATACTGTGGTTAGAGATCATGGGAGCCCTGCAAAGCAATGCTAACTTAGAATAGTGTTCAGAAATCCTTAAGTGAAAGCAGCGAATATTACCTCACTAATGCATTCTTTTCTCTGATGGGGCTATATCAGCATAATCTCAGAAATCAGAGAAACACAAGGTTGTTTGTATTAATATGCATACCTATGTATATATGCATACGTATCTATGTATGTCTGTGCACATATGTGTGTGTCTGTGTGTATCTATACATATATATGTATAAATATATGTTTGTCCATATGTCTGTTGGTCTGTTTGTGTGTTATGCAGGTGTGGACTGTGGTCCATAGGCTTTACAGCTGGGAAGGATGATTCATTGCTTCTGTCCTGTTAGTAACTTACATAGCACCTTTGGAATCTATGAACACTGGTTCCCCAAAATGAAGGTTCCGGGTCAGTTCCAGCCAATACTCCAAACTCTTGTATCTGAAAAACATGTGTGGTGTTTTCAGTGATAGTATCATAACTTAAAGTTCTGAAAGTCAACCATGGGCAATGTCAAACATAAACTACATTGTTTTGGGAGTCTTTCTCACTTCTCCTGACCAACCACTCAAAAAGGAGTTTTTCCTGATTGGAGCTGGGGTTTTGTTTTGTGGTCTTTGGCTCTTGAGAGAGGGCATTATCATACCCTGTGATAACTCCCATAAACTATGCATTTTCCCTGTCTTCTTTCATAATACCTAGGTTCTACTATGCACTCTTTAGAGCTTCTTCTAACAGCCTTCCCTATGGTCTCTTTCTACTTTCCTGGCTCCTGAAGTTACTGCAAGATTCAAAAGAATGAGAGAATATTTGGAATTATCTTTCTGGCAGCCTCACTCAATATGATTTTTTCCAGTTAAGTACATTTTCCTACAACTTTCATGAGAATTATTTAAAGCTGAATAAAATTCCATTGTGTGTATATACGTGCCACATTATTCGTTAGTCACTTAAGGGACATTTAGGTTGTTTGTATTTCTTTTTGTGAAGAGAGTGACTGTGAAGATGGCTCAGAAAGTATGTATGTAGTCAGATATTCAGCCCACTGGGTAAAATCCAAAGAGTGCTTTAGTGGGATAATTTGGTAGATCTACATTTAGCTTTGTAAATAATTCTTCACATAGATTTCCACAGAGGCTGCACCAGTTTAGAATTCCACTAACAGTAAATAAATTTTTCCCATTTTTCCAATTAGACACTATCTATTGTCAGTTGTTTTCTTGATCTTAGCCATTTTGATTGAGGTAGGATTAAATCTTCAAGTAGTATTAATTTGCCTTTTTCTACTTGTTATGGATGCTGAACACCTTTTAAAAATAGATTTCATCTCAGTTTTTATTTCTGCTTTCAAGAACTCTGTCATTTAATTCCATAATTTGTTTTCTTGATCTTTTGTTTTTGAGTTTTCTTTGTGGGTTCTGAATATTTAATACTTTATTGGAATTGCAGCTGAAGAAGATTCTCTTCCACTCTGTGGCATTCTTCACTTGATTGTTTTCTTTTTAGTTTAATGAGATCCCACTTGTCGGTTCTTGGCCATAATTCCTGAGTTCTCTGTTTTATTATAAAATCCTTTCCATATACAAGCTTCTCAAAAACTCCCCTTAGCTCTCTTCCTTTTCTTACTTTTTTTCCTTCTCTGAACACAGTCTTTCCTCTTTCCCTTTTCCGTCTGTGGGTGAAACCAAGAAAATGAGGCTTCAGGTACAAGTGGATCTTTCCCAAGAGCTACCTAATTAAGCCTTGTTCCCTGAAGTTCCAGGTTTCTCTTCAGCCCAAAGCTGAGCCAGTCACGGAACCCTCGGCCTCTGAAGTGAGAGAGAGAGGTCTGAGGCCTTATGCAGTCACTGCATAAAAAGTGGTGTTAGATAAGACAGGTCCCTGAACCTGTGGAGGGAAGTGGAGGCTTTCTGCTTGTAGGGCATCTTGGTGGCTTGGATCATGCCCCATGAACATGACACTGACCCATGATCCTCATGCCCCTTCCTACTCCACTAAGCAGGCTGTATGGTTCTTGTAAGAAATACTTTAATCCCGGATCCTGGCGTCCCTGTTCCCCTAGGATATGTCCTAGAACACCTGGGGAAAATCACTTGTCCAACACATTTAAGATTATTACAAGAATAGAACTGAAAATACCATTTTAACAGATAAGGCAAATGTGTTCAGATTGTGCCTGGTCTTTGATTACAACAAACAGTCTTAGTCACACAGTAAAATGAAATTGATGACTTGCTGACAGCTAATCTCTTCCAAGAAACAATAGATGCCCTTAAAATGAAGATATATTCCAAAGCAGTTTCTTGCCTTTTCCCCCTACATTAAAAAGGAAACACTTCTAGCTGATTGGGTTATACACTAAAATGATTAATTTGTTAGTTTGAAATATGTTGTTAAGAATTTATGAGATAACATGCCCTCTGAAGAGATTTGGGAGGAGCTGGAATGGGGGGAACACTGAGAAAAAGCTGGGTGCTTCTGGTGATTAGAATTGGGACACCCTGAGTGTCTCCCAGGATGGGGATGGGCAGGTATTACTGTGATAATGGACCTGGGTCTCAGAGCAAATCCTGAGCACAGAATGAGGGAGAGCAGTGGGTCTACAGCATCCTCAGTCAAAACCAACTTTAAAAGCCATAGTCAGAGACTGAGGCTCTGAGAACCTGGACCAGACTATCAGGTGAAACCTTCCTCCCCCATACCTGACTTATAGTAGGCAAGTGGCCCTTAGAGGATGCTCAACATGAATGTCTGTGACTGTGCCCTGGACTATGAGGTCTGCCTGAGTGTATATTAGATGATATTAGAGGATGCTACTTAAACGTGGTCTTCATGTGGGTCCTGAACAACTGGAGTTGAGGGGGTTATCCAAGAAGCTGTTGCTCATATGTGGGATTTGTTCTTCTAATCGGGCTGCCTTATCTGGCCTCATTGGGAGAGGCTATGCCTGGCAGAGACTTAATGTATCAGGGAGGGGGGATATTTAGAGGCCCCCACCCACTCAGACTATAGGGGAAACGGAAGATGGGGGGAGAATTGTGGGAGGGGTTGATCAGGAGGGAGGCAATGAGAAGGATATAAAGTAATTAATTTTTGAAAAGAAAATGCTACTGGGAGTATGTTGAGTGAGAGATATTCTCCACCAGATCAGTTTTCTCTGTTGCCATGATTCAATTCATGTGGGAAAATTAGTTGTTTACTCTGATCCACTTTGAAAGCCAGAGAACAGGAATGCTGATAGGGTACTATGCAGGATGAAGGCAGGATAATGCAAGTATTTCAAGTCACACACTCAGGCAGAAACAATAAACTGTTTCCTCTTCACTTTCCTCTTCCTTCTTTCCTTCCTTCCCCTTTCTGTTTTTCTTCCTTCCTTCCTTCCTTCCTTCCTTCCTTCCTTCCTTCCTTCCTTCCTTCCTTCCTTTCTTTCTTTTTTCCCTCTGGGACTCAAAAGGTTGTGTGATACTATCTATACTAGGGAAGCTTTTTATTTTTCAGTTTGTCAGCTCAAAGTCTCATTTCATCTAGAAACTCACAGACAACCAGTAATGAGAAATGGCCAAGTGCATTATTTGGATACCCCATGGTCCAGTTAATATGTAATCTTTATAATATGCCTGGTCCAACTTGGCTTAGTTGTTCTTAACTCTAAATGTGTTCTCAGCTGTGAAGTCCCACGTGTTGGCTTTGAGTCTGCAGTAAATAAAGGCTTCTCTTTGTTTTCTCTCTCCTTGAGCTCCCACATACCTACACGTGGTCCAGAGTATCACTGCCTGTATTGTCCAAGAGATGATAATAAGCGGATTCAGATTGCACATCTGTAAGCCAAGACTTAATATTTTGAGAACCAAGAAGTTTTAAGTTATGATAGATTGTTTCCTGGCACCAAAGTAAACCTTCAATGACTTGAAATTCGAGAAGACAAAGTCAACATACACACAGTTTCACTATGACTGTAGCATCAAGGACACACAGATGTCACTATGACTGTAGCATCAAGAACACACAGATGCCACTATGACTGTAGCATCAAGGACACACAGATGTCACTATGACTGTAGCATCAAGGACACACAGATGTCACTATGACTGTAGCATCAAGGACACACAGGTGTCACTGTGATTGTAGTATCAATAACCACAGATGTCGCCATGGTTGTAGCAACAATAAAGAACGTACAGTTATTGCTATTACTGTAGTATTGAGAACCCAGTTGTCATTATGACTTTAGCATCAAGAACACCAACACTTGTTTTATTTTTGTACTTCTTGTTCCCTCTTCAGAAAATCACTAAGTACCTTGTTTTGCTTGCTGTCTAGTGTCATCTTTGATTCATTGTAAATAAGAACAGGTAGTCAGTGGAAGAGAAGAGGACACATCAGACTCTACTGAATGCAGGACAGGAGCATAGGACACTGGTAGCTGATGCATTCATCCTTCTAAATTGGGTGAGAAGGAAGCAGAGGCTCTAAAAAGTTAGGTGACTCTTGCCTAAGCACATGAGCCAAGCTGCCTGTGAAGAACTTTGTAGACCTTAACACAGACGTCAAAGAACTGACTGTGCTTCAAACCTTCCGTGCCCAGGCCTTGAACTTTACCTTTTTTGCCCTAGCTTCCCACATGCCCACATGCTGGAATTGTAGATGAATGCCACTATGCCTGGATGATGCCAGACAGTTTTAACAGTTTATTATATACATATTGATTTTAAGTTAAATATTTGAATATAACATACATTTATCTATTTTCATTGAAAAACCTAGTCTTGAGAATAATAGAGAAGGAAAAAAAAATCACTGAATTTAGACACACCGATACAACCAATTTCTTATGTGCTTTATTAGAGATATTCTGTAAGAGAGATTGCATGTCCTGTGATACAGTTTGACAATGAAAATATATTCTAGAAATATGTCTTAGTCAATTATGTTGTGCACAAACTCTGAGTACTCTCATAAAAGCTCAGATGAGTGAATGCCACTGGGTAATATGATCTTACAGAACTACCATAAATATTAATTTAATTTGAACATAAACATTGCTTGTTGAACAGTTATGTGGCATGTCACTGTATTTACAGAGACTCAGAGTATGATTCCAAATCAGAGTAGACCCAGACTGTGTTTTGTGATGTTTCTCTTATTGGTACTTTTTTCCACTCAGAACTTCTCCATATCTTAGCATCTGTGTGCATCATGTAATTTGAATTGAATTTTCCCTATCTCAACCTTTATATGTACTGTGTACCAGTCCTTTGAAATGAGCATGTCTGTATATGCTTGGGTAGGTGTTTGCAGAAGAGATTTCTAGGAGAAAAATATGCCTTTCTACCAGGTCTCACAGCCACAATTAGGACTTAGGTTTACTGGTTTAAACCCATTCTCTAGAGCATAAAATCCTAAAGTGAATGACCAGAGACAATTACAGGATTAGAAAGGCAGCCTTGTGGGATTATCCCTCTCTTGGTGTGAAATCCCATCTCAAGTTTTGCTTTTGGCTCTTTTTTTTTTTTTTTTTTTTTTTTTTTTTTTTTTTTGTATTTTGCAATTCAATCAGTTGTTATTGCCACAGGAATTTTCATGACATTCCTTATTTCAGAAGTAACTTGCATTACATATTTGGAACTGGCTGATTTTTGTGTGTGAACTTGACACAAGCTGGAGTTATCACAGAGAAAGGAGGCTCAGTTGAGGAAATGCCTTCATGAGATCCAGCTGTAAAGCATTTTCTCAATTAGTGATCCAGGGAGAAGGGCTCAGCCTATTGTGGGTGGTGCCATTTCTGGGCTGGTGGTTCTGGATTCCAGAAGGAAGCAGGCTGAGCAAGTCAGGGAAAGCAAGCCAGTAAATAACATTCTTCCTTGCCCTCTGCATCAGCTCCTGCCTCCAAGCTCCTGATCTGTGTGAGCTCCTGTGCTGACTTCCTTTGGTGATAAACAGCAATGAGGAAGTGTAAGCTGAACAAATGTCTCCTCCCCAACTTGTTTATTAGTCTTGATGTTTTGTGCAGGAATAAAAACCCTGAGTGAGACACACTTATACTGCATACTCATGTAAACTATTTCCCCTCTTTTTAAACAAGAGAGTGAAATGTTCTCACATGTAAAAGAATATAATTTATTTTATAACTAAAGAAATTGTTACAGCTGCTGAAATACTTTTCCATTTCCTTATATTTACTTTAAGTGTGATCTCGAATTATTATAATCATATATATATATATATATATAATGTATGCATTTTGTGAAGCATTGTCATACATAAAAATGATCATTACTTTCATTTGCTTTGTATTTAATCTGTTCTTTTAAAATAGTTTTGTAAATTAATTTGAATCATTTTCCCTTTGCAATAAACTAGATTAGTGGTATGTATTTCTAAGGATTTTTATTTTTATTGCACAAATTTTGAGGTTTTAATTACATTGAGATAGGTAATTTTTTATAATTTTATATTTTATTTTTAAATGTATAGCAATATTTGCTTGCACATTGATTCTAATGTCAACCTCATTATTTTATCTGCCATCATTCATCTTATATCTTTTATAAAGCATTTCTGTGGGATTGCACAACTGTGAGACATACTTAGCAATGCTACTGGTGCCTTGACTTCAGGTGAAAAAGTCCTGAGGGGTCCAGGTAGATGGTGGGGACAGCAGGAAGCAGCTGTATGAGGGAAGACAGAAGATGAAATGCAGGAGATGAAGCTGTGCCTTGTGGCAGGTGTGTCCCCTGCTTGCCTTGAGTTTTTTCAGGCAAGTCTGTGGAAGAAACCCTGAGGTTCAGTCCTTCCCAGTATTAGCTGACATATCACTTGGAATTTTAAATAAAGAGCTTGTTTGGCTAATCAAATCAGTCGAGAAAACAATAATGGGGTATAGGTGAGGATGATTACAAGGAAAGGGAAAAAGACTGCAGGTGAGACTAAATGAAAAATGATAATGGAAATGGAAGGGTTAAATGTGATGGAGGATGGAGGGCTGGGTAAAGAAGAAAGCACTCAGAGGGATAGCTAAAACTAAAGAACTTTTAATGCCACATGGAAACCTATTGGTTCTTTAAAATGTATCTATGTATATTACAAATACAGGATATTACAAGTGTACCAGAGACAAAGCACTCAGTATCACTGGGAAAGGGCCTTCCATTGTGGAGAGAAGTTGAATTCCCAGAATCCCCCAAGGCTCTAGCTCCCATTGCTAGCCTTGTCAAGCATGTTCCTAATTTTAAAGAAGAAACTAAGGTTTTGATTTTTGTTGTTGTTGTTTTTGTTTGTTTTTGTTTTTTTTTTTTCTTAATATAATCAGGGTGTCAGGAAAAGCCTCAGACTAGCCTGGCCCAACAGAGAAAAATTATTCAACAATATTACCCATATGTGAACCCAGTGTGTAACAATAATGACTAGCCTAGTAGAATATACCTCCTGGAGCAACAGGGGCATGAATGTTCTCTGATCAAGCACTTTATAATTGAATTGTATTCTGCTGCACAAGACAGAACTCATGCCTGGTACTGATAACTGAGCTAAAATCCTAGGCCTGGCTAGACATAGACATTAGGAGAGAGACTAAAACTGTTAATATGCTAAATGGATATGATATTAAGCTGTTCCCTACATTTTTATCTTTATACTCATAAATTGTTGCATCTCTAAACTCTCACCTGAGGCATTTCTTTTTGCAGTAGGTGGTGACTGATGCAGAGATCCACAACTTGCTAAGAATGAGAAACTGTGGGGTTATCAGTTCTAAATGAAACAACTGTGTCAGGCTCCCAGTCCTCAGAGATCATCTTGCAGAGTGGACAGAAAGAATAGAAAAGCCAAAAGTAGTGGACATCTAGAGTGAAACTTATTTAGGTGACATAATAGGACCACTGAATACATGAACTCACAACAGATATGATTCCGTGCACAAAATCTGCACAAGATCAAGATAGCTAAAATCTAGTATGGATGCTGGAGGAGCTCATAATGTCCCATTCATTGTAAAGAATCTATTAGCAATTGATGGGAAAGGAGAGTAATTTTCCTTCAGGGATGTGACCCATAGTTTAGTAGATAATCCTATACCTACAGAGAGAGACACACACAGAGAGAGAGAGACAGAGAGAGAGAGACAGAGAGGCGGGGGAGAGGGAGGGAGGGAGGGAGGGAGGGAGGGAGGGAATGAGAGAGGGAGGGAGGGAATGAGAGAGGGAGAGAGGGAGAGAGGGAAAGAGGGAGAGAGGGAGAGAGGGAAAGAGGGAGAGAGGGAAGGAGGGAGGGAGGGAGGGAGGGAATGAGAGAGGGAGGAAAGAGATCACATATAGTTCAAAGGTGAAATAGGGGGAATAAAGGAGAGGAATTTAAAGGGAGGAAATGGGGGACTGGGTTTGATCACACGTTTAAAGTTTTCAAACAATAAAATATTGTGACACTTTAAAATAGGAAGAGTCTGTTTTGTTGTTTCACGATCTGTTATTGCACAAATCAAGGCTTCCAGATGGCCCTATGGAGTAAATTCAACAAGCATCACTCGGCTCTAATGAGGCCACAGCCTCTGGCTCCACTCTTATTCTTTTGACAGTCTCACTATGGAATTTTTCTTTCATCTTATCCCTGACCTCATTGTGTCTGTGAACTAGATGGAGAAGAAAATTCTTATGCTTAGCACTCTCAACACAATGCTTCTAAATGCTTCGTTGATTCCTAAGTATTCCTAAGCATACATTTGTATTTCACTAAACAAAACCCACATTCAAATGGATTTGCGATAATTCGTTATCTATCTTAAATTTCCCAAGAGACTTCAGTGGCTGGCACCCTAAAGCATTATATGTGTTTGTGTTTGTCTTTTGTGTTGCTTTTTTATTAAACCATTATTATACAAGTACACATGTGTACATATATATAATATACAATATATATGTAGACATGCATATATGTATACACATGTATGAATTTTGGCCAGGTTGTTATTCCCCAGATTAGCCCCCCTTATTCTTCTTTTTTTCCCACTGAAAACCTTCTTGTTTTCAGCAATTGCACATATTACATTCATGTCTTTTTTTATCTGTATTTGATCCACCAAAATAAACAGGATCTTTTGTAAGAAGGTCGATTTAAGTGATGGTGGGTTGGGGACAAGGAAGAAACATCAGGAAATAGAAAGGGCTAATGAAAGTCAAGGTTGTTTGATTTTTGAGACAGATACTGCTAGCCTAGGACTTATAGTCCTGCCATAGCCTCCAGCACAATGATTATGGGTATGCACAAACATGCCTAGCTTACTCTATTGATTTATAATCAGTATGGCTTCCTTCAGACACACAATTGATACTCACATACTTACCTGAATGATACCTTATAAATTTTATTTTGCAGTCTGAACTGCCAAGGATCTTTAATTTAAACCTTTTCTAGGAGTCACTAGAATATGAGGAAAAACTCCTAGGTGAGATATCTCATAATCAGAAAGACATGCCTGGTGTGTACTCACTAATAAGTGGATATTAGCCCCCTCGACAAAATAAGGTACAGAATACAATCCACAGAAGTCAAGGTTAATAAGGTTAAGGCCCCAAGTGAGGATGTTTCAGTCTCATTTGAGAGGGAGAAGAAAGCAGAGGGCAGAGGGAGGAAGGGAATTGGGTGGGAGATGGAAGGGGGGCAGGGGAAATGGGAATGTGATCAGGTATTGAGGGGTATGAGAAGTAAAGCCCCAAGGGCCAGCAGAATGAATGAAAATATACAACCTCAGGAGGTAGAAGTGGGGGACCCTCTAGAATGTACCAGAAACCTGGAAGATGAGAGACTCTCAATACGCAAAGGGATGGACCTTAGATGAAATATACAACAGTGAGAAGAGGGAACTTGTAGAATCTACCTCCAGTAGAAAAATAGTGCATCAACTAGAGGGATGGGTTGCCAGCCCACAGTCAAAAACTCTGACCCAGAATTGCTTCTGTCTAAAAGAACTGCAGGGACAAAAATGAAGAAGAGACTGAGAGAAAGGAGGTCTGGTGGCATGCACAAGTTGGGACCCATTTCAAGTGGAGGCTCCAAGGCCTGACACTATTACTGATGCTATGGTGTGCTTACAGACAGGAGCCTAGCATGGCTGTCCTCTAAGAGGCCCAACAAGCAGCTGACTGAGACAGAAGCAGAAACTTACGCCTAACTAACTGTCTAAAATCAGGGACCCCTCTGATTGAATTAGGGAAAGGCTGGAATAAGTTGAGGAGGAGCATTACCCCATAGGAAGACCAGCAGTCTCAACAAACCTGGACACCTGAGATCTCTCAAACACCGATCAATCAATCAGGAAACATACACTGGCTGGTCCACGGCCCCAACACAGGTACAGCAGAGGACTGGCTGGCTAGCCTCAGTAATAGAAGATATACCTAACCCTTGAGAGACTTGAGGCCCTAGGGAGACCTGGAGAGGTGTAAGAGTTAAGGGTGGGGGTTGGCTACATCCTCTTGGAGACTGAATGGGATGAGGAGCTGTCAGAAGCTACTGGATTGCAAAATAAGATTAGAGATAAAAAAGGAACCAAATAAAAGAAATGCATGAAAGGAATGTAAACATAGAAGTAAAACATCAATTATTGGACCCTGACAGTCTAGAAATACTTGTTGAAAAATCAGCTTGGCTTTGTATTTTATTCCATAGTTTAATCTCTTTTTATCTGGGCTTTATTATGCATGTCTAAAATAAAGGTGTTTATAATCTAAGCATTTTCTTGTATATTTTATTGTTTAGATCTGTTTATCACATACTGATTTAATTTTTTCCATTTTATCACAGACAATAGACTCCACTCACCTTTCTTTTAACTACCTAACAGGATTTCTCACCTCTCTGCACATTGATAATGTTTTCTTTGACTCACCAGCCTAATTCCAAAGCTAATAATGCTCTTCAAGACACCCTTCTGGTTTTTAACATTAATCTGGTATGAAGTCATTGTCATATATCTTAGGTTTGCCATATGGCAGTTATGGTATCATAAAATATTCTGTCATTTCCTCACTGGAAATAACCATCTTACTTTGTTAACAGTTCTGATGGACAAGAGTTTGGATGTTACTAGAGAATGTTCAAGGGGTAGGGGGTGAAGCCATTGTAGAGCTGCTTGTTCCATGGGCAATTAGCTCTCTCTTTGGGATGACCAGTAGAGGTAGAGATATTCATTCAAGGTGTTGGCTGGAGTGACTTCATGACTCTGTCCACAGGAACGTTTTATATCTTGGGAATTTGAAGAATATTTGCCTGGTTTGTGTCTGATGTCTCTCTTAGACTTCAGACATTGCTGCTAAAGGTCAGATCAGCTCTTTCTGTAGCATCTTGTCAGCCTGTGGAGCACAGACAGGAAGTTATGATGTCTGGAGCTGCCACAGCTTCCTCACTCCAAGATTAGGTATGTTTTTTATTCATCCATGCCCTCTTTCTTTCCTTAACTTTTTCTTCTAAATCCCCTCCTAAATATGTATAAAGCTTTCTAGGATGAACTTGGACTTTTATCATCTACAAACATGGACTCCAACCTGAGAATGCTATTGATTTCTCTCTTTAGACACACACATTACCACAGACTTATGAAAGTTACAGAGAGCCTGACTACCTGAAAATAGAAGTCAAAAGTGAGAAATTGTTTAAAATTGTTATAACTATAACCAATTAACATTAACATATCATCTTTATTGTCACATAGATAAGTAATCCTGTGAACCAGAGATGAGAAAAGAAAAGCTTTATTTTACTCACGAGTGTTGCTAAGATTTGAGTTTGACTGTGATTCGTCACTGGTGTGTAGCCTAAGGTAAATTAGTTTGTCTTCATTAATGGCACAATGGAAACCTCTATTCTCTGTGAATTCCTGCTCATCCTGTGCTGTAAAGCTTTGTGAGGATTAAATGAAGTAGCAATAGCTTGTGCACGGTTTTTAGAGCCATGTCTTGAGGTCATTAGCTCCACTGGGGGGGGGGGTGTGCCTTCAAGAATGCACTTTACTGGCGAAACTATTTGGAAACTGGTCAGCAAATTCTTTATATTTTTTGTATTAAATTGTTGACAGGCTTAAAATTAATTGTAGTGTTATACTTCCTGGGCCAATTGCAACTCTCCCTGAAACTCCCAGTGAAGGTAAACAGAATTCAGCCCTTTGAGAATGGGCTCACTCTTCTGTGGCCTCAGCATGGTGCAGACATGGTCTCAGGACACATTTTCTGAAACTTTCAAGATTGCATTCCCCTTCTTTGGAACAGTACTCTGGAAAGGCATTATGATCCAGTGCCCAGACTCACCTTCTTTCTCTGCCCCCCCCCCCCAGGAGCTTTTCTGTGAGGAGTTCTGGGTTCCTACCAGGAATGGATAGGGACTCATTGTAGGCAAGAGATGTCAGAGTTGGTGAGAAAGTGTACACTGTCTCTTCCAGTTTCTTCCCTGGCCTAGAAATTTCACTGATACAAAGTGGATAGTAGTAACAGTTTCTCATGCTTTTCTAAAATGTCAGTAGGTAGGAATGTAATTAAGGATGCTAAATCCATGAGATAATGCTTATTAATCTGGAAGAATGCATGGATTTGTCAGTCATATGAACCTGAGTAATTTGAACCTTAGGAGAACAACTCTGTCAGATTGTGGAATATCAATCCAGAGGACACAGGAGACACAGACAAATCTGAGCCAAGTAATTTAAGTTTTGTTTCCCATGGCTTCTGGAACATGGAGGGACTGTTCTTTTCTGTCACTTACCCACCTGCTCTTCATCTTCACATGAAAACAGCCACACCCCGGTTGGTCAGCCACGACCTCTGAAGGCAGATGCTAGATAAGATGGGGCCACATTTTTGTGAAACACTCCAGCAGGTTAAAGCTGGTGTCATTTCTTAGTGTTGATCCCATAGTAGTAAGACGGTTTTGATGGATGAGTGAGTATGGAAAATGAGGGTCAGGAGGAGACTTGAGAGTCACATGGTTAGATCCATCTGAAAAGAGGCAGTGACCAGGTACCACTCTACCCTGTATATGGTCAATGCTACCTGGTGTTTAAAGTGGGGCAAATAAAATAAGCATACTATAAGCCCTAATCAAAGAAACCCCTCTTTCCAACTGACTGTGATAATTCCAGAACCAATGTTTCACAGGTCCTGAGAACAACTGAATAGTGCTTCCCCAGTTCTAAGTAAAAACCACCTCTGCTGAGGCTCATAGAATTTTGCAGATGAGGAAGAAGAAATAATTTAAGTTCCACAAGATAGGGAAAGAGGCTATGAAATGCAATCTTCTGGGCAAGATACAGCTGTTGTTATCAGGAATTCACAAACCTGCATATGTCTGCCTGGATCTACACAAGAATGGACTCCATCTCTCACAGTTAACTATAAGTGACTAATAGATTAAAGGACAGAGAAAGTTATTGATTTAGTTAAGTATCTACTGGGGAATCCACCAGACCTCAGTGGATGCTCTTAATCTGTTGGCCACACAGATAAGCCCTGGTTAAGCTAGATGGGTGACAAAGCCAAATGAAAAGGTATTAAATATAGGAATGACACTGGTAAAGATGGGAAGGATAACATAGATGAAATGATAAAAAGAGAGTATATAGGGAGAGAGTAATTAGAATGCAATATATACATATGTAAAATTGTCAAAGAACAAACTTAATTTTAAACAAGAAAAGTATAGGCAAAAAGCTTCTTTTCTATTAACAATTTGTGCTCTTCTGGGAAGGTGGTCCTCATTCCCTGAATTCTAAAATGTATGACATCTGTACTTTCTTTCTCTGTACCCTACAGTACTTTCATAGTTCACACACAGCTCTTTTGATGGTGGGTCAGAAGGTGCCAGGTAGACAGAGAAAGTAAAAACAGGTGCCCTGGGATGGTGGCTTTTTTTTTCTAGAAATTCATTGTGAGGAAGAAATAGTGGAAAGGTACAGAGGTGGGCATCTAAAGAGAAACAATAGGGAAAGGGAAGACCTGGGGTTCCTATCAAATATTCAATTCAGTATCTGTTTAGTGAACTTTTAACCTTACAGCCAGCCCCTCTTATTTCACAGGAATAAAACTATTACATTCCCTTTCTCCAAAGCTCAATCATTTGTATTTTCTGTGTTTGTACTGGAGACCTAGACACAGAATTCTCTATACCTCTACCAGCATCTCATCCATGTTATATTTCTAGGGTCTAGGGATTTGAGAATACCTATGTTCAAGGTTGTATACCTGCTTGAAAATTCTATGAGAAGACTCAGAAATAAGTGTGACCGTGTGAAGAAAGAGGACCTCTCAAACTGCAACTAGCAGATTGGAGACACTTGCCAGCCCTACCTCTCCTAGAAGGGAGAAGTAGGGGACCAGGCTCTGAGATAAGTAGGGATTTTGATTTCATGTGGTTAAGTTGAAATTTCTCCTGAATGCCCAAGAGATAGGGCAAACTGGACCATAAGGAGTTGAAGTAAAGGAGAGATCAGGTCTTTACTCTACAGGACATGGAAATGTCTGTAGGGAATGTTCTTGCTGTGTTCAATCACTTCTTCATATCACTGTATTTGAGCTATGAAGAGCAATGTGTAGATGACACCTGGGATTAGGCTACAGGAGGGAAGGGAAGAATTGCTCAACTTTCTATTGCTCCAGCTATTCTAGCATGTAGGCAAACCCTGAAATAGTCTCAAGTTTTTCAGTTTGGTGCTAAGTGGCACCAAGCTTTGAGTTCATAGTAGGAAGTGCCTGGAATTCAGAAAGTGGTGACTAAACTAAAAGAAAATTCTGTTTTCTCTGTAGGAAAGCTGTACTGGAAACTAGAACCCTCTGAGATGCTTTGTCTCTTTCTCCAGAATCCACCATGGCTACTAAAAGCTTCTCCTTGCTCTTTTCTGGTGCTCTCAAGGAGAAATAAATAATGGTCTCACTTGGCCTCTGAGGCAGGGTACTTAAGTAGCATGTAACAGTTCTGATCTTGCAAAAGCTTCATCTAGCCTACTTTTCTTCTCTAGGCCAGGCTTTTCTGTTTTGATATTGTATGGGGAGCTCTGTTCTGACCTTTCAGAGACAAAGCGCTCTGGACATCACTGAGCTACTGGGGGAACATGGGAGAAAGTGCCAATAGTGCTGTGTGGTTGTGAGTGGGTCTTAGTAGTAGGCTTGCCTAAACATGCACAAGGACCTTGGTCACACAATGCTAAGTAGTCAGCCCTGAAATTTTGTACATATAAATGAATATATAAACTCAGAAGTAGTATCTTCCTAAATAGTTGTATATCACATAAGTATATATAACAACTATAGAAAAAAGAGATCATGAATTGAAAACAGATTATGATTGACCTGGGAGTGATGATGGGGGAGAACATAGAAGAGATTGGAAAAAGAAAAGGAAATGGAGAAATGATGTAATTATATTTAATCCAGAATTTTACAGGAAAATTTAATAAATAGAATAAATAAGAGAAATAAATAAATAATTCTATAAAAGTCTGTTTCAAAGAGAAATGTCTTTGATGAGGGGTAAGAAATATACTCATTTGTGGTTATAAGTTTATTTCAAATGTAGTTTGAGACTATAATTATTTAGTAAATTAGCAGTTAGAGACCGTCCCTCCAGGATTCATGGGTTCACTAGCCTGAGAAGACTGGCCAGGTTTCTGATAGTAGGCATGAATTCCTTCTGTTGAGAAGGTCTTAAGTTCTTTTAGAGAACTGATGACTACTATTAAGGTATTCCTGCCACTGTTGCACTTTGAGATTATTGTTCCATACTGTCCATTGTTGTTCATTGGCATCTTTGCTGAGTAGGACAGTTAATGGCTTCTGTCCCTTGCAAACTCACTTAGTGTCTTCTGGTACTAAGAAATCTGGACCTCAGGAAAGAAACTTTCCAGCCAGATCCAGTTCAGGTTCCCTAGGACCTGGGTCTGAAATACATAGTGTGTTTAGCACTAGGGAATCACCTTTTACCTCCAGGGAGTAACTAAGGACAGTAACAACAACCTGCACTGTTTTCAGAGTCTTTTAGAGAACACTGACCAACAGCTCAAAAAGGAAGATTTTTGTGCCCATTGTTGGAGTTTTCACGGTAGACAGTCCCTATCTCTTTGGGGAAGCATTGACAACCCAGATGGGAAATTTTATTTAAACTATATATGTGCACACAAACACAGACGGACAGTAGTTAGGGTTTCCATTGCTATAAAGAGACACCACGACCAAGGCAATTCTTATAAAGGACAATATTTAATTGGGCTGGCTTACAGGTTAAGTGATTCAGACCATTATCATCAAGTCAGGGAACATAGCTGCATGCAGGCAGACTTGGTGCTGGAGGAGACAGGCCAAGTATTCTTAATCTTGATAAGACTTCAGTCAGGAGAAAAACTGTCTTCTAGGCATTGAGAAAGAGGGTCTCAAAACCCATCTTCACAGTGACACACTTCCTCCAAAAAGACCACACCTACCCCAACAAAACCACACCTCCTAATAGTGCCAGTCCCTGGGCCAAGTATATTTAAACCACCACCTTCTACTCCCTAGCCTCTATAGGCTGGATCAAATACATGAGTCTTGAGGGGACCATACCCAGCCATAGTTTAATGCAAAATACATTTAGTCCAACTATAAATGTTCCATAGTCTATAATGTTAAAAGTCCAAAGCTCAGAAATCTTTTCTGAGATTTATCCAATCAGTTAACTGTAATCCCCTATAAAATAAAATAAAAAAAAAAAAAAATAGATCACATACCTCTGACATCACAGGATGTACCTTACCATTCCAAAACTTCAGAGTAAGGAAATAGTGGACCAAAACAAGACCAGAAACTAGCTGGGCAAAGTCTAAACCCAGCATCTTCATATCAGATGCCAATGCTCTCTTGAGATCTCCAACTTCTATTATCTTTGTTGACTGCAACACAACTCTTTCTCTTTGCCTGCTTCCACTCCCTATTAGTAGCTTTCCTCAGCAGAACATCTTTCTTTTTTTTTCTTGAATATTTTCTATGTTTACATTTCAGATGTTATCCCTTTCTGACAATCCCATCCACTCTCCCCTTCCCATTGCCTTAATGAAGATGCTCCCTCTCCCAACCACCCTCTCCCTCCCACCTCAATTTCTTGGCATTCCCCTACACTGGGAAAAAGAGCCTTCACTGGATCAAAGTCCTCGCCTCTCATTGATGCCAGAGAATAATATCCTCTGCTGCATATGTACCATGGACCATGGGTCTTTCCATGTGAACTCATTGGTTGATGTTTTAGTCCCTGGGAGCTGTAGTGGGTTTGGTTAGTTAATTTTGTTTTCCTGAGGCTGCAGACCCTTTCAGCTCCTTCATTTCTTTGTCTAGCTTCTTCATTGGAGTCCCTTGTGTTCAGTCTGATGGTTAGCTGCAAGCATCCTTCTCTGCATCAGTATGGCTCTGGCAGAGCCTCTGAGGAGACATCTATATCAGATTCCTGACATTAAGCACTGCTTGGCACCAGCAGTAGTATGTGGGTTTACTGGCTGCATATGGGATGGATGACCAGGTAAGGAAGTCTTTAGATGATCTTTTCTCCAATCCCTGCTCCTCTATTTGTCCCTTTATTTCCTCCAATGAGTGTTTTGTTTTTCCTTCTAAGATGGACTGAGGCATCCACCTTCTGGCCTTCTTTCTCTTTGAGCTTCAAGGAAACATCTTTCTAAAATCTTTCAGTGTTCCAGGCAATTTCAACTTTACAGCTTCTTGTTCCAATGTCTGGGATCCACACATGATCTTCTGGGCTCCTCCAAAGGTCTTGCATCACTTCTGCAGCTTTGCCTTCTGCATCACACTAGGCTCTGGTAGACTCCACTGGACTGCTGCTCCTGTTCTGGGTAGTCATCCCATGGTACTGGAATCTTGAATTTGCTGGAATCTTCATTGCAACTAAGCTTCCACAATAGCTGCTCAAAGGCTCCCTTCACAGTGCCAAACTTCTACTTCTTTATTACCCCTTTAGTCCTGGTGGTCAGTTGCAACTGAGGCTACACCTTTACCAATGGCCTGCCTTGACCTCTCATAGTGCCAAGTATCAGCTGTTACCCATGACCCCTTTATGCCATCAGAAACAGTGCCACTTGGATGATTCTTACACATTATCAAGTTCAGCTGAAGCACAAGGTACAACTTGGCTATCTCTGGAATATAGCTTCTTTGTGCTCCCAGAAGCACTTCCCATCAGATTTCGCCTCAGTGATGTTGGTCTCTTCTTAATTACCCCTAACTTCTTAGCTCCAGCTAACCGGCATCAATTGTCCCATTAGCCTTTTATATTCTTGACTCTAAAGCCAGAACCAGATGGTCAAAGCTACTGAGTTCTGCTCCTTTTTGAAGTTGGAACATGGCCTCCTTGTTCTATTCCATTATCATCAGCTTTCTACTTTTCAGCTTCTTCATTTCCTCAGCTTGGCTGTCCTGGAACTTGTCCTGGAACAATCAGTAGATTGACCTTGAACTCAGATGTTTGCATGGCACTGCCTCCTAAATGCTTGGATTAAAGGCATACACCACCAGGTCTGCACTTATGCTTTTCTTCATGTAGAACTTTCTCTGTCCCAGGCTGGCCTTGAACTCAGGCAGTAGTTCACTCATGATAGATAATGAAGTTAGTAGGAGATTCAATACAATACAATATGTGACAGACATATAAAATAGATATTAAATAAGTACTGATGGTTTTCTCTTCTTTCCCCACCCCCTATAAATGCCTATAAACAGACACAGTCAGACATCATCATACACACACACACACACACACACACACACACACACACACACTTGCAGTTCTCTTCTTCTACAATATAAGTTCCAGGGATCAAATTCATATTCTTTTGCTCAACAGAGAGAGACTTTACCTAGCTGAAGCATCTCACTGACCCCAATTTCTAAAACAGACTTGTACAATAATTGAAATCACACAACAAATCTTTGATGGCAAATTTAAGTGATCAGAATAAGAGGCTAGGAAATCTGAAAAGAAATAAATTGAATAAATAAGGAGACCAGAAAGGATAAAAACATGAAGGAGAAAAATGAAGATTTTTGTAAGACCTGTAAGAAATCTCAAGTGAAAAACCTACAGGGTGGCAACAGAACCAGAGTGAGTACAGAGAGAAGGAAGAGTGAGTACAAAGAGAAGGAAGAGTGAGTACAGAGAGAAGGAAGAGTGAGTACAGAGAGAAGGGAGAGTGAGTACAGAGAGAAGGAAGAGTGAGTACAGAGAGAAGGGAGAGTGAGTACAGAGAGAAGGGAGAGTGAGTACAGAGAGAAGGGAGAGTGAGTACAGAGAGAAGGGAGAGTGAGTACAGAGAAATAAGATTGCTAGAAACTTTGTAAATTGGATAAACCTACATTGAAAAGCACATTGAAGCCCAGAAAATGGGGTCATAGATATCTACATGAATAAAACAATAGATTGCTTAACAAAACCCATAAAGGACAGGCTCTTAAAATCATAAAGAGAAAAGTACTCATCACAAAGCTTGCTCCGTTTAACAGCTAACAAACAGTTCACCAGAAATCACAGAGAAAAAAATATATACCTAGGAAAACAAATGTAAAGGGCTCCAAACAACAGTCACCTAAGACATTAATTCCCACAAAACTATACTTCAAAAACAGAGAAAATGAAGATGCTGCTCAATCAAGCTCAGGGTCTGTTGCCACTAGATTTACTCAAGGAGAAGTGGAGAATGGAACCTTGGAGTTCAAATAGAAGAATGCTACACAGTGAACCAGAGACACAGGAAAAATAAAGGGCTAGCAAGAGTGATTGCATGATGAATTCAAAAGGCACTATTACTATGGTTTTGTTTTGGAACTCATATCTGATTTGCACTACTATTTAAATAATAATGGCAAGTAGTATTGTGGTCCATGAAAGGCTGGAAAATGTTACCCCAGACTCAACTAGTTTGCAAAAGCAAGGAGCATTTGTTGAACAAATTTCATCAGGATAGAAGGACCCTGACTGAATTTGCAGATTCAGTTTTAAAGCCAAAACAATTAATATTAGGAAGGGGTAGGTGACCTATGTATTAATTGGGGAATTCTATCTCGGGGGGGGGGGTCAGGGTGATGCTATGATTGGTTAGGTTCTTGCTTCAAGCATCTTTGAATATTTTTGCTCCATGCCAAGGAGGGGTATCTCTTGACCTCTTGATTGCAAACTTAGCTAGCTGTCATTTTGCAGGCTGGGGAGGCATCCCTGTTATATAAGCTTGCAGTTCTAGTAACTGACTTACCCAGTACTGTGAAGTAGAAACTCAGGTCTGGACTCCTGAACTCTTAGTTTACAGCCTGTCATGGAGTCAGTTTGGTTCAGGCCATTTCATTTCTTTTAATAATTATAAAGTCTGTTAAAGAGAAATAATTTATAAAAATATAAATTGTGTTAGTAGAAAGACAAACAGAAACACAACTGGACAAACATACAAAAACAATTAGGAGCAGATACTTTTAATATTATATGGAATTTAAAGATGTGTCAGTTCAAACTAAATTATAAATTTAAGATATTAATTTTAATTCCAATGATAACATCTCTCTATCTATCTATATATATATATACATATACATATACATACATATATATATACATATATATCACCAGCACAAATGAACTTTAAAGGAAATAACATTGTTACACCAAAACAATTTTTATTCAAATGAAGGTTACAATAGAAAAAAATGGAGGATAAAATATATGACAAATAAAAAATAACAAATATAAAATTTTATTATTTTCTTGCTAGTAACTAATTTAAAGGAGAATAATTAAGTGTTCTAATTAAAGGCAAAGAGAGCATGATGAAAGACTGAAAAGACATCTCAGTGGTTGAAATCACTTGTTGCACTTGCAGAGGACCTGAGTTCAGTTCCTAACATTCACACAGAGCAGTTCACTACCTCCAGATCTAGTGTTTCTGATTCTTGCTCTAGCTTCCTTAGACACTGTTGCGGTTTGAATCAGAATGGAGAGGTTTATATGTTTGATACTTCCTTATCAGGAAATGGTACTATTTAAGAGAGAAATTATAACATGTGGTCTTGTTGGAGTAGGGGTGTCCTTATTGGAGGGAGATGTGCTACTGGGTGTGGGCCTTGAGGTTTCAAAAAGACCATACCAAGTCCAGAGTCTCTTTCTTCCTGCTGTTAGCAGATCATTATGTAGAACCCTCAGCTTCTTCTTCAGTACCATGTCTGCATACATCACCATGTTTCTGCTGTGAGGATAATGGACTAGAATGCTCACTGTAAGGAAGCCCCAGTTAAATGCTTTCCTTTATAAGAGTTACCATGGTCATAGTATCTCTTCTCAGCAAAAGTTCATTAATTAAGACAGATGCCAACATCAGTGCAACACACATATGGGTAAACAGGTATACAAATATATACAAAAATATTTAATATTTTGTTTAACAGAAGCATGATACAATTATATGTTACAAAAGATCACCTTACATATATACAACATAAATACACTCAAAATGAAAGAACATAAAAAGATATCTTTTGTCAATACTATCTTAAAAGGAGTTATAGTAACCATACCTTAGTAAACAATATCAATTCTAAGTACAAAACTTAAGCGATGAAAAAAGACATTTTGTGTTCATTTTATGTTGACAAAAGTATGGATTTATGAAGATCATGTAACAAATATATATGCACTGAAAAACAAATCCCTGAAATATCAGAACAAAATTGAAGTGAGAAGTCATATTTTTAAAATAACAGTTGGAGGCTTAATGACCTCATTTTTAATAATCAGTAGAAGATGCAGACATAAAATCCATAACTTAATAGAGACTTAAATAACACTATAAACTAAATATGTCTAGAAGAGTATATAAAACTACATATCAGCAACAATAGAATGTACTCCTTTTCTTTTTTCCCCCACTTATTCACAAACACTACATCATTTTAGTGGAGAGACTTGAGCCTCCACCGGGTTTGGCATCTATGGCATGATCCGGAATCAATCTCTTCTGGACCCTGAGGGAGCACAGCACATTCTCCACTCCTTTCCATACAGAGATGAGTGGCCCATGTATAGAAAATTTCTCTTCTTTTTCTGCTCTCTGAAGTCTTTCCAGACTCTCCCTAACCTTACCATCTAAATTTAAGTTCTGTCTCAACAAACAAACAAAAGCCAGTCCAATATCAAAACCTCCCAAAACAAGGAAAGAATAAAACTATACCTATAAAACAAAACACCAAGTTACAACCAAACAAAATCACAGAAAAAAATATGGAGTTTATCTTATCCAAATTTGATATGACTGCTTTTAGTATTATATCTTATTTTGTTATGTTATTTTAAAAAATTGTATGATTGAATGAATGAGGAAATGAATGAAAACATAGTCCCCGGGATTAAAGTTAGCAATAAACTGTCATTTATACCAGCTTGTGAAGCAAAAAAAAAAAAAAATCCAATGACATGACACTAGATATATTAACCATTCCAGGGTGGGTATCATGTTCATGAGCGATTGACTAACACATAATACACTATACTTTTTCTTTTAAAGCGCGCATCAAATATGTTTGTAGAAGACCGCAGTCAGAACAAGCAGATTTTAAAATATTAAAATCATTCAAACTATTTTCTACAACAGTAGAAAAAAGCCAGAGATCAAAAACAGAAAAGAAGTGGGACGAGTAAAAAACATACAACAATGAAATTCCTAAGAAAATGGATGTATCTCGAGAATATTATCCTGAGTGAGGTAACCCAGTCCCAAAAGGACAGACATAATATGCAGTCACTGATAACTGGATACTAGCCCCAGAAAGCTCTGAATACACAAGAAACAATGCACAGACCACATGAAGCTCAAAAAAAAAGAAAGGCCAAAAAGTGGAATCCTCAGTGCTTCGTAGGAAAAAAAAAAAAAAAAATACGTGTATAGCACCCTCACAGAGTGGGGTATACCTAGACCTAAAATCATTAATAACTCAAGAGTAAAAAGATAGCCTTGTGGCAATTTTTGGTATTTAAAAATCATTATGTTTAATCTACACACACCAAGAAAACTTTGACTATTCCCATGTTACGTTTTGTTTAACATGTACTTTATGCTCATTGTAACTAGTAAGATTTCAATGCATACTATCAAACCTTAAAAAAAAACAAGTACTGACAAAAATATATTAATATAGTTATATGCCAAAATTCTTTTAAAAGTCTGTGCATGTATTTAAAAAAAATAAAGTTGTAAGAAAAAAAAGATTTGAACAAAAAAATATGGAAAGAAAAAACATAAAATCTACTCTTAAAGAAACAGATATAAGAAAATAAAGAGAAATTTGAAAGTTTTACAGATGAAATAAGAACAGAACACTAGAATGTATATGTTCAGCAAGCACAGAGCTCAGAGGAGCACTTGCAGCTACAGCACATGCCCCATGAGAGAAAAGGGAGCTGACATGCATAACTAACACTGGTATTAAAAATATAAGAAGCTGAACCACCATCCAAAGAGCACACATAGAGGGACCCATGGCTCCGGCTGCCTGTGTAGCAGAGGATGGCCTTGTTGGGCATCAGTGGGAGGAGAAGCCCTTGGTCCTGCAAGGCTCTATGCCCCAGTGTAGGGGAATGTCGGGAAAGAGGAGGGCGGAGGTGGGTGGCTGGGGGAGCACCCTCATAGAAGTAGGGGGAGGGGGCATGGGAAAGGGAGTTTATGGAGGGGATACTAGAAAAGAGAATAACATTTGAAATGTAAATAAAATATATCCAATAAAAATTTAAAAAATAATAATAAAAGAAAAACCAAAGTAGCAGAAAGAAAAAAACAAATCTAATAAAAACAAGATGAGAAATGAAGTACGTATTTACTACAAAATAATAAAAAGATCAAAGAAATTAAGCTTTTGTTTTGGTTTGCTTTTGAGGTTTTTTGTCTTGAATTTTTTGTTTCTTTGTTTTTGTGGGTTTGTTGTTTGTTTGCTTGCTTGCTTGCTTCTGTGTAGCACTGGCTGCCCTTGAACTCGATTTATAGACTTGACTGGTCTTCAACTCACAGAGATCTACCTGCTTCTAGCTCTGTTATGATTAAAGGTGTGTGCCACCACTGCCTGGCTTTAAGCTTTATTTTCTTAACATTAAGAAAATGGACAAAATTTAGTTGAATTGTCACAGAAAATGATAAAATAATTTAAAAATTAGCAAGTGGAAACTTAGAGAAATGCAGTACTGTAAGAGGGGAAAAAAATCTCAACAAAGAAAAGTGCAAGTCTGGATAGTTTTCCTCATTAATATAAATAACCCTGAGAGAAGAAGTGAAGAAGAAAGGAGAGGGGAGATACCCAGAGACTGAGAGGGAAAGGGAAGGAATAAGCAAGAGAGAAAGGAATATGTGTGGGAGGGGGGATTGTATGTGTGTAGGTGTCTGTTTAAGAGACAGAGACCAAGACACATAAACAGGCATGGAGAGGGGTACAGAGAAAGAACGAGAGAGAGAGAGAGAGAGGGAGAGAGAGAGAGAGAGAGAGAGAGAGAGAGAGAGAGAGAGAGAGCAGGCAAGAAGGAGAGAGGGAGGGAGAGAGGGAGATAAGGAGAGAGGTTGTGGGAGAGGGAGAGAGACAGAGAGACAAGAGAGAGACACAGAGAGACAGAGAGATAGAGACAGAGACAGAGACAGAGACTATGGGTAAATATGAAACACACAGCTTATTTTGAGGCCACCTCAAAATAATACAGGAATACAGTACAGGAATACAAGAAAACCAATGATCAATATGCATATGAACGCACATATGAAGATTGGCAAAGCCGGTGCAGTGTAGCTGCATGGTAGCAGGAAGCACCCATATTCAAGCAGACATTTTCCTGGCCTGGAGACATAATTTCATTCTTAGGTAAGAAATCAACCTACATAATATATTACATTAGTAGAATACAAGTAACAACTAGGAGACTATCTCAATTGGCTCAATAAAAAGGGGTGTGAAAAGAGCCACATCCGAGGCTCAGAAACATTGCTGAAGATGGGACAGAAAGATTGTAAGAGCCAGAGGATCAGGAAAATACTGTGGGATTGTGTCTCCTCCTACCACCAGGGCCTCCAGCTTTAAAATCTCAGACTTGAGCTGAACAAAGAACACCAGCACAAGTGCATGGGAATGACCATGCCTCACTCTCTCACAGGGCACTACAGGCACCCGAGTAAAGCTGTAAATTGGAGGAGTGGTTCTCCCCAGGGTGGACCCTAAACTTAACAGGCTACATTTGGGAATATATGAATGCATAAATGCCTTCAACAACCATTAGTGAAAAAGAACCATAAATTTGAAGTAGGGTGGGGAAGGGTATCCAGGTGGGTTCTGAGAGATGAAAGGGGAGAAAGAAATGTTAGTTCCAAAATATTCTGACCTATAAACAACAAGAGACCACCGTGCCTTAGCAATATAAACCTAACTCTAAGACAAGAGAGAAAAGAATGCATTCAGTATGATAGAAGACACATCAAAACTCCACAGCTAACTACAGGCTGAGGCTGACTCCTGTGACGTTTTGCTGAAGCAGACCTGTGGAAGGACAAGTGATGTTTGGAGAGAGTATAAATAGGACACAACAGACAGTGATGGCTCATTTGCACAGCTAGCCTTCCAATTTTTAGTTGGTCTTGAGTCTTTGCTGATCTTCACTTTGTTGAGAGAGGTACTGTAGAGAACTCCTGGCATCCTGGCTGGGTCCCATTGCTCTGGCTGACTCATGCAAATTCTGCCAAGGCCTATCTGTTTCTGTTGGACCAAACCACCACTGCTCAGTTGAGTTTGTTATCCTGACAAAATCTAACTGGACTGCTGATATCCTGACAAAAACTGGAATCGCCCCAAAGAGCTATTTCTAAACTGGTCTACATCTCCTTATTCTACCATCTTTTGTCTCCTACTTTTGGATGGTAGGGTAGGAGGTGATGGGGGTGGTGAAAGCGTTTGAGAATGTTTATTAAAAGTAGGTTTTGAAAAATCTAAGCCTACATTTTTCCTTTTCAATTAGTAACAAAACCAGGCTATTTGCCTTTTCTGCTATTATTCTACATTATTCTGTTGATGTAAGCCAGGGAAATTTCACAAGTAAGAGAAAGAAAAGAAATCCTAACAAAAAACAAAAGAATAAAAAAATAGTCTCTACATTTCTAAATGGCACAACTGCATATTTAGAAAATCCCAAATTATTAGTAGGCGCATAAAATGCCATCACAGTTCATTACATCAGCAATGAGCCATAAAAGAAATTAAAACTACAATTCTATTTATAATCACTTCCACAATAATGGACTAAGGATAGGGAAATGTACAAACTTCAAAGAAACTAAAAGTCTTGTAACTGGATGCTAAACAGCGTTGCTGGAAGCTTTAGAGATTAGCTAATTAACTGGAAAGCTACACTGCAGCCACAGATTCAAAAGGTGAATATTGTTTGGCAGAAACCCTACCCAAATGCATAGACTGAGTGAAATCTCTTAAAATTCTCAGGTGAACATTTTCTAAGAAGTGGAAGAGAAGATACAATCCTCAGGTATCTAGGAAATAGTGGGAAAAACTACAAATGACAAAAGAACATTGAAAAAGAAAATGTTGGACTTTATTCCAGTCTGAGTCCTTATGTGAATGTAGTACAGAGCAAATCAATTTAAAATGAGGTCACTCTGTTGGGTCATAACTCAATCTGGCAGATTGATGACAATCTGATGACTAAAAATAAATATGTTTATGGCAAAGTGACATGTGACAATGAAGGAGGGGAGAAGGATGGGGCCAGTAGATAGCAGAGAGTAGATCACTACACTTGTCCTGCTGAACTGTAAGACAACGCATCTCACTATTGCTCATCCACTTTGTGCTACTTGGTTATGGAAGCCCCAGAAAATCTTACAAGATCTTATACTTTCTGATTTGACATTCCCAATTGAGCTACAGTAACCAAATCTGCCTGGGACTGGCATAGGATAGATATATTAGCCAAGGGAAGAGAATCAAAAGCCTGTTAACTAACTCACTTATTTAGGACCAATTGATTATTTTTCTACACTGGTGCCAAGACTATATCCTCCAGAGAAAGAATAAAAAGAATAAACTCCTGAACAAATGAATAGCTAGATATCAATATGCAAAGTAGCAAACTAGATGCTTATTGTATACCATATAAAATTTACAATTAATATATAAACACAGAACTTTTGGAAGAATTTCTATGGGTATATTGTCATGACCTTACATCTGCCAAATCTGAAGATAAATACAAAATATGTATTGTAAAATAAAAACAGGCAAAAGTGACTTAATTGAATAAAACCTCGTTCATCTAAGTATTGTGTACCCATAAAATAAAAGATAACATTTGCATGTACTGTCATATATATTGAGCTCCTGCTGCCAATACAATATTAACTGATAATGCATAGAGCTTGTGTCTCTGAAAAGGAAGAAGAGCTTTTGGGTATAATGAGAAGAGGTATCAGTAAGAGAGGGACTCACACATGTCTTGTGTTGGATGAAAACCAGCAGAACACTCTTCAAAATTCAGAGATAGAGGGAAGAAGAAAGTAGAATTAGAGCTTAGTTATTTGTAGAAAATGGTTGCTGCTATCCACAACCAATTTCACCGATAGTTAAAATCATATGTCTGCACTAGAAATTGGCAGCTAAGAAATGAGAATGGCACTAGCACATGGATTGGATTCCAATCTAAGATAGTAGATGGCCTGTTCTCCCAGGGACACCTGACCCAGGGTGTCTTTTTTTCATGAGAAGCTCATTTTCATGAGACACACTCAGCAGCCCTTGTAAGAAAAAGAGCAACATGCAATTTCCAAATAAGGGCTTCTCAGGAGAATGCCTGGATACTGATAAGGGAGGGAGGGTGTTGGAGGGGCATAAGCTCACAATGCCAAACAAATTTCCCTTAGGAATAATACTGCCTAATGAATAGGCTTTGGAAGCCTGAGGTTGATTTTCAGGAAGCTAATACATGTAAAGCTGTCCAGCTACAGTAAAAAGGAGATTGCTTTCATTTTCTTACAGACAATAATAGCTCACTCTGCACTTTGAAAACCATGTAATTTTATAAAATCTGTTCCATCTATTACAAAAGTTTCTTACTCTTCAATGTTCTGTCTTTCTCTTTGTCTTCATCTTTTTCTTTCTCCTTTTAACTTTTTCTGTATTCATTTGTTCGCCCTTCTATTGCCTCTCTGTTTTACTTCTCTTTATGTCTTTGTGAAGACTGCTAATGAATCAATGATATCCCTTTGTCCTTTCTACTCCCAGCCTCTCTATTTCTGTCCTTCTGTCCTCTGATCCCCCTCACTTCTTCTGATATCATAGAAGAAGCTAGCCACAAGGTCCAAAGCAGATCTTTGTCCTGTGCAAAAACAAGGGCCAGCATGTAATCCACTGAAATCTCCTGGGGATGGCCATATAACTTAAATATTGCTGTAAGTATATCAGGTCTGAAAAAGCTTGAGGAATACAGGAGCAGGTGGGAAAAAAAATCACACGTGTTGCTGCTCAGGGCTGAAAGGCCATAGGTTCTTTAATCCCATAGTAAGTTTTGTGTTTCATGATGGGGGAACACAAGACAATTATCATAAGGCTAAATCTAGAGTCATGCTCTCCTTCCAGGAGCCAGACTAATTTGTTTGCCTCTATTGAATCTCCATTGCATTATGGAGGACACCAAATTAAAGATTCATTTGCCATTTTTTTTTCTTATAACCTTGGCACAACCATCAAGCCTTCTGGAAATCCATCATTCATTTGCCACACATTTCCCAGTGTCCTTTAGCAAAGTTCATTGTTATACGTTTTTATTTACCTGGGTATTTAAGGCTATGATCCTGGAATAAACAAGCTGGTTGCCATACTCCTTCTATTCTAATGTTCTTCATGGGACTACTAGCAAGGAAATTCTTATGAAATTAAATATCTGTTGGAGAATACAAAAGTTTACATAATCTTAGATTGTCCTGAATCTGTTTGTATTTTAATGTTAATTCCACTTCCCCAAGGAGGGCAGGCTAGTTACATGACTCCAACTGAACATTCACATTTTAATTAGTAAAATGAAGGAAAGCCAGTGACTGGGTGGGGTGAGGTAGATGGAGAGGGCTGAGAGGGCTGAGCAGGTCAGAGGACAAAGGTTAGAGATCTTGGCAACATGGAGCTTCCCAAGGACCAGCTGGACCCAGGTGGGATTTACTGATGTTAAAAAACCGTGAGCATTAAGGATTTTACAGGTCTAATATCTCATATAAAAGGGCAGTTTGTATCTTTGTCTATTTGATGAAATCTTGTGTAGAGGATTTGTGGATTGAGTGTTGACTATATAAAAATATGCATGAAAAGCTTTTGGGCTGTAGAGTTGTGTTTCTGTGGGATTTTGGGATATAGAAATACCCCGTGACAGGGGTGGAGAACAGAACGTAGAAAACTGCCAAGGGAAGGGAGTTGAGCAGACAAGTTGGGCTGTGGTGGTAGCTCAGACTCGGCTCCAGAGGTGCGTGGGGCTCCGTATCACGGTCAGGCCTGAGGAGTGAGACCTCAGGGCCAGTAAAGGGATAAACCCTTTATTATTTTTTAATATTTACTGCAACAGACAATCATCTAAGAAGTCTTTAATACCATGGCATATTCCAGGTTGTAATTAGTATCTCAATTATGTTTGCTTCCGTCACTTCAATAAGTTATAGGGAAGAAATGTTCTAGTAGCCATTACCACTGATCTCTTATTTGGTTTTATCTAGTTTTTAACCCCATGCCTACATTACAACTCCCATAAAAATGAAAATACATTACCATCAGGTAGACATCAGAAATGGCAGTTGCATACTGGCTCTGGGTCACAGGTCCCTAGCTCAGGCAGCTCTACAGCAGATGTCAGCAGAACTGCGGAGTCTCTGAACTGAGATTGGACGAGAATGTTGACTTCCTTCCGTGAACTATATTTTGAAGAATACAGAAAACACAGTCCAGGAAAAAGACTCTGGTTGTTAAAGGGCACAACCTGACAAGGGCTGGTTTTAGGGACCTGAAGGTGTGTGGTACAAACCACTATGGCATATACTGTCTGGTTTGAAAGGAACAAAGATGTCGCTGTGGATGTCAGAGGAACCTGGAAACCAACTTTCCACCCTTTCCCTGCACCTTCTCATTTTATACTCTGCTGACTTATTAAGCACCAAATACTGTGCTACACTCTGGAGACACAAAAATTACCTCCATAAAATGATTGCATATTATTATAAAGCAAACATGTAATGCATATTATAAGGGAGAAATTATATAAACACTTAATTAACTTCACATTAATTTAGTAAAATCCCTGCTCAAACATTAGCTACCTGTAGAACAGCCACTTAACCTCTGTGTACTTCAACCCTATTCATTAAATTATTTTCATATTGCACAGATATTTATGAATATAGTAAGTATGTTAGACATGGATTTGATAATACTGGATATGCCCAGAACAAATATAATTTCACTTATGAAATTTACAGTTTAGAAGAGAAAAGCTAAGAAATAAGAATCATAAGCAACATATTTCTTTATTTATTTTATTTTGTCTGTCTTATTTGGGGATTTTTGATTAGTTTTATGCAACGAAAGACATAAGATCTTGTTTTTGACACAGCTTCATTCAATGATGGCATCCTGAAGGCATATAGGCTATTGATAACTGATAGGAAACTATAGCATATTTCCATCACGATTAAAATTATTCTCTGCTTCAGCTTCTTTCAGACACTGTTGAAAACATTTTAGTGAGTTTTAAACCAGTAAAACCACCAGAGTTCTCATATGACCCATTAATTTCATTTCTAGTTATGTATTTAGCAAATTTAATACAAGATAGTCTAAGGCTTTGTCAATTTGTCTAGGAATTCTACTTATCTGATAATTTATCTTCTTTAACGTGTGTTCTGTTTCCTAATTCACCAAGTTACACACCACTTCCTCTACGTGATTGAGTCCCTTTCCGGCCTTACTTTTACACAGAGGCCAGGCCTCTAGTCTGGTAAACAGGTTTCTTGTTTACCAAGCACTTTCTCCTTTTTTTTAAGCCCAAGGCACATTATTGAGTCTTATCTCCCACCCCCAACCTTCATCCCTCAAATCACGTGATCAGACTGACATAGTAACATTTTTTGGTTTGCAGCTTTGTGCCAGGTCTTGCATGGCCTTGTGGAGACAGATTGAAGTGGTTCCTGTCCTGGGCCAAGGCTATCACATGTGAACCTTCAAGAGGGTTGATGGCTGCCATGGGCATAAGGCTTATTTGTGTAATAATGCACATATTTTCCATTCCTCCTTTAAGTATGGTACTCTCCATTAACATTAATGACTCCATGACAATCAGAGACAGTATGAATGCAGGAGGTAAAGCTGTGGCTAATGTCTTAGCAAAATGACCTTCAGGCCAGTCCTTGAGGTTGTAAAAAAGGACCTTTAAGAACATGAGTTTAAAAATATATAATTTCTCAACTAGGCAAAAAATAAGGATGCAATAAGAATTATATGAGGGGCTTCACACATCAAAAGAAAACAAAACAAAACAGGCAGCTGCATTAATGAGCCAGCTTGTCAGAAAGATACAAAGGCAGGCAGATTCCTGAGTTCAAGGTCACCCTGATATATAGTAAGTCCAGTCCCAGGTGTGGTAGAAATAATAATTTCAGGACAGCTAGATTATCCTCTGTACTTAACAGAGGCAGGAAGATCTCTGAATTCTTTTGCAATGTTAGGCTTGCTGTCTTCTAAGAATTAGGGGATCGGGGGTGGGGTGGTCAAAGGATGTTGATTCATAGAATAATCAAAAGTAAGTAACTGGATTGATACATAAAATACACCCAGAGGAGAGGCGACCCTGAAAGACTATTACAAACAGCTTTTATACTTTTTAGGGGTACAGGTTACATCAGCAGGTTATAATTTGAATTTATTGGCTAAGCATACTGACCTTTAAACCTACTGGTTAGTGAGCATGTGCATCAGGACCCTAACTGGGACTCTCTAGAGGGTCAGATGGCAATCAGTCAGCACATTATATGATTCTCCTGAGAATTATTTGCTCAAGGAAGTCCCTTAGGCCAAGGCAGGGTGGGCCTTGCTGGGTCATTGTTTTCACATGAGTTGGGAAAGTGAGAATTTCTCACTCCTTTCACAGTCAATGCTCTTAACCCCTGAGCCACCTCTCTAGGCCAAGAGTTGTTTCATGGCTTTCAGACAATCCTTCCTTAGAATCTCTCTGGAAACTAGAGCTGTTCCTTGGCAATTTCTATTTGTTTGGCTGCTTTACTTTCAATCTTTGACTCTCAGTTTATAAATGTCTTCTCTAGTTCCATGAGTTTCTTAGGGTTACAAGACAGCTGAAGCTTGTATTACAATACAGTCAGTTAGGTTATGTCATTTGATTTGGCCTTTTTGCATTTAATGATGAATAAGAAAGATTTGCCATCACAATTTTTGTTGTTCATTGTTCATGTTTCTTGATTAATTGTTTTGTTCTTTCCCAATAGTGATGAACATTTGCTGCTTTGCTGTGTTGAATGTGACTCATTCCATGACAGATCCCTTGAATGTATTTATCACTTTAATGATGATGTTTTTTGTCTAGTATTCTTGTGTGTGGAATTGTATTTTTTGTCTGTACATGTTATTCTTTAAAAATTTGCTTGAGAGACTGGTCCAGCCTCTATTTTGGCTGAGAGCCATAGACAGATCAGGCATACTGACATCAGGACTGGTGGCCTGCCCAAAAAGAACTGAGCTCCCAAGGGTAGACACAGGAGTGCTCCCCCTACAGAGCCCATCTGCACCCAGGGCCATTGCCATCGGAACTCAGACTGCCCATAGAGAGCTGAATACTGATCAGGACTGGTGGCCTGCAGGTTAGTGGGCACTCTGAAGAGCCCCAGGAAGGCTCTCACTCCTAAGCACAGGGGTAAATCCACATTCCTTCCCCATTGTCTATTCAGGGAGAGGCCTTCTGGAACTCTTAGGGCACAGGGGGAGGTGCTGCCTGGAAACAGACGCTTCAAGCACAAGGCCAGAGCCTGCCCAGTTACATCAGGACTGGACACTGCCTTCGGAACTCATAGCCTACCCAGAGAGTTGAACACCCAGGAACAATTTCCCTCTGAAGACCCACAGGACAGACAAGCTCCAGTAAGAGACAATAAGTTCACCTAGCGAAATCGATAACAAGATGGCAAGAGACAAGCACAAGAATCTAAGAAACAGAAAACAAGACAACCTGACAACATCAGAACCCAGTTCTCCCAACACAGCAAATAGTGGATATCCCAACTTACTAGAAAAACAAGACTGAGACTTAAAATCATACTTCATGATAATGACAGAGATCCTCAAGAATAAACAACATACTCAAAGACTTATAGGAAAGCCAGGAGAATACACGCAAATAAGTTGAAGCCCTTAAAGAAAAAGGACAAAAATCACTTATATAGAAATTATAGAAGAAATTATAGAAGAAAACTTCCCTAACCTAATTAAAAAAAAAGAGAGAGAGAGATGACCACAAAGATACAAGAAGCCTACAGAACCCCAAATAGATTAGATAAGAAAAAAATTTTTTCCTGACACATAATAGTCAAAACAAAAAATGTTCAAAACAAAGAAAGAATACTAAAAGCAATAAGGGAAAAGGGGCAGGTAAAATATAAAGGCAGACTGATCAGAATTACACCAGACTTTTCAACAAAGACTATGAAAGCTAGAAGATTCTGGACTAACATCATACTGATCCTAAGAGACCACAAATGCGAGCCCAGGTTATGAGATCCAGCAAAACTCTCAGTTACCATAGATGAGAAACCAAGATATTCGAGGACAAAAGCAAATTTATGCAATATCTGTCCACAAATCCAGCACCATAAAAACAATAGATGAAAAAGTCCATCACAAAGCAGAAAACTTCAACCTAGAAAGGACAAGAAACTAATCTTCTTGCAACAAACACTAAAGAAGAAAAACACACAAACATAATTCTAACAACAAAAATAGCAAGAAACAACTATCAATATTCCTTAATATCTTTTTACATCAATGGACTCAATTCCCCAATGGAAATACATAGACTATCAGACTGGATACATAAACAAGATCTAGCATTTTATTGCATACAGGAGACTCATCTCAGCAGCAAAGACAGGCATTACTTCAGAGTAAAAACCTTTCCAAGCAAATGGTCCCAAGAAACAAGCTGTAATAGCTTCCTAATATAGAATAAAATATATTTTCAGCCAAACAGTCTCAAAAAAGACAAGGAAGGACACTTTTTACTCATCAAAGAAAAAAATGTATCAAGATGAACTGTCAATACTGAACAGCTATGCTCCAAATACAAGAGCACCCACATTTATAAAAGAAACTCTACTAAAGCTAAAAGTATATATTGCCACACACACAATAATAATGGGAGACTTTAACACCCCACTCTCATCATTGAACAGATCATGGAAACAGAAACTGAATAGAGACACAGTAAAACTAACAGAAGTTATGAACCAATTGGATTTAACAGACATCGGTAGAATATTTCATCCTAAAACAAGAGAATATACCTTGTTATCAGCACCTCATAGCACCGTCTTCAAAACATACCATAATGTTGGTCATAAAACAGGCCTTAACAGATACAATATTGAAATAATCTCATGCATTCTATCAGATCACCATGGACTAATGCTGCTCTTCCACAACAACAACAACAACAACAACAAAACAAATCAAAAAGCACAAATACACATGGAAGCTAAACAATGTTCTACTCAATGATAGCTTGCTCAAGGAAGAAATAAAAAATAAAATAAAATAAAGAGCTTTTAGAATTTAACAAAAATGAACATACAGCCTACCCAAACTTATAGAATTCAATGAAAGCAGTGCTAAGAGGAAAACTCATAGCTCTGACTGTGGCCAAAAAGACACTGGAGAGAGCATTAACTATCACCTTGACAGCACACCTGAAAGCTCTATAACAAAAAGAAGCAGATACACCCAAGAGGAGTGGATAGCTGACACAATCAAACTCAGAACTGAAATCAACCAAATAGAAACAAAAAGAACTATACAAAGAATCAACAAAACCAAGAGCTGTTTTTTTTTTTTTTTTTTTTTTTTTTTTTGAGAAAATCAACAAGATCAGTAAACCCTAGACCAGACTAAATAGAGGGCAAAAAAACCAGTTATCCAAATTAACAAAAATAGAAATGAAAGGGGAAACATAGCAACAGAAACTTAGGAAATTCAAGAAATCATCATATCGAACTACAAAAGTCAATACTCAAAAAAACTGAAAAATCTAGAGGAAGTAGACAATTTTCTATACGGATACCAGGAACTAAAGTAAAATTAGGATTAGATAGACCATCTAAACAGCCCCATAACTCCTAAAAAAATAAAAAGAGTCATCAAAAGCCTCCAAAAAAAAAAAAAACCAGGACTTGATGGGTTTAGTGCAGAATCCTACCAGAATGTCATAGAAGACCTAATACAAATACTCTCAAAACTATTCCACAAAATAGAAACAGAGGGATTATTACCCAACTCATTCTTTGACACCACAATTATGTTCATTCATAAACCACAAAAAGACCCTACAAAGAAAGAGAACTTTAGACCAATTTCCCTCATGGAATTGATGCAAAACTCCTCAATAAAATTTTTGCAAACCAAATCTAAGAACACATCAAAATGATAATTTACCGTGATCAAGTAGGTTTCAACCCAGGAATGCAAGGGTAGCTTAATATATGGAAATCCATCAATGTCATCCACTATATGAATAAAATCAAAAAACAACAACAGCAGCAACAACAACAAAAACACATGATCATTTCTCTAGATGCTGAAAAAGCATATGATAAACTTTAACACCCCTTCATGTTAAAAGACTTGGAAAGATTAGGAATTCAAGGCTTATTCTTAAACATAGTAAAAGCAATATACAACAAACCAGTAAGCAACATCAAACTAAATGGTGAGAAGCTTAAAGCAATCCCACTAAAATCAGGGACTAGACAAGGCTGCACACTCTCTCCTTCCCTATTCAATATAGTGCTGGATTACTAGCCAGAATCATCAGATAGCCTAAAGAGAGCTAAATTGGAAAGGAAGAAGTCAAAATATCACTATTTGCAGATAATATGAATATATACTTAAGTGACACCCAAAACTCTACCACAAAACTTTTACAGCTAATAAACAACTTTAGCAAAGTGGTAGATATAAAATTAACTCAATCAAATCATTAGCCTTCCTCTACTCAAATGACAAACAGGTTGAGAAAGAAATTAGAGAATCGATACCCTTCACAATAGTCACAAAAAATATAAAATTCCTTGGTGTGACCCTAAACAAGCAAGTGAAGAATCTGAATAAGAACATCAAGTCTCTGGAGAAGGAAATTGAAGAAGACCTCAGAAGCTGGAAAGATCTCCCATGATCATGGATTAGAAGGATCAACATAGTAAAAGTGGCCATCTTGCCTAAGGCAATCTATATATTCAATGCAATCCCCATCAAAATTCCAACTCAATTCTTCATAGAGTTAGAAAGAGCATTTTTCAAATTAATTTGGAACAATAAAAAAACCCAGGACAGAAAATAATCATTCTCAACAATAAAATAACTTCTGGGGGAATCACTATCCTTGACCTCAAGCTGTATTACAGATCAATCGTGATAAAAACTGCATGTTATTGATACAGAGACAGGCACGTAGATCACTGGAATAGAATTGAAGACCCAGAAATGAAACTACACACCTATTGTCATTTGATCTTTGACAAAGAACTAAAAACATTCAATGGAAAAATGACAGCCTCTTTAATATAAGGTGCTAGTTCAGGTGTCAGTCAGCATGCAGAAGAATGCAAATTGATCCTTTCTTATATCCCTGCACAAAGCTCAAGTCCAAATGGATCAAAGTTCTCCACACAAAACCAGGTACACTGAAACTAATAGTACAGAAAGTGAGGAAGAGCTTAGAATGCATAGGCACAGGGGAAATTTTTTCTGGACAGAACACCAATGGCTTATGCTCTAAGATCAAGAATCAACAAATCTGAACTCATGAAATTGGAAAGGTTCTATATGGCAAAGGACACTGTCCAAAGGACAAAATGGCAACCAACAGATTGGGAAAAGATCTTTACCAGTCCTATCTCCAAATAATAGAGTGTTAGTATCCAATGTATACAAAGAATTCAAAACTTTAGACTCTTAGAATCAAATGATCCTATTAAAAATGGGGTACAGAGATAAAGAATTCTCAACTGAGAAATATCAAATGGCTGAGAAGTACCTATAGAAATGCTCAACATCCACAATAATCATGGAAATGCAAATAAAAATAGGCCTGTGATTTCACCTCACACTAGTCAGAATGGCTAAAATCAAACTCAGGTGACAACAGATGCTGGTGTGGTTGTGGAGAAAGAGAAACATTCCTCCACTGCTGGTGAGACTGTAAACTAGTCCATCCACTCTGGAAATCAGTTTGGTGCTTCCTCAGAAAATTGCTTGCTGATGCCAAGTAGTTCTTACTGGCAAGAACCGGATTTGGATGCCTCCTCAGATGCTCTGCCAGAGCCATACGGATACAGAAGAAGATGCTTGCAGCTAACCGTCAAACTAAACACAAAGACCCTAATAAATGAGCTGGAGAAAAGACTGAAAGAGCTGAAAGGGTCTGCAACCCCATGGGAAGAACAAAATTATCAACTATCCAACCCACTACAGCTCCCAGGATCCAAAACACCAAGCAGTGAGTTTGAATGAAAGACCCATGGCCTGAGGTTCCTATGCAGCAGAGGATAGCATTTTCTGACATCAGTGGGAGGAGAGGCCTTTAGTCTCCTGAAGGCTCATTTTCCCAATGTAGGGGAACACTAAGGTACTAGGTGGAAGAGGATGGTTGGGAGAGGGAGCACCTTTATGGAAGCAATTGGAGGTAGATGGGAGATGGGATTTGGGGAAGGAAATACCATCTGAAATGTAAATACAGAGAATATCCAGTAAAAGTTAAATAAATATAAAAAACAACAAACAAACAAACAAAAACCCCTTCCTTGTCCAGATCTTGAATTTAATTTGAGTCTTCTATTCAGTTTTTGACCCTTTATATTTAGGATTCTAAATTGTTTTCTAGCATTTCAGCAACTCATGTTCTTCATTTTCTGGTTTTGTGAAAATGCCAGTTTATTTATTAGGCTTTTGTCTCACATTGTTTTGCATAAGAGTGTGTGTGTGTGTGTGTGTGTGTGTGTGTGTGTGTGTGTGTCCTGCAGTTTGCAGCTTTTCTCTTTACTTGAGTTTTCTTGGTTGACCATCCTCTCATGTATTTAAGTCTGGGGCAATGTGAACTGCAGTGGATGGCAGTGGTGACTTGTCAGAAGTCCTAATGTCAGCCACAGCAGCTACTGTGCTCTGGGCGGTACTGATCTCTGATAAAGATTTGAGGCAGCAGCTCAAGTAGGGTCTTCATTGGGTAGTGCACTGTGTTTAAGTAATAAAGTGAGCTGAGTAATTGAGTACCGAGTAAAAGGTAATGAAATAAAAAGGGAGGTGCTTACATTAGAGCTACCAAAATCCTCATAGACAGTATTCTGTATTGGTTTAGAGGAAAGACAGGTTTGGAGTATTTTCTAACAATATTTTCGCTACAATCCACAATTTGGATATCAAAAGTACAAAAGTATACACATTTGGGGAATTTTTAAAAAGTAGTTTAAAATTTAAATTTCAAAGAAAATATAAATAAAAAGTTAAGATTGATAAGCATGGAAACACAAATGGGAAATAATATGAAACAGAAGGTATTATGTTGTAAGTCGATGCTTCTTCCTTGTTTAGAAGAACCTGCTCCCTGTGTGTACCTGTGTTCCTTAAAGGAGCTTTTTCAGCATCCAATTTTGTTTCCCAATTTAAAGGCCTATCTATAGACACATGAGTTCATCTAAATGGGTGTGAGATATAAGACGTAATCCCACCAGGATATACAGTAGTAGGAAGATGTGAGACATTAATAAAAAACATTATTAAACTGCTAGATTTTGTGTTAATATTAGTTACCTCTTATTTTGGTAAATAATTGCATATATTTGGGTTGGAACAATTTGACTCCTTGATTGACAGTTGCTCAGTTGTCCTGAGAAAAAAAATATTAGTCAAATGCCCATCTAACCTGCCCTAATACCAACCCCCTTCTACACACACGTGTTTCTTGAACTATATGCTAATTTCAGATACAACACAAATTCAGTTCATAGAGTTGTGGCTCTAATCATGACTGTATCAGGTTTCAATTTTTAGCAAATATTTTGTGTTGATTTATAGAAGACCCAGCAGTTTTATTCATCCTGACTGAATAAAAGAATACTACACATGATGGTCTAGCAAAAGGATTGTTGTGACTGACATAAAGGAAGCATGCTTCAATTCTCGTAAACACAGTTTATCATTGACAGGAAGGTCTTCTGTGGTGAGTGCAGATGTCACCTCTTTTGTACAGGGAATTTGGTCCATTTGGAGCCATTGGGAAATACCCTCCTATGTATGCTGCCTTCTCTGGTATTTCAACAGCAGATTAACTGTAAGGTTTTCCCCAAATTGCCCTTTCTTCTTTCTTTGATACTTTTCATTAATAAAATGAACCAAGATATGAGCATGAAGAAGGCAATGGTGACCGAACTGAGTGGAGCCAATAACTTTGACAACCACAAAAGAGCCACAAGATCAGCAGCTGAGAGGCAGTAGCAATAATGGAGAATTAGCATCAGTGGCAAAGGAATGGAGATAGATGTCACCTCAGTAGCAGCAGCCTTGATGGTAACTATAGCAACAAAATGTACCTGAACAGTCTGGGAGAGTAGCCAGGGCAAGAACTGGAGTTGAGTTAGGGGTAAAAGGGAGAGGGCAGTGAGCTGAGATTGAAAGAGACAGGAAGTAGTAAAGAGCCAGGGAAGGAAAGGTGCAGACCCTGGCCACTGAAAGTCTCAGGAAGTGCCTTATTCACAGTTTTGATTGTATTTTATGGTAATCACACACAAAAAAAAATACCCTCCACTAACCTTTGCTAATCCCTTTTTTCTCATGGGACCTGTGGTTCCCAGGGGCCACTGAGAATACAAAAAGCACCTGTAAGCACTTGAGAAGATGTGAAAATACCAAAGATGCCTGAGAGCTTCATCAAACATAGAAATATTTCTGAGTCCTAAGATGGCTCAAGGGTGTCAGAGAGCCCAAGATCCCCTAAGATCACCTCTAAAAGTGCCAGAGAGCACTTGGAAGAGAGTTTGAGAATATTGCAAGAACCTGGAAGAACTGAAGAGCTGGAGAGTGCTTCAGAGCCTTCGGGGTTCCTGGAGTGGGGGATACCTGATAACACAAAAAACAGAGCTTGTGAAAGAGGCTTAGGGAACCTACAGGCCATCTGACAGAACCCTAGAGTCTCTGAGTACTCCTAAGAATGCCTGGGTCCACTATTTTTTTTGCAATCCTGCATGGGGGTGGGGAATATGCACCCTGCCATGGAGCTGTATTCTATGCCTACCTGCCAATAGTTATTTCAGTTATACAGAGGATACAGATGCATGTTCAACTAAGACAAAAACATCCACTGAAGATATACAAATCATAGGCTACAATCTAAAGCTCTGTGACCCATGGAGAAAAAGCAAGGAACTGAGCAAGTGCTGAGTTATTCTCTTCTTTTCCTGTAGAGATGTTTGTAGTCACAGAACTTAAAATACACATTTAACAAAACTTTTTTATTAGTTATCCAGTTTCAAATATTTTATGCTAACACAGTCTAATATATACACATTGCAGCAGACTGAATGAACATCTCTGTTAGAAGCATGTTTATGGATACACAGAACATAGTTTCAAGAAGTTTTAAATTACACTTTAAGTGTTAAGTTGTACTAGCAGTCCTGCTGCTGCATTGCAGGGTAGCACATATTCCACCACTGGGCATCATTCTCAACTGGTTAATCATTTCAACTCAATGCTCAGATGTCCTGTTCTGGGCTGTCCATAGAGAAAGCAGCATCACTATGAAGGGGGTCTATAGCTCAGACCAGGGTTAGCCTCTCTTTTATCTCTGGCAAGTTGCTGTGATGCCTGAAAGATAAAGAGAAGACCAATAAGAAGTTGAAGCAGGACTGTTGGGATTTTATAATATCAAAGTCAGGAAACAATTTGATCCCAGTAATGTTTGAGGTACTCTGAAGAACACTGGCTTGTCATCCTCTGTTCCTTACAGCCTAACAAGAGCAATGGCATCTTATTCAACCAGATTCAAGATAGAATAGGTAATAAGCTTATTTTCATCAAGCTATCCTAAGACCTCACTGTTCTTTTCAATGATAAATATCATGGTTCTGGACATTGTTCCGGGACAGTGTTTCTCTGGAAGTGTCCCAATGCACCTGAATCCTCCAGTGGCCTTCATTTCATTTTTCCTGATTTCCCATGGTCATATATTGAATTTCAAAAATTTTCTATGTCCACCAATCTCATGTGTTTCCTGTGTAGTCAGAAGTAACAGTGTTCTGTGTATAGCAAGTTATTTATCAGCTATTGCATTGTGTTTGCCTCTGTGATGCTGTTTCTGACAGAGTAATCACTTTGAGGTAAAAAAAAAATCTAAATAGCTATATTTTTAATAACTCAGTCTCAGTAGAACTGCCACACGGCATCCCCTGAAAGAGCAGTCATATAAACATTTTGGCTAAGAGATCACTAGAGTATCTGAGGGAGAGGAAAGGAAAGGCAAACATTATTGAGTTTTCTACTCAATAAATGGTAAGCTGTGGGGGAAAACATAAAGTAAGTTTTGCCTTGGCTTCGAATCATGGCCCTGCTTTCACACCAGCCTGAGTAAGAGCTCTTACCAATGATTCCTTCTCTCTAAAGAAGCCTTTTCTACCTTACATGTGTCACGATGCTGGAAATTCTTGAATTGCTGAAAGTATAGGAATATACATTTCTCATCTTATTCCTTAGGTTTTGCCTCAACAAAACTGGCCAAAGAATAGCTGGCTTAGATTGCTTTTTATACAACATATGGTTCACTACCAAGAGGGAATAAGAGATGATCATGTTCTATGTCCAAATAAATACCAATAAATCTTAGCCCAAATGGATTGGATTCCCTAAAGATCATATTTTCCTCGGATTACAAGTGCCATGTCAGGAACCTTGGTTAAACCAAAACAGGCAATACTGAATAAATCTGTATTCCAATCTGACCTCTTTCTTAGAAACAATAGTTAATGGAGTTCCTGAAGTCTTCATTGGTTGTTCTTGTAATGCTTCTGTTGTGCTGAAAAACACTAAGAAACTGATGTGTGCAGCTGTTTGACTCATTCTGAATACATCTTTCTCCCTCTTCCATACACCCAATTCCCCAACCAGGACAGTCTCAAGACACTTTTGGGCCCTATGTCTGAGAGATCTTGAATGCAGAAAACAATGAACAGGCCAGGGACACTGAAAGCAAGCAAAGTATTTGTGAAATGAGGAACAAATGGAGAAGCTGAAGGATGTTAAGAGAGGCCAAGAAAATAAAATAGCTGAAAATATGAAAGTCTTTCAGAGAATGGGGACAAATGTAAGAGATAAGACATACCTGTGTGAAAGGTGGAGAAAAGGCAAATCAAAGAGCCCACTAGAGTATAAAATAGGATATGCCCAAAGAGAGATTAAAACATACCCAGCTGAGCTCTGGACAGAGGTCCTAGAAGCTTTGGAGAGAGTGCAGGTAAGTATTTTGTTTAAAGACCTGAGTGTTTCTCTCAGCTCCAAGAACATCCTGGACTTGTTAAGTGCTCAGGTTGGAGACAATTGTGTGTCATACCTGGCTCTGTCTACTGAAATTTTGGCCATGCCATGGGCTCCTTTGAGTCAATGCTCTCACCTTAGGGAGAAGAATAAAGATGTTCATTTGTATTAGAAATAGAAGAATCACTGTTGATTAATGTGAAGATTTAAATTAAAATAGCACACATAGGTTCATAAAGTGTGGTATTATTTGAAATAATTAGGACAGTTAGCATTGTTGAAGTAGGTGTAGCCTTCTTAGAGAAAGCATATCACTGGGGCTGGGCTTTGCAGTTTCAGAAGCTCAAGCCAGAACAAATGGCTCACTTACTCTTCCCGCTGCCTGCCAATCCAGATGTAGAGCTCTGTGATACCCATTAAGCTGTCTTTCTGCATGCCATGGTTCCTACCATGATAAAAATGGACTACTGAAGTATAAGCCAGCCCCAATTAAATATTTTTATATAAGAGTTGCTATGGTCATGGTATCTCTTCACAGCAATAGGAACCATAACTACAATAAGTGATACAGGACCATTTTGAAAAATATATATAAATTAATTATTGTTGTTATCTGTTTCTACAGAATCTGTTGGGAAACCCTGCCACTTAAGTTCACCATCTACCATATCTAGATAGCTCCTCTGAGTTAAGCACAAATTGCAGAACTGCCTTTCCCAGTGGAGCTTCCTATTTTCAGACTTTATCTAGAGATTCTGATCCTGATTCCTCACATCCTCTACCTGAGGAAAGTCACATAGACCTTGACAAATCTTCAAGTGCAACTTTCTCTTTCACAATAAGAACCCATTCACCAAGGACTTGGGATTTCTAGAATGCCTCTCCATGCCCATGAGGCATCTCCCCCACCCCGTACTTTAAACTCTACCCAATGGTTTACATTCTCCAGGGGGGGGGGAGAGAGAGAGAGAAAGAGAGAGAGAGAGAGAGAGAGAGAGAGAGAGGTTTTATTTACCATGAATAAAGTATATGTACACAAACTGTCTTACTGAAGATCATCTAAGAGAGCTGGTTCATTGACTATCCTCTAAGAGAACTTTAACACTAAACTCAGAGGAGGCCTTCTCCCAGCTTGACCAGGGTCCTGTAGAAAACTGTCTTATTTTTATGACTAAGAGTCTCATACCTAGGGCTGAGAGTTCCAACACTAACTGCCACTGAGAGCTAAAGAATCACAACTTTCTCAGCCTGCACAAGAGTTAGAGCAGTAGCTGGGAATCCAACTCCCTATATCCCAGGAGCTTTAACACATAGAGAGTTAAGAGTCCTAACATCAAAGGCCTGTGTGAGGACTACAAAGCAATAAGGTGCTGTGTGCATTTGCCTACTATGAATTCGGGCTGCTGCCCAGTCCTGAAGAAGATAAGTTTCCAAAGACCAGAATCTAATAAGCTTTTTCCTGGTGCACAATTTCTATCCATATAGAGTATGGTTCTCTGTTGTAGTAAATATTAAATGGATGGCTTAACCTTTTATTGGCCCCCTGCAGTCTCACTCTGAGGGCATCCTAGTGTGGAACATTCACATTCAGTCCCCATACCATCTGGCATGCCAGGCCATCTCTAAGAACTCAGGTGCATTTCACTCCACCCACCCTGTTGTTTCTGTCCTGGGTGGATACAACCATGTCATGTTCTATCTCTCCACAGTAGGGCACAAATATGACTCCAAAGCCTGGTAGCTTTTCATGTAGGTTTCTTTATTAAGTTCTCAACATACAAACCCTCTACACAATAAGATTACATTCAATGGAAAAAGATACAAACTACTCTTCTATATGAAATTTTATAAAACCTATAGAATCTCTTAAAAATATTTGTATCTACCAATGGCCAATTAAATACACATGGATCTAAATCTTTTTTCTCCAGCTCCATATTGATTCCTTCCCAAATCTACTTTCTGCCTCCTGTCTCTGCTTCCACTCCTTGACCTTTTCCCACCCAATTCTCTTGTCTAATCATATATCACCTTAACATAAATCTACAGTTATCAATCTTCCTAATGCTCTGACCCTATAGTACATTTCCACATGTTGTCATGATTCCCAACCATAAAATTATTTTTGCTGCTAGTTATAATTATAACTTTTCCATTGTTGTGAATTGTAATATAATATCTGTGCTTTCCAGTGATCTTAGGTGTCCTACGTGAAAGGGATCATTAACCACCAAAGGGGTTGTGACCCACAGATTGAGAACCACTGATATAGAGCAAAAGAACAACAACCCCCTGACTGCTAACTGATACCCTCTTTCTCTCCAACTTGATAAACTCAGACAATTTATTCTATTTATTCAGAAGAACCTACCCTCTCAAGTAGAATGGCATGAAGTTTCAGTGTTTGTAAAGGATAATGACCATTCTACATCCCAGACGCAAGCCCATGCAATTTACCCTACTAATCAGAGAAAGCCATGTGCATCTGCATCTTCCCAGATTCAGTTCTGCCTCTCAGACTCAGTTGTAGAGAAAGTATCTTGTATCTGTATGGATGTGGCACCTGTCAATAATAAAATTGATGACCTATACCTTATGCAGGAAATAAGAGGTAGAACATCCTGTAAGCAGAAATGATTCTGGGATAGTGTGAAGAGCAGGAAATTCACCTGAGTAGATGTGACAAGGCAGACTCATGGAACTTGAACACAGATAACAAGCCATATTCAGAATGTAAATTAGAATAAATGGGTTATTCTCAGTTATATCTAGTCATAGAAGAGCATAGATATATGGTCTCATATTTACAAATATATTTTTAGTTTAAGTCTTATTTCTGGGGCTGAGAGTAAGAATGACCTAACTTCAACACTCAGTGCAAAACATCTTTCCTACAGATTGTGGCTCACAGCCCAACAGTGTCAAAAAGTGATACCATTTTAAAGTGGCCTTCAGCCATTATACAACCCTACCAAATACTGTTGATGACTTACATTAATACTTCAAGCTTAGAGCACCATTATCCACTAAGTTTATTGTTTTATATCAGGATATTGACGACTACAAATGCTTAAAATTTAAAAGAAGACGGTGTGAGAGGGAAGGTTGAGAAAGATATGACAAGACAAACTTCAGGAAGATTTGGAAGATCTCAGTCTTAAAAATGTTTTTCTCTACCTTCTTAACTGCTTTAGAAACCTTACTTTTTCTCCTGCTCCCTGGAGACCATCAACTCTCTTTTTTTGTTTGTTTTGTTTTTGTTTTTTAGTTTTGTTTTGTTTGTGGCATTACCAGGCACATGTCTCATACTGTGTTCCAAAAAAAAAAAAAAAAGCAGATAGGTTTTCAAATATTTCATGTTGAAGTAAAAGAAAACTTAAGGAAGGACCCTTGCTGGGCAAGTTCCTTAGTTATGGTTTTACTGTTATGAACAGACACCACGACCAAGGCAATTCATATAAGAACAACATTTAATTGGTGTTGGCTTACAGGTTCAAAGGTTCAGTTCTGTATCCTCAAGGCAGGAAAATGGCAGCATCTAGGCAGGCATAGTACAGGAGTTGTTGAGAGTTCTTCATTTTTATCTGAAGGCTGCTAAAAGAATACTGGCTCCCAGGCAGCAAGGACAAGTATGTTAAATAAAACCCACACCCACAGGACCACACCTTCTCCAAAAAGGCCACATCTCCCAACACTGCCATCTACTGGGGCAAGCATATACAAACCATCACAACAAGGTTAATTTCCCACACTTATAAACAGTCTAAATGAATACATCTGTTCTTATTTAGTCACCTTCTCGATCACCAATGAAAGGTCATCTTGTAGTCTATAAATAAGGATGAAAAATACCTCCCTAGGTAGACAAACCTATGTTAAAGTTATCTTAGTCACTGCTCTATTGCTGTGAAGAGATACCATTACTACAACAAATACACACACACACACACACACACACACACACACACACACACACACACACACACAAACACACACATATACACATTTGACTGGGGACTTGCCTACATTTTCAGAGGCTAACAAAGCATTCAATACCTGAGCCTATGTTTTCTCTCTCTTGTCAAGCTACTCTTTTTCTAGGGCTGTTTTCTCTTTTACTTATATATTGTAATTACTGTTCAGACCTTATGTGTCTGTTCTTGCTAATTACATCGCATTAAAAAACCCTTTAATTATATGAACACTGAAGCAAAATCCTTTGTGTGAGTGATAGGCAAGTTACAAGTAGAGATGCAGATAGAGCTCTGTGAAGATCCAGAAACAAGAATTCATCCAGTTCTGGAAGCACCTCGGGTTCATTTCCAGGATCATGGCAGCAAGAAAGGCTCCAGGATTCAACATTTTCTGTGACCATGAAACAAGGATTCTATACGATAACTTGTCCCTGTCCTTGAGCAACTTTAGTAGACAGATGGCCTGGAAAGGCAGAGGACTGTCCAGACACTGAATGACTCTCAGTGTGGTATTAGAGCAGCTACCCTTAGTTTAATGGTTGGCCCCAGGGTAACTAACAGACTGGAGGCTGCCAGTGCTGAGCTTGCTGAATGCTTCTAATCACTACTTATTCTGACCAGTTCATTAAGAGGCCAGAGCATTCCCAGGGATATGCAGGAAATCTGACCTGTCAAAAGAGCCTGTTTAATAGCTAATAGCATACACTAATTAAATAGGACCTGCTCTTCCATGCCCATTTCACCCTGGGCCCAAGACAGATGGGAAACCTGCAAGCCTAGAAATCTGGATTTAGAGTTCTCTAGATGTGAACATCTGGACAGGAAAGAACTAGGATAACATAAGCCAAAGCCCTCAGCACCTTCTCAGTACCTCGCTTTTGCCCACAAGTCACAGAAGTTTAGGTTGTAGGCTATGATTTGTATGTCTTCAGGTGGGTGTGTTTGCATCAATTAGACACACATCTGAATCATCTGTACATTTTATCCAAACAGTGCTGCCATTCATGGCAGGGCACATATTCTCCCACACTAGAATACAATAAAGGAGTGGGCCCAGGCACTCTCTGTTGTCTTTAGGTGCCCTTTACATGTCCTCAGATACACAGGTGATCTAGGGTTCTATCAGGTGGTATAAAGGCTTCCCAACCTCTTTCTGAAACTCTCTTTTCAGTTTCACCAGGAGCCTTAGAAACTCTCAAGGTTCAGAAGCACTCTCCAGTACTCAGGAGTGATCCCATGACTTTGGTCCTTCTAGGTGCTTGCAATACTTCCAAGCTCTCTCCCAAGTGCTCTCTGGCACTCTTAGAGGCAATCTCGGGGAATCTTGGCCTTTCTGCCACCCTTGACAGGTGTCATCTCAGGACTTACAGTATCTCTGAGTTCAGTGAGTCTCTCAGGAACCTCCAGTACTTTCACATCTTCTCAAGTGTGCACAGGTATTTTAGGTTTTCTCAAGTATGGTGGAGTGCCCCTGGGAACCACGTGCCCTGCTGGGAAGGCATAAGAAGAAGTGAGTAGAAAATGTTTTTATTTTGTGATCAGCCTAGAATGCAATCCCTACCAGAAACTCCCTGTAGAAATATAACTATGAAGAAGACAAATAAGTTATGCATTTAGAGAGTTCTTTATCAGATGGCAAAAGCAGTAGCACTTATCCGATTTTAATGAGATAGTTTTTGCAATGTATAGGATTGAGTCCTATCATCTGTTTTATAAGTAAGGTGTCTGACACTACAGAGCTTGATAATGTCATTTATGTTCATTGTACCCTTCCTAACACTGGGTCCCTGCTTTATCCCCATAATACAATGAAACCTAGAAACTATGCAGAGAACTGTTTACCAATCTGCCAGTTTGACATATGGAACCACTTGGGTTCCAACCTGGGTAATTACTTAATATATTTATGATTAAAGGCAGTCTACTTACATAGTCTAGCCTTGGTATTTGTCAATTATAGGTCACCCCATGGTTGTAAGATTAATATTATATAATACATGTAAAGAACATTTGTGTTGGTAGGTCCCTGCTACTCCTTCACTAAATGTTGATGCCTGCTACTGCTGTAATTATTAATCACAGGTACTTCTTGGAAATTTCCAATGAACAAAATGATGTGAGGGTTTCAAACCATCTATGATTTTGAAAGCTGTTCAATGATATATTTGTACTCCTATTCGTAATTCTGATCATAGTTGTTTCTCTATACTAGCCCATCCAACTCTTGCTGCATCTGAGATAGGGTAGCATAGCATGGTAGTTCAAAAACTACCAAAAATAATGTCAAAGTCTGTGTCAAAGCATAAGAAATTGTTTTCTATACAAATGCATCAGCGGATTGGGGTTGTGGTTTAGAGAATTTCTTAGACTTTTGCTTCTTTCATTCAACATAAAACTTCTAAATCAAGAAAAAAAGTTGTTATTTTTAAAAAATTCATTATAAAAAAAATCTCACACTAAAATTAGCCAGACTCAAAGTGTATTAGACTCATTGAACTTCTGCACAGCTAGAATCCTCATCCAAAATGAAACTGGACCTTCAATTAAGTTTTTCACTTTCAGTATTATATACTCTATGTACTTATCAAACTCCAGAAACAAAAATCAATGGTAAAAATAGAATTTAAAAAACAACTAATTTTATGTCTTCTTTTATAACTCATGTTTCTTATGTCTTTGTTTTTTTTTTTTTTTTTTTTTTTTTTGGTTACCGAAATTGAATTTTTTTTTACAGTCGCCGAGGTGTTAAATTATACATCACATTGTCAAGCATATTTAGGTTTCTTTTAATTTATTGGTGCTTTGAATTATATATAAGTATATATATAATACATTATATACTTTATAATATAAATTATATATGCATACATAAATACTAGATACCATTTATACTACATATATGATATATATATGAAGAAACTCTAAAGAAAAGTGAAGTTAAAAATTGCAGGAAATTGATAAAATATATAATATTAACCAAGGTCATACAACCTCAGGAATAAAAAACAACTACACATTCTTACTCATATATGTAATGTAGCAAAATATATATGTATATGTACAAACAAATATGCAAGAAATATTGTAACTAGGGAAAGCAAGTTTTACAGAAGTAGCTACATAGCCATCACCCAAAGTCTACAGCAGCTTTTGTTCTTCATATTTAAGTCTCGGCTGGGGTACCTTTTGGCAGTTGGTTTGAACACAAAGTCTACAGTGCAGAGAGGGAAAATAGATGCTGAGTCAATCTTACCAGAGTCATTCTCTCAAATATTCCCTTTTCTGTCTTCATACCTTGGTAGGGTCCTGGGCAGTTTCTAATATTTTATCACATTTCCAGAAGATGAAGACAGAAACAACTTTGGTCCAGGTTCCTCTGTGGGGTCATTCACCTCTCCAAGTGAAGCCATCAGTGAGATCAACAACCAATGAATCGTCCTAATAAGGTGTTCCTGCACACATAGACACTTTAATGAGCCTGCTAGGATTTGTGGCTGACACCTGCACACATAAAGAAGGAATTATTGGAGGACTTTGCCAGCAGCCAGGGAGAATCATAGATCTGCCCAGAGGGCCATCTGGTCCACCTGGACTATAAACCTCTCAGCAGAATCAACCACTCTCTAGAGACCTTAGGGTGACTGACAGGTACTAGAGGTGAGCAAAGGGAGGCAAGATAGATTACACGGAGGGAAATCTCTTGTACAGCTAGCTAGTCAGCAGCAGGGCCTCACTGTCATGTACTATTGCTTCTTCAGTGCTGTCTGGTCAAAAATTTGGCTTTGGTTTCTTGAGGTAAATACATCCACCATGTAGAATACGTATCATTGAGCCTCTAATACATAAAGAGAGGATGAAGAATGCTGGATGACCTCTTAGAATGAAACTCTTCTGAGAACATATTATGGTGACATGAAAACCTGATCCTTACTCAATTTCTCTACCCACCAATGACACTATTCAGATAGATGAATGATGATGTGAGTGCACATCTGAGTGCCAACAGGTATGACACGAGATCGGAATGTCAAAAGATGAGTCAAATCATAGCCTAGGTTCCTGCCCTAAGTCTACCTCTAGGCTGTACCAATTGGGACAGCTATGTGCTGGGCCCATGCACTGATTTTTCTCAGCTTCAGTCACAGAAATAATCTGTTTATGGTTGCCAAGATGTTATGACAAATGTGAAACAGAGTACAGTATATAAGGTAGCCTCAGCAATGTGCAACTGTTCATTTAGCACAAGGAAGCTAGTTCTCCTGTATTTGGGAGTAAAAAATAAGTAAAACAATAAAAAAAATTGCATTATATTCACTTCTTGCCTGGTGACTTTTAATATCTAAACAAGTTTTGACCCCAGCCAGGTCCTCTGTTGACATTGGGAATGAGTCTGAATAGTGATAGGTGAAAGAATGAGAAGAATGCATGAGCTAGAAATGTATGAAAGCACTGGAGTGAGTTTATATGAGAAATATTACTGAATTATCAAGCAGTGTTGCAGGAAATGTCCTAAACATGTATTGGTGGCAATGTGTATGTATGTGTGTGTGTGTGTGTGTGTGTGTGTGTGTGTGTGTGTGTGTGTAGGTAGATAGGTAGGTAGGTAATGGCTTCTTCAAAAGTTGGCAGGTGGGAAAACAGCAATGGAGAGGAAGTGTGGTAAGAAAGTGAAATTTGTCTGTCAAGACAAGATGTTTATGGTACATAATGGGAAAAATGGAATCCAAGGGTAAAGGATGGATACATGGATGAATGAATGGATACATGTATAGATGGGTGGATAGATGGATAACTCAGCTGATCGATCAATCGAATGAAGGATAGCACTATTGATCTATTATAGATGGATGGCCCTTTATAAATACTAACAATAGGTAGTAAGTCCTGGTGACAATAAAAACCATTGCTACTTGACTTCCTGCATGTTAGAGATATAACAGATCTTGGTGATGCTTAGGTCATGACCAGGAAAAGCTATGAAAATGTCCCGAGAGATGATATAATTGAAGGTTGAGAGGCCAGGTGTCAACAGATGTTGTGACCATGGAGGATGTCAATAAAAGAACAGTAACAAGAAACAAAAGAGAAATCATTAGTAGATTCTATAGGCATCAAGGTATAGGGATAAAGTCCAACAAAGCAAGGGTTGATTACATATCCAATGAAAGGCCCATGCATGCTTCTGAAGGTTTCCAGGACACAGAAAGAGCAAAGGGAAACCAGTGGCCCTCTCAAGTGCTACTATGTGTCATTTCCTATTGTCACAACTGCTGCCTTCTTCACATAGCTGGTGGCTTTGACTTCTTGTCTATTGTTCTTTATATTCGAGTGACTCAGTTTCAGGAAACACTTTACTTAACAAAATGCAAATCTATTCATTTTGCTGCCTCATTTGCTAATATAATTTCCCATTTAAAGAAACTTTGTCTTAATATTCTTACAAGGCTAAAAAGAAGCATTCATTCTATTACTAAAATATTCATTACTAATTTTTAATGTGCTATCTATTAAATTTGAATAGATTTTTGGCTTTCTGCTTTTCTAAAATTGAAACGCACTGGACAAGGACATTCACAAATGAAAATCCCTCTGAGTAGCAGGAAGCACCTGTACTATTTTTAAAATACTGGGCTCCTTTTAATTGGAACATTTCTTTGACAGGAGTGTGAGACTTTAAAGATTGGAAGAAACACCTCCCCCATGGAGAAGATCTGCAGCCATTTATGGTCTAATACTCAAGTCCATCTTGACAGTGCAGATCCTGGTGGTTTAGTTTTTGGAGGTCATTATCTCCCTGGGAATCTGTTACGTTGAGTGTGTGATTACATAGCTATTTTGGATAGAGGTCTTAACCTAGGTAATATACACTGTTTTATAAGGCAGCAGAACAGTGAATCCCTGAGTACACGGGACAGTGGTTCTTGCTTTACCTGTTTTGGCAGGTATTTGACAGTGATCAGAAGGGCAGGTACAAGCCCCCCAACACATGGTATTTATTAAGACATTAATGGATGCTCTCTGCGTACATTCAAGTGGATGCTACAGTAGTGCTAAATCAAGGCATCATGTTGTGCAGCATCTCTTAAATTTAAATCTCTTACAATTACCCAGCATGCAGAACAGCCTTCTGATTTTAAGACTGCACAATGTTTCCTTTCAAGTTATAACTCTGTTTTTCTTTTCTTCTTCCCTACCAGTGGTCACTTGGATGGCTTCTGTATCTTGGTTACCATAAATATGCATTCACATGCAACTGTCACATATTCTTTTAAGGTAGACAGTCAAGTCATCCTTAATTTAGGAATGAAAACACTGAAACCAAATGTTAGAGCAGGATTCCAGACATCTCTGAGAGTGAAGATTTGGACTCAAGGGTCTAGAATGGAAGAGGAAAATACAGGCCTCTACTCCCAAAGGGCTTTTCTTCTTCAGTCCACACCAACAAGCTAATGATGATTTTGAGTAACAGGGGACTCTCATCTCCCTCCAGTTTTCCTACCTAGCATAGTAGAAGGGTTTTGCATATAACTGAGAATCTTTTATTCGCATTCAGGGAAGAGACCTGAGTGTATGTATTTTGGCAGCTGGAACACCAGAGTGTAGCTGGATTAATTTCTCTGCAGAGACCTACCCAGAGGTATATGGATAATCTATACCAGAGCTAAAGTTTGGTAGGTGATAGTTACATGCTTCTAGTCTGGCATATATGTGTATATATGCATATATATTGTTATATATGCATGCATGTGCAAAAAATTAATAAGTATATATATGTGTGTATACATATGAAGGCAAATATATGCAGGAATTTTCACAGAAAACTCACTTAGTGAAGATGTTTCTTTTTTTTATAATTACAGAAATACCACTTACTCAGGAGACTCCATGGTGCACAAGACCTTGCCAACCTTTATTTGTCTCTTCTGCCATGAGAGACCCTTTAAAGAAGCACACAAGCCCTTCTCTCTTCCTATAAACAAAGGATAGCTCCTCTAGAACCACATCTACTCTCATGAAATTTTAATGTCCCCAGAGCCTGAAAGTAACATATTCATTTGCCCCTTTTCTGCAAGTATAGCTGGCCTAATGGTGATGACTAAATGTGTCTTATCCATGTCTTGCTGCACTGACAACCAGTAGGAAACTGTGTTTGTCTCACATCACCATCTCACTTTGCAGTCAGGTGCTGCTCTACACAGCCTTTCTGTAGGACTTGTGGCCCCCACATCATCAACTCTCACCTTTCCATAAGAACAAGATGCAGTGTCAGCATTGACTGCCTTTCCCAGATTGTCATCTCCTCGTTGCTATGTCCTAAACCTCATAACTGAGGCCCAGAAAGGTGAAATTATTTTCACATACATGAAAATAAGTTAATAGTAAGTTCATGATATGAACCAGGCAGGCGTCTTTGGCCTACCCTGATCTTCCTCACAGGGTCTTCGTACAATAATGAGAGGTATCAGTTATAGGTTGTTACTGTAAATGTTGTTAGCTGAATAAAGCGAAAAGTTTTAATAGTTGTAAAATAAAGCATTCATCATATCAACTTCTATTGGTGACTGCTCTTTGTCACATCTCTGTCTTGACTCTAATAGATATATGAGAAATTTGGCTGAATGTTCACTGGCCTGTTAATAGAATCCCCAAGTTATTCTAAAGAGAGAAATTTGTGGCTTGTCAGATCTCTTTGGGTTTTAAATCACAACTTAATATGAGGAAAACTTGTCACAGTAGAACACAGGGCTTTTGGATGTCCAATATTTCATTTCTGTCTATCTGTGACACTCTCAGACTATGTTTTTGTCACTCATTGAAAACCTAATAGGACAAACCCAACACACAGCAGCAACAATATTCAAAGCATTCTCAGTTAGGTGACTCAAATGAGAACTTTGAGAGTGGTTTCCAATAACGTCAAAAAGATGACTAAGAAGGAATTACATTTTAGGCTCTCTGGTGTCATGACAGGGCATGTGAAGAGGGTGTAAGTGCAACTAGAAGGTATGAAATACCTTAGAGCAAAAGTGAGATCTAAGCTGGCACATACTCAAGTATAGTTCTCTCTAGTGTGTTAAGGCTGGTACTTAGTTCGCAAGGATAAATAGTGAATAAGGAGGCTGCTGCCATGATCAAAAACAGTGACCTCTGCAATGAGAATGGCAGTGAAATGGAGAGACATAGACTTTTGTGGTGAACATGTGTGAAAAGACCCAAGAAAATTCATATTTTGGTCATGCAATGTGAACTGGGAACCACAAGATTTACTGTGGCTCTTTGGTTTGTTTGTTTGTTTGTTGTTTTTGTTGTTTTGTTTTGTTTTCTTTAACTTCTGGGACAGGTACAGGAGTGCCATAGGGTACAGAGTTAATGTCTACTGTGTAAAGTGAATGGCCAATATAATTAGAGTTTACTCTTCCAACTGTTAGTATGTATCCAGCCCTGGGCTACAGACAAGCACGGGGTGAAATAATGAACATTATGCCACCAAGGGGCTTGTCCTATCAGTCAAGAGGATAATTTTAGAACACCCAGGCATATGTTGACAGAACAGCTCTTGGTACCATACATATTAAGTTAAGAATGAAAGAACAAGGGCAGAGAGTGAGTCTCTGAGAGAGCTCCATGGAGTAGATTTTAAATAAACTGAGCCTAGAGTACAGGGGCATGGCTGAATAGACTGATAAAGAGGATGAGTGTAGAGTAGGAGCCATGGGGTGAGTACTGCCTAAGAAGAAAACTGAGGCATAATTAACTCAAATCAAGAAAGAGCTTAGAAAGCTCACAGTGTGTATAAAAGATTGGGGAGTCTGTATTCCTGGCTTCCAGAGGCCTTAGGACTCCATATTGCCATTGATTTTTGAACATGTCTAAACCTTAGTACTATATATACAAATTTAAAAAAGAAACTACTCTATAGTGTGTTATAGAATGAGAAGCTGTATTAATCGAGGAATTTGGTTTACAATGCATGAATGGATACTATCTGATTTTAACTAAAATTAATTAATTTAACAAATAGGTAGACCAATAAATATATGTTGAGGGTCTTATGAATCAAATAACATTAGCAAAACCAGTGTAGAGAGATGTCAAAATACATACACTTTGTTGCTCTATTCCCGCACCAAATGTATCTGTTCCTTCTCTACATCCAGTTTGCCAGGCACTGGGAGGTACAGGAGTATGCCCAGCTGTAGGCATGGTACAAAAAGCTTTACATAAACAGTATCTACCCTGCTCACCACCAGTCTACCAAGCAGAAATTATCTAAACATCAAGAGAAATTTAGTTGACTATGACTAAAATGTCCACTGTCAAATGTATGATTGATATTCCTAAAGAGTTTTGACTTTAAATCCTTCAATCAAAGCAGATCAGTTAAGAACAAGACAAAAGATATGGGTATTAAAAGTAAGAGTCCTGGCACCTAGACTGAAGAAATGGTTGAGTGATTAAGAGTACTGACTACTCTTCTAGATACCCAGAGTTCAATTTTCAGTATCCACATGATGTCTCACAATCATATGTAACTTCTGGCCAAGTTTCTGACTGATGTCATCTTCTGGCCTAATTAGATATGAGGACACCAGATATCTGTGTAATCTCTAGACATAAACCGAGGCAGAGCACTCATATATGTCAAATAAACTAATAAAATTGTTAGGTGAGAGTCTGGGAGAATTAGTGCGTGTGGTTAAGGTACATAATCTAAAATTCCCATATAATCAATAAAAATATGTTGGAAAAGTTGTCGGGTGGGTTTCTGAAAGCCCTGGTATCTACCAGAGCTAAAATACATCTGATTGGGAATGCTGAGCAAGCACACTGATGGAAGATGGCAAAACTCACTAGATAGTGAATATTGTGAAAAAAATATGACATTAGATAATAGATGTTAAAATCAGAAAAAACAAAGGGCAGACAGTAAGGAAACAATGTATTTAGAACATAATAAGAATCTTTTGCACCTAAATAGGAATGACATCACAGAATTTATGTTGTCAGAATGAGACTTCCTGGTCAGATGCCAAGAATTTAGAGGGTTTTACAAGCAATAGAGTCATATGCTGTAACCAGAGTTTTAGAGAGAAAACCTAGGACAAATAGACTAGACTGAGCCACCTGTCATAGATGCCAATTCAAGAGATAAGTAGTGGTCAAAAGGAGAAAACAAAATCTGTTCACATCAGTTTTCATGATCTAGGGATTCCAAATTTGACCTTGAAATAATAACAGAAGATTTAAATTTAAAAAGATGAAGAATGGGGACTGGGAGCAAGAAGTACACATAATTCAGCAGGCTACATTAAGGTGTGTTGAGTCATTGAATGTTTCAGTGTAGGTCCTTCAAGGTGGCCTGAAGAAGCTTTTATTGCTGTCTGCAGTAATGCTGACATTTTAAGAGTGTAGAGTGAAACCACTCAATTAGGCGATTCCACAGGTTTTGTGGGAAATATAAAAAGACCACATGGCTATCTCTTGGATAATAGTGAGAAATAGTAGAAAATCATTTGAGGATTTTTCAAATCTACTTCTGTGGAGAGAAAAAATAGAAAATGAGGAAAGCTTTGTCAGTTATGAAGAATGTGTAGCTACCAGGAAGGAGGTAGCTAGCCCAAACAGCCTGCGATTTTACAGTAGTACTGGAAGAGATTAGAAGAGCTAGAAGGCTAATGTGCTGCTACAGAAAGGGACTTAGATGCCACATTTGTGAGAGGTTGAGGAAAATAAGGGAAATAGTGGCTCTTACTTATAACAGAAACCCATCATGGGTTTCATGGGTTTCTGAGGAATGCTGAGTATTAGACATTATTTGTTGAAAGAAACCTTTCTATTTATTCTGTCAGGGTCCAGCCTGAGCTCAACTTAGACTGTCATTTATGAATGTGTTGGTGGCACTGCCATTTTGAGTACTTGAGAGTTGGGACCTAACATCACTTAAAGGGAGAGACCTGTTTTTTGGTTTTGTTTTGTTTTGTTTTTGTAAGTGATTAACCATTCTCTAAGACAAAGCCTCATTTTCACCATAGAAAACTGTTCTCACTTGGGGTAGTGAACTAATGTACTGTCTTGTGAAGCTCCACTGTTTCTCAATAAAAGATGGTTGCAAGTTTAATTTCAAAGACCCCTTTTTGAGTCTTCCTCCTGTGCTATAGATTATGTATCAGTTGTTTTTTAGGTATTCCTTAAATGTTGATGATTACCCAAGGGGAAAGCAAAGGATACAGATACAAAATAAAGGCAAAGATGTCAGTCTTTCTTCCTGCTGCTTGAGTTATGGGCCCAAGTGAGGTCGAAGAACAAATTCCACTTAAGACCTTTACCTGGGAGGGACTACTATGACCTTTACCTGGGAGAGTCTACTACCTGTGCTGTGGAAAGGGCTTCTGAGGGAAGATGGTATCATAGATCTAAGGAACAGAACATGCAACTAAGGCTCTAAGAGATGTCTTGACTCCAGAACTGAGTCCAAAGCAAACATCTGGGGTTACATTGTGTTTCTGAATAAATGGCAGTAGAAACCATACAAAAATAACTCTCTTAGCTTCAGTCTCCAGTTTCCCTGAGTGTGACACACTGGCAAAATGTCATGGAAGTCAACTGACACTGAGCCTTAAAATATATAGTTATTCTGGGGATTTAGCCCTGGCACCAAAATTCAGAGTACAAGGTGATCTGGGTAGAAAAGCACACAGTTTTTATATTTTGTGAATAATCCTTAACTGGTAAGAATTGAAGTGAAACCAGTAGCACAATTATCACAATGCCTGGCCCTATAACATCCACTAATGTTATTTCAGTAGTCATGTATATCTGCAACACTGTCTTCCATTTTTAAAAACACATTTTCATTTATTTTAATGCTACTTAATTCTCAGAAACATTCTAGCAGGGCAAATTAAGGAAGACACTAACATTCAGATAGATTACAATAATGATGTGCTCTATGGGGCTTTAGTTCCAGATACAGGGATAGATAATTTTTTTAATGTGGATAACAAACATGAGTTAATATAAGCCAGAGCCACACACATTGTAGTAGGAAAAGGAAGAAATTAACTTTGTAAATTTAAAAATATGGCCACAAATTAAAGAAAGAATAATATAAATCACTTTCTCAGTGTGAGGAAGAAAGAGATAGATAGATAGATAGATAGATAGATAGATAGATAGATAGATAGATAGATAGATAGATAGATAGATAGAAGAATGGATGAATGGATGGATGGATGGATGGATGGATGGATGGATGAATGGATGGATGGATAGGGTGTGTGTGTTAAGGAAGGAAGGAGGTGACATCTGTGTGATTTTCCCTTCTCTTTCTCTTGACTGTCTAGGTGGCATTATTTCTGGCCAGACATCCAATCAGAAAATGCTATATGTTATTTCATTGTCAATTCTTAATGATCTGCTAGCTCAATTTGTTGCTGAAACAATGCTCTAAATCTGGGATTAGTCTCCAAAACTGCAAACAGAAAGAAGACATGCCTCAGAATGCTGGTTCATGCCTATAATCTGAGCACTCCAGCCCTCGGAAGGCTGAAACAGGAGGACCAAGAGCAGCTTATATTATAAAGTCTGAAATACCTAAGTGGTATAATGGTTATTCTTAGTTGTCAACTTGACTACATCTAGAATTAACTAAGGTACAAATGATTGGGCACACCCGTGAGAGATTTTTTTTTCCAGGAAATTATTTGAAGTGGGACTACCCAATTCAATTTTCTCATATTTTTTCAAACTTCTTAGATATTTTTGTATTTATATTTCAAATGTTATACCCTTTTCCACACTCCTCTCCCTTCTCTCAACTTGCTTCCATGAAGGTGCTCCCTCTTCCAATTACCTGTGGGGCGCCGCCCTACATGCCATTGCAAGATGGCGCTGGTTTCCGTTAAGGAACAACGGTAAATAACCAGAGCATGCCCGCCTAAAGCCTAGCCACGCCCCTAGACCCGGGTGCTCGCTTCTGACATCACATCGCATGATTTGGCCCTAGCCCATCAGGAGGCGCCACGTCCGAGGCGAGACAAAACCCCTATATAAGGGGAGGGTTTGGTGCACTCAGTGTCTCCACTTTGTATAGCTTTGGCTCTCCCTCTCAAGAGTTATTAAAGCTTGCTACAGAAGGATCCTGTGTGTGCCGCGTCGTTCTTGCTGGCGAGACGACTTGCGCGGGACAATTACCCTTGCCACCTCAGTGTCTTGGCTGGTTGATGATGTTGATCTTCCCATGAGGTTGCAAACCTTTCAGCTCTTTCAGTTCTTTCTGTTGCTCTTTCATTGGGTTCCCCATGTTCAGTCTAATCTTAGGCTGCAAGCATTCTCATCTGTATCTATATGACCCTGGCTGAGCCTCTGAGGAGACTTCCATATCTGGTTCTTGCCAGTAAAGACTTCTTAGCATCAGCAATAGTGCTTGGGTTTGGTGGCTGCATAGGGGGTGGTTCTCCAGGTGAGAAAGTTCTTGTAGATATTTTCTTCAATCCCTGCTCCTCTATCTGACCTTGTATTTCCTCCTGTTTTGTTCTCCCTTCTAAGAAGGACTTGGGCACCCACATTCTGGTCTTCCTTCTTTTTGAGCTTTATAACTTCTGTGGATGATTTCTTGAGAAATACGCACTTCTAATCTTGGTTTTTGAGATGGGAAGATACAGCTTTAATCTGGACCACACATTCTGCTGGTAGCCTTTCTAAAGAACATGGAAGAAGGAAGGTAGCTCTGTCTTTTACTGCTTGTTCTCATTCTTCCTAGCAAGTCCATTCTTTCACTGGTACTATAACCTAATTCTTATAGATTCTGAAATCTGTTGAAAACCAGCTGGAACATCCAGTATTGTGGACTGAACAACTACTTCTTAAATATTCGGTTGGTAAACAGCCATTGTTGTATTACCAGCTAGATGATGGCCTACAAGCCACTCAAATCTATCGAAGCCTCTCCAGTCTCAAAAGCCTTCCCTGGAAGCTCAGCAAGTAATAAAAAATCATGGGGTGAACTAACAAACTAAAGGAAACAAAATCATTTGGTTATCCTGATTCACCAGTTGTGAGGGAAAAAAAAATGGTGGTTCCATATATAAAATTTTCCACAGTTTATGAAAAAACAAGTGAAATGGTGGTGCTGATCAGTCAGTTGCTCCTAGCATCTTTGAATAAACTGGCAAAGGAAAAGAATGAAGTACGTGATAAAACTGAACAACTCCAGGTATGCATAAAGAGTCTAAAGGTTTCTAAATGCACTCAAGAAGAGAATCTTTGTTCCAACAGTCACAAAGCTCAAATTGATGAATTTAGAGTGTGTAGGCAGTTAAAGTTAGGGCATTAATTGGTAGGAAATGGGATCCTGTAACTTGGTTGGATATGTGCACTATGAAACTGGGAAATTCGAACCCTCAGATTCTCAAGCATTTATTTCACCTAAGGAAGTAGTCTTTCTACTCTCAGCAGAAGACACACTCCCACCTTCAGCCCCTGACACATTATCTGCCCTGCTTTTTCTGCCCTTAGATGAGAACATTATTTTTTCTTTATTGTATGTTAAACCAGCAGTGACTCTCTATGAAGGGACAATACTGATTGATATATGTCAGAACCCACCAATAGTTACCTCTAGACCTATAACTAGATTACAGGCTTAGCAGGTTCACAGAGGAGAGGTAAATATTGTAGTCTAAAAGGAGGTACCCTACACCACTCAACATCTTAATGAGTTTTCTAATTCATTTAAGAGACATCGTGGGAATATGTGTGAGAATGGATTTGAAGGGAATGGCATAGCAGTGGAAGAAATATAAAACTAGACCAGCCTAATTATAAGGCCAAATGAGTGGAGATTTTAGGTTTAGTATGAAAGCTTGAACAGTTCAAAGGTGTCAAAAGTTTGTTTAAATTGTTGGCTGAAGCATTTGCCAAAAGATGACCTACTGAAAAGGAGTTGGAGATATCATTTGGCTTGAGGTTTATGAATGCAGGTTAAGGCTCTGGGAAATTGCAATGCTAGAGAGAATACACTGTGTAAAACCTAACCCTTCACTAAACCTATGAGAAACAAAATAGTGAGAGGGACACAAGTATATTTGAAGACTTTTGCTTTCATCTTGTTCGTGTTCTAACCCTTATTGTTGTAAGTACTTCTGTTCAGTTGAGTGAATTAATTGTAATGGATGTAGTCAAGCCCTAAAGCATCAGAGGTCAGGTGGAAGCACTGTCTCTTCAAGGAAATGTGACCAGAGTTATTGGAATGGACACCATAGACAAAGAAATGTCTTTAATGGCCTGACCCATAATGGGCACTGCAGGCAGTAATTTTTGTGGTGTCTTGACATATATGGACCTTTGATATTAGCTAATCAATAACTAATTCCTAGCCATGAAATAGATAAGAAGCTGACTGCATTCTGTTTGATCTGTGTTGGCAGAAAAAAAATAGAAAACCTCAAGCACATGAAAAAAAGGATACATTTGATTGTTGTGAAAGGCAAAGTCAATCTGTGAAACAATTTCCAGACCTGGGCGAGTTTGCAGAACTCTTTGAATGAAAGGATGGTCAGGTTCCCCTGATGAAGGACCTTAGTAGAATGCCTAAAGGTTTTGCTGATAGCTTTTCTCCAGTCCTTCCCCAAAGGACATGTGCCCATTTTTCAATAATAACTGTGCATAAGGGGTAAGGAAACACTCAGCGTTTGCAAAGTCTATTGTATCCTGGTTCTGAACTAATGTCAATTCTGAAATATCTCAAGAAAAAAATCTGATCCTCCAGTTAAGTAATGGCTTATGGGGGTTATTAATTGTGTTGTGGATGAAGCCTAACACATAGTAGGTTCAGTGGGTTCCTAATTTCACCCTGCAGTTATTTCACCACTCCCAGAATATATCACTTGGATAGATACACATAGAAATTGGCAGAATTGTCACATTGTTTCCCTGAGTTGTGGAGTAAAGACTATTTTAATTTAAAAGGCTAACCCTTAGAAATTGAAATTAAAATGGAATGGAAACCCTTAGAGTTACTTCTGCAAGGAAAAATAGTGAGTAGAAGGACATAGAAGATATAGAACGTGGTGGTTCCCGCCACATTTCTTTTTAACTCTCCTATCTGACTAGTGCAGAACAATAGATCTTGGAGCATGACAGTTGACTATCAAAACTCAGAAGGTAGCTTCTGGGCCAAATGTGTTATCCTTTCTTGAACAGATTTACACATCTCCTGTTCCTGTCCATAAGGATCACCAGAACTCAAGTTGGCATGGCCAGTACTATATATTCACAGTTTCACCTCAAAAAATGTGATGTCTTCAGCCCTGTGTCATAACTTAGTTCAAAGTGATCTTGATCTTCTGTTTTGTCTATAAAACATTACATTTTCCACAAGATATCACTTTGTAAACTATATTGATGACATTAGTTGACTGGATAAAATGAGCAAGAGGTAGGAAACACTTGGATGTGTTGGCAACATGCATATCAGAGGATGGAAAATAAGTCTAAGTAAAATTTACAAGTAAAATTACCTCAGTGAAATTCTTAGGAGTCCACTGGTGTGGGACATACAGAGATATTTTTTCTTACTTGGAGGACAACTAATTGCACCAGGCTCCCTTTACAACCAAGAAAGAAACACAATATATAATGGGATTATTTGAATTCTTAAAACAGCGCATTCCTCACTTGGATGTATTACTACTGCCCGTATACCAAGTAGCATAAAAAGATGCTGGCTTTGTGTGGAGTCTTGAACAGAAGCAATCTCTTAACAGGTCCACTTTGCTGGGCAGGCTGTTCCAGCACTTGGACCATATGATTGAGCAGACCTGGTTGGTGTTAGAGATATCAGAGACAGACCCCAATGAGTAAATTACAGAAGAGACCTTTTGGAGTTTGAAGCATCTGCAGGCAATTCTCCCTTTGAAAGACAGTTTTTCAAGTACCATTAGAACTTTGTGTGAAAGAAACTATTGATAATGGGCTACCGGGTTACCATTCAACTTGAGCTGTTCGTCATGAGCTGGGTGTTAATCTGATCCACTGAGTTACACAGTAGGATGTGCAGAGAAGCAGTCTATTATCAAGTGGAAGTAGTATGTTTGTCATTTTTCCCAGGCCATTTCTGAAGGCATGTGCAAATTACATGTAGAAGCTGCCCAAATGCCGGTTATTTTTACTATTGTTATGATGTGTTCAGCAGCTAAGCATGAGTTTATAAGTTTGTGAGATGTGTCCTATGATCAGGTGACTGACAAAAAGAAGTTTTAGCCTGGTTTACTGAGGGTTGCATATGTTATCAGGTGCCACCCAGAAGTGGACAGCTGCAGCATTGCAACCCCTTTCTGGGTCAACCCTGTAAGATACAAGTGAAGGGAAACATTCACAGTAGAAATAACTTTGGGGAGCATACATAGCCATGTTTTTAAAGAGAAATGACCAATTACACAACCATTGACCTATACATGGGCTTTGGCTACCAGGTTGACTGACTGGTTATGGACTTGATAAAAAAAATGATTGAAAAATTGAGAAAAACATCTTAAAAGAAATTTCTGGTGAGATCTTTGAAAATGAGCTGTGAAGACACGTGATTTCTATGCAAATTCACATCAAAAGATGATTTACATTGTAGAGAATTTTAATAATCAAGTAGGTAGGATGTTGGACATTCAGCCTCTTTCCCCAGCTGTTCCCACCATTGTTCAATAGATTCATGAATAGTGTGGCCATGGTCACAAAGATTGGTGTTATGCATGAACTCAACAAGATGGGTTTCCATTCATGGAAGCTGACTTGCTACAGGTGCTGCTGACTTCCAGACATTGAACCCCCAATATAGCATTGTCCCCCATGGTGACCAGGTTAGGTTTTATACATTGGATAATTTCACCCTTGGAAAAGACAACTCTTTGTCCTGCCTAGAGTAAATATTTTTTTCTGGTGATAGGTTTTCCTGCATGTAACACTTCTTTCAAAATCAGCCTATGCAGACTTGTAGGCATTCCTCAGAGTATTGCTTCTAACAAAGAATCTCACTTCAAAAAAGTGTCCCAGTGGGTCCATAATTGTGGAATTTACTGTTTCTATGTTTTCTACCATTGTGAAGTAGCTGAACTTTAAAAAGATGGAATAGCCTTTTGAAAACACAGTTATACCACCAAGTTAGTGACACCAGCCTGAAGACTGGTAGTATTTACTGTGAATTAGTGTCGAGTATATGATATGCTTTCTCCCATAGCCAGGATCCACACATTGAGGAATCAAAGAGAGGAAAAAGAAACATTTATAGTAATCCACTGTCACCTCTAGTGAGTCATTGGGAGATTTATTTTCTTCCTGTTTCTGCAACCTTAAGTTTGGCTGGCCTAGAAGTTCTGGTTCCAGAATAGCCAATGCTCCTGCCAGGAGCCACAACAAAAGTCTGGGAAAGATGGATGGTGTTTATTAGGACAGATCAAATATACCTAACTTCACTAGCAATGCAAAATAGGAAGAATTACAAAGCAAATGAGAAATACCAGGGTAAGTCCCAGAGGAAATAGCTTGATTTGAGGAGCTGCCTACTTCTAGTGAGAAAGGTAGCACCAAAAGCAGATGGCAGGAGCTATGGGTTAAGAGAGAACCTCAGATATGGATGTCTCCTCAGAGGCACTCCCGGAGTCAAATAGATAGAGATGAGGATGCTTGCAACTAAACAGCAGACTGAACACAGGGACCCCAATGAAAGAGCTAAAGAAAGAAGAGAAAGAGTTGAAAGGTTTGCAACCTCATGGGAAGAACAACATCATCAACCAGCCAAGGCACTGATGTGAAGAAGGTGATTGGGAGAGGGAGCACCTTCATGGAAGCAAGTTGAGGGGGAGGAGGGAGAGGAGTAGGGAGGAAGAGTATAACATTTGAAATGTAAATACAGAGAATATCCAATGAATTTGAAAAAAAAAAGAGAGAACCTCAGAAAAATAGTATTCTCTACTTTTAGTAATTGACATTTCACAGAGATAAATGTATAAAAATTCAGGTCTGGTAGCACTTGCCCAGAGATTAGGGACAGCCATCTCTTCTTGGAATTCAACTAGAGTAATTTAAAAGTAACCTTTTAAAGAAAAACTACTGTCAACCTCACTATCAGTAATCTTACAGAAAATGTCACAAGACTGTGTGCTGAATCATGGCCATGAGAATACCTCTAGACTAGGGAAAGACATTAATCACAGCCATACAGTATTCTACAAGGAGTAGGTGTGGACAGAGGTAGAATATGAAGAAGACAAATAGAATGCAAGGCATTGGGAATGATCTTTAATTTACAACAAGACTCTAACAAGTTTGACCAGCATTCATGGCTCAGCCTGTGAGAGAACACTTGCTGTTAAGATCCACCTCTATAAGATAATTCCATAAAAGACAGTCCAGAGTCAAAAATGCCATGTTAATCTTGATTTGTAAAAGTCTACATAGATGTACAACCAACAAGAAAAACCCATCTACACAAAGAAACATTAGTTATAAGAGAGCCTAGTAAAGAATGATAAGAGTCTCAAGACTAAAAAAAAAAGCTAGGAATATAACGTTTCTACTGTATGCCCCCCATACAGTTCTCTTTTTAACATTTATATCTTCTTTATTTAATGTCCATTTTCAAATTATTTAGCTGGGAAACACTATCCTACTCTGTCCTTACACTCTCTCTTTTCTCTACCATTTCACTCTAACTTTTACCCCATGGAATAAAGGCCTTCTTATAATGACAAATACAATCAGTCTTGTTTCAAAACTCTCCTTCATATTTACTAGTCCCAATATTGTTTAAAATTATAAGCCATATATATAGAATTAAAGCAAATATAATTGCATGTCTAAAAGGATCCTACATACTTTGGCATACAATAAACTTTTCATCCCAAAATGTAAAAATGTGAGCACAGCAAGAAATTGTTGACTCAAAGCAAGACTGAAACATACCAAGGCAAATATCAAATTGTGAAGCGAAATTTTTGGCATCTTCGGCTCATGATAAGCATCATCTGGTTTCTAAAGTTTCTAGATTGTCTTGGCTATAAAGGTCAGCATTCTGTAAAAGCTACTCTCCATTTTACCCATTCCCACTTTGCCTAGAACTTTTCTCAGTAGACACTCCACTGTCTTGTATCTCCAGCTTCAAAGCTTCATACTGTGGCATCTCATACCCTCGTTGCAGAGACTTCAGCTCAGCCGTATGCTCCAGTTCCTCACAGCCACACTCAAAAGCCTTCCTTGTTTATTGATATAAAAACTTTTATATTAATAATCAGTAATAACCATTGTACTTTCCTTAAGGTGTAGGTTGGCCAGGATTGGAAGATCTCTGTGTTTCTAAGTCTACTGAGAACTGAAAGTCACTTTGAATATCTGCTTTTATTTCTTAGTGCCCTTCCTCTTCTTTTCCTTCTATTAACAAATATGCCTCATCGCTCACTTCTGAATGCCGATAGAACTGCTATCTATTCATGTTATCTTTCATTTCAATATAAAGCCAATAATACTAACTTGCAATGTTTTGTTACTTTTCCTCTTCCAGTCATATCCACAGTAACTAACTTATTAATGGACATACTATTATCAATATTCTTTTTCTACTTAAAATGATTGTTACTTATGAGGGGCAAATGACTTTAGTCCCAGCACTCAGGAGATAGAAGCCAAAATATCTCCGAGTTTAAGAACAACCTTGTCTAGAGAGCATGCAAAAAAGTCAGGGCTGCACAGAAAATCCTTGTGTCAGAAAACAAAGTGGTGGACACAAATGATTTTTATCTCTGTTTTGTTTTAACTGTTGCTTGATACTTCATAGAGAGCCAGTCTTTTGATAGTCATTAATTTTGCACAGAATATTTATGCGGGGACCAATCCTAGTACCTAGAACACCAATATAACAAAGAAAAACAATATCTCAAACATATTACAAGCTAGTCTCTCTGAAATATTGCACGTACTTCTACTGAAAGAATAAAAAAGATTTCTAAAAGCTTCCTCAACAACCTAATCCCTTATGGGAAAGTGTGAAAATATAAACACATAAAACATTCAGGCAACAAAATTGGTCTTAAAAAGGACTAATCCCATAAGAATGGCTTCCAATGGTATTCAGTTACATCTCAGACAAAATTTGGAAAGAATGACTATAAATATGTTCAAAGATATCTAGAGGATATAAACTCCTAAATGAATTCCAAGAGAACAAAAACAAGCAGCTAAATTTAAAAAGAAACTTAATATACAATGTGAAAGTGGAAACCTATAAATAAAAATACTAAAGAAAAAGTCAAACTAAAATTTTGGAAATAAAAAATTTAATAAGCTAAATAAAATGTTCTATAGGAAGCTTTGCCACCTGAAAAGATCAACTGGAGGAAGAACAGTCAGAATCTGGACAAAAGAGTTACAAAGATAATAGCATTCAGAAAATGATCACAGTTTATTAACTCTTAAAAGTACAAAAAAAAAAAAACATTTGGTATCAGTGGTATGCTATAAAATCTCTGAATCATGGATATAAAAGTGTTTGATCTAAAGTGTATAGAAAATATTTTTAGTAAATTAATAACAAAATTTCTGCAATAAGGGAAGGAGATCGTGACCAGAAACAAGAAGATTTAGAATGTAAAATAGACAATTCTATAAAAGACATTTCCACAGTATATTATTATTAATATGCTAAATTCACAAAAAGTATAAGGAAAGCTATGTGAGAGAATTTTCAAGTTGTAAATAAAAGTAAGCCAACGAAATGACAAATGTCTGTCTGCGAAGGGTGGAGTTAATTGACTAAGTCATTTTTTCACTTTACATCCAGATTGCAGCTTTCCTTCCCCCACCCTCTTCTACAGTATCCCTTTTTTTTTAACCTCCCCTCCCTTGACCCCTCCTCCACTTTTCCCCAGAAAACTAAAAGTCTCCCATGGACATCAACTGGCCCAGGTATATTAAACCACAGGCAGACAAGGTACATTCCCTTTTACTAAGGCTAGATGAGGCAGTCTAGTTTGAAGAAAGGAATCCAAGACAGCCAATATAGCAAGAGACAATCCATGCTTTTACTTTAGGAGTAACTCATGTAGACTGAGTTCTAGAACTGCTACATATGTGCAGAGAGCCTCGGTTCATACCCATTCATGCCCTCTGGATGGCAGATCAGGCTCCATGAGCCCTCTTGGGCTCACTTTAGTTGACAAATATTTGTTTGTTTGTTTGTTGATGGTGGGGGTGTTTTGTTTTGTTAACTCAGAATAACACGTTTCTTAGCAGAAACTTTAAAAGATTGCATGGTTGAGGATGGTGACTTCAAGTTTTGAGAAGCAATCGCCAAGGATCACAGGAAAACTATATATCATAACTGAAGGAAAAACTTATCTTATATAATGAAATAGGCAAACAGGATTTGTGACCACTAATCTAGCTCTACAGAAGAAATTTGAAGAATCTTTCAACTGAAAATAAAGACAAACTCAGTCTTGAGATTACAGGAAAGAATGTCCCAAACCAAGAGTAATATAAGGAATGGGAAAATTTAAAATTTCCCACTCCCTCTCCCTCTCCCTCTCCCTCTCCCTCTCCCTGTCCCTCCCCCCCCCTCTCACACACACACACACACACACACACACACACCTTTCAATTATATCCCTAAATATTAAGGGTCTAATTTTCACAACCAAAAGACACATACTAACAGATTGCATTAAAAGTAAGATTCACCTAGTTGTTGCTTTCAAAAAATAATCTTCACTATCAAGGTGTCAGACAACTAGGGTAGAAGCATGAATATGTTAAAGAAACCATAGCTAGAAAACAGTATGTCCCTATTCTAATATGACGAAATAGCTTTCAAACAAAAACTTGTCTGAAGGGAGATACAGTAGAGAAGACCACTTTATACTAATTAAGTAAACAAGACATAATAAACCACCAAAAAATTTAACATTTAAACATAAAAAAATGGACATATCAAGTTTCTTAAAACAGACAGCACTAGATACAAAGACTAGCAATAGCACACTAATATTAAGTGACTTCAGGACCTGAATTCACTGACCAATACACAAGTAATATTAACAAAAATAAACAAATATCTGATTTAAATAATACCGTAGCTCAAATGGACTTAATATATAGAGGAAAAGTGTGGCGACAGGCATCAGGAATGGAACAATGTGTCACTTCTACTGTGTTTCCCTTCCTTAACAACTGATCACTTATAATCAGCCTGGTGGCCTAAGGAAAAGTGAAGCAGGAACATTGAAGATGATGGGGACCTCATGAAGAGAAACATGCTGGGTGGGGTGGGGGTAGGCTTCATTGAGCGTTTAGTTTAATTTGGAGAACAAAAACTGTTTAAAATTTTGGGAGCTGAGTAGGGGCTATAGAGTGAATGGACATCATGGTTTCAGGCCAAGGTGCTTGGAATGCGTAATTTACATAAATTCCAGGTGCTTGCTGGACATGTCCTTATATGAAAAGCAAAAGTTTAACCTGTAATTTGGCTGCCAGGCCATGTGACTATCTCATGGGTGGTAGAGGTGGGCAGTTATATGGCCATGTGGGCTGGGACATGCAGACCCAGAGCAAGGAGGAAATAGTCCTATTTCTGCAGATCTCAGAAAGACATTTGGAGGACATAGATACATTTTGACCTCACCCTTTCTCTGAACTGCTTTCTAAAGTAGAAAACTCTCTGGCCCAACATCACTGCCTGATCACATTTCATCTACATAAAGGAATCATAGAGAAAACATCAAATGGGACAAGGCTAAAAATTCTCAAAGCCCACTTGCACTGATGCACTTTCTCCAAGATGACATAATCTCCTATACATTCCACTTTTTCAAACACAACCACCAACTGTGTGGGGGAGCACATCCAAAGTTACCTTTGGCTGACTTCTTTCTTGTGATTAATGAATCTGTTGGCATTTACCTTTGTTTTTAGTTAAGACATGTTATATTCTTCCAAGTTCCTTCATTTACCCATACAACCTTGAGAGACTGTTCAAACCTTTTGACTAAGGAAATAACCTTAGTCAAACATTTATACTGAGAGCCATAAACTCACCATGTAAGCATGTGCGGTCATTGTTTAACTTCCTGAAGTTGGTCATGCTTTCTGTTGCTTTCCTTTAAAGGACTTAGAAAGTAAATTCACTGATAGTGTTTTGTAGTAAATAAAAAGGTAACTTTTAGCCTGTGCTAGTGCCCACACCCTTAGGACCTAATGGCATCTACGGACCCAGCTGCTAATCTTCCATACAATCTGCAAGCTTCCCTCTCCATGTGCTTCCCTGCGCAGGTGGGCCACTCTGCCTGCCTTGGCTGCTTCTCTCCTGGGTGGTCCACGACTGCCCGAGTGTGCTGTTTTCACTCACTTTCTTTTGGTGTGTTGTTGCTAAGCCTTGCACACACACATCCCAACTCTATGTCGGCTTTGTGCATCTCGCCACTACATGCTCTGTGAACTCAATTAAGTCACCACATCAAAGAACACACCAAAATACTCTGATCCAATTGACATGATATCATTTTCCCACCTAGACATGTCAAATGATCCTGTAGAATTTCATCCCTTATAAAATATTCATAACCTTTCTCCATAAAGATACACTGAGAAAACACTCATATTTGCTTCCATGTAACCCCTTCTTGAATCTCTGCTTTCTCCTTCTCTTCCACCTTACCAAAATTTTGTTCCTGCCCCTCTCTCTACTATACAATCATGTATTGTTTTGACATCAACTGTCTTAGTTAGGGATTTTGGTTTTTTTTTTTTTTTTTTTTTTTTGGCTGTGAACAGACACCGTGACCAAGGCACATTTTATAAGGATGACATTTAATTGGGTCTGACTTACAGGTCCAGAGGTTCAGTCCATTATCATCAAGATGAGAGCACAGTAGCATCCAGGCAGGCATGGTATAGGAGGAGCTGACAGTTCTATATCTTCATTCAAAGGAAACCAGAAACAGACTGAGCATCTTCAAGCAGCTAGAAGGAGTGTCTCCAAGTACACTTTCTCCAACAAGGCCACACCTTCTAATAGTGCCATTCCCTGGGCCAAACATGTGGAAACCATCACATCCACCTACAGTAGTGTGGTAGTGACTTGAAGCCCTCCCATATCTGCCTCTTTCATCTTCTTTCTGTCTCTTTTATAATAATCCTCACTGTCCCAGTCATTTTGACCATCTAGTAGGCTCTGGGAACTTGGGAACAAGTGTTCAAATACATGCTTCCTTGAGGGAGTATTCTCTTATAAACTCCAAAATTCTTTCCTTCATACCCATAGGCTTGTGCTCATGTCATGATGCAAAATGCACTCATTCAAAGTTCAAAGTGCGTATAATCTTTATAAGCCTCAACAGTGTTGAAAAGTCCAAGTCTTTTCTGAAACTTAATGGCATTCTTTAAACAACAAACAAACAAACAAACAAACAAAACAAAACAACAAATACAGAAAAAACTGTGGAAAATTTTGATAACTGTGATGATTAGTGCTGTCTACATGAATAAATCTAGAATCACCTTAGATGTGGACTTCCAGGCTTGTGTATGGCAGAATATATTGAATATTTAAATTTATATAAAGTTTCTCTTCCTTCCCTTTCTTTTCTCCAAGTCCTTCCATATACTTCTACCCATTCTTCCAATTTATGACCTCTTTTCTACTAATTGTTATTGCATGTGTGTGTGTGTGTGTGTGTGTGTGTGTGTGTGTGTGTGTGAATGAGTGTTTTCAGAGCAGGTCATGTGGCACTGGGGAATGAACTGGTATTCTCTTCCCTAGGGATGACTTTGCAACTATTGTTACTCAGTTGCCTATATTTCTTTGTATAGAGTTGAGGCATCATAGGCTTTTCCTTGTGAAGTTTGGCATGTTCACTGGTGTCCTTGTTCCTCTCACATCTGGGCAATTATGCTCATGAGAATTTATGGGCATATCCTCTGACAGTATTAGAAGACACAAACTCACAAGAAAGCCCCTAATCTTCTAGTTCATACAAATATTTTACCCCATCTTCTTCAGTGTTTTGAGTATGTTTGAACTTGGCTCTATAACACTATATTTTTCTTTATTGTGGTTTTCTGGAGTGGTCTCCATTTGTTGCAAAAAGAAGTTTCTTTGATGAGGGGTGAAAATTACCCTTGTCTATGGACATAGGGGGAAATTTTCATAGATTGTTATTGGGGACTATGCTAGTTTAGTAAACAACTCATTGTAGATACTCTTTCAATAATAATGACGTAACTAACCTTAGCAATCTACTAATTTGGTATATCTGCATTTTACCAGTACCTCTTCACCTACCTTCATCAAACCTGCAAATCCTGATTGGTACAGACCTCTGGATCTTTAACAATACAAAACCTTTGGTCTAGGTACCCATTAGATATCTGCCACACACCAGGACAGTTGAGGTCCACCCTTCAATTTCTACCTTTCTAACACCTGCATCAATAGGAACATCTAGAAACCAAAGCCATCCAGATGGCTGAAGGGCCTCAAGAGAACCAAATCAACAAAATCTAGGGCAGTATGACACCTTCAGAGCACAGCTACCCTACTACATTAAGCCCTGGTTATCCTACTGCAATCAAAGAACAAGAATATAACATTATATCCAATCTTATAAAAATGTTAGAGGCTTTTAGAGAGGAAATAAATAAATCCCTTTAAAATAAAGGAAAATAAAATCAAACAGGTGAAGAAAATAAATAAAACTGTTCAAGACCTGAAAATTAAAAAAAAAGCAATAAAGAAAACATAAACTGATGGAACTTTTAATATGAAAAATCTAAGGAGAAGAGGAAAAAATGTAAGCTCCACTAACAAAACACAGGAGATGTAAGAATCTCTTGCTTAGAAGATACAATAGAAGAAATTCATACACCAGTCAAAGAAAATGTTAAATCTAAAAAAAAAAAAAAAAAAAAAAAATCTGACACAAAGCATCCGGGAAATCTGGATACCATGAAAGAATTAACCTTAGAATAATAGAAATAGAAGATGAACAATATGAGCTCCACAGACCCAAAAAATACTTTCTACAAAATGATAAAAGAAAACTTTCCCAACCTAAAGAAACAGGTGTCTATAAATACACAAAAAGTTGTAAGCAACAATTAGACTGAACAAGAGAAAAAAATCATCCTGACATGAAATTATCAAACACAAAATCTATACAACAGAGAAAGAATATTAAAAGTGGCAAGGATAAAAAGGCCAGCTAACATATAATGGTAGACCTATTTCAGATTCTAAAAGCTTGAAATAACCAATATCTTGAAACCACCCAAAAAGAAAAAGGAAAAAAAAAAAACACAGATGTCAACCTAGAATACTATACCTAGCAGAACTGAAAATCACCCTAAATTTACAAAACAAGATATTTCAAGACAATTCAAATTTTAAACTATACCTATCTACAAGTACAGCCCTATAGAAAATAGTAGAAGGAAAACTCTAACTCTAGGATGATAACTACATTCATGGACACAAGAAATAAGTAATTCCATAACAGCAGAACTTGGGACACAAGCACACACACAAACAACCATAACCACCACCACCACCAACAACAACAACCATGACAACTACTAACACCACTAACAACAAAAATGACAATATCAAAAACAGGCAGTAAAAATTCACTGGTCAATAATATCGCTCAATATCAATGAACTCCCAAATAACAGACACAGACTAACAGATTGGATCTGTAAACAGGATCCAACATTCTGCTGCATACAAGAAACATATCTCAGCAAGAGGGAGAAGACTAAGCAGATGCAGAAGAAGAAGCAGCACCATTCCAGCCTTTGGAGAGAAATGGGTCACCTCTATTGGGACTTAGGGCCTATTGTCAGACTGCTGAGCACTCAGAAGAGCCTCAGAGACAGAGCCAAATCACTGCCATCAGAATTCACTGCATGCCCACAAAAAGCTGAACTCTCAGGAGCAATCCCCATTCTGAGCCTACAGTCCCTAAGATCCAGAGGAGAAACAAGCTCCAGTCAGAGACAAGATCACCTAACATCACAGATGGCAAGAGTAAATCACAGGAACCAAAGCAATGGGGACGAAGATAACCAGGCAACATCAGAACCGAGTTCTCCCACTACATCAAGCAGTAGATTTTCTAACAACCAGAAAAACAAGATATGGTCTAAAATTATACTTTATAATGATGATGGAGGTCCTTAAGAAGCACATGAATAATCCCCTTAAACAATTACAAGAGAACCAGGAGAACACACATAAACAAGTAGAAGCCCTAAAAGGGGAAACAAAACCATCACTTAAAGAGCTACAGGAAAACACAATCAAACAGGTGAAGGAATTATAAATGAAAATAGAAACAATAAATAAATCATAAAAGGAGACAATCCTGGAGATAAAATGTCTAGGAAAGAAATCAGGAGTGACCAACAAATTACAAGAGATGGAAAAGAAGATCGGGGCAGAAGATAACATAGAAAATATTGACACAACAGTCAGAGAAATGCAAAAATCAAAAAGCTCCTAACAAAAACATTCAGGATATCCATGACACAAGAAGAAGACCAAACCTAATGATAGTAGGTTCTATAAGAGGGCAAAGACTTACAGCTAAAAGGCACAGTAAATGTCTTCAACAAAATCATACAAGAAAACTTTCCTAACCTTAAGAACAAGATGACCATGAATAAGAAGCGTACAAAACTTCAAATAGATGGACAAGAAAAGAAACTCCTTCTAAGAGATAATAGTCAAAACACTGAATGTTCAAAACAAAGAAAGGATAATAAAAGCAGTAAGGGAAAAATGACAAGTAACATATAAAGGCACACTGATCAGAATTGCACTAGACTCCTCAAAAGAGACTAGAAGATCTTGGACAGATCTCTTACAGGTCCTAAGAAAATGGAAATGCCAGCCAGGTTACTAAATCCAGAAAAATTCTCAATTACCATAGACGGAGAAACCAAGATATTACAGGACAAATTTAAACTTACACAATAGCTGTCCACAAATCTAGCACTACAAAGGATAATAGATGGAAAACTCCAACACAAGGAGGGTAACTACATCATAGGAAAAGTAAAAAAAAAAAATCGCAAAAAATAATCTTGCAAAAAAAAAAAAAAAGAAAAAAAACATACAAACATATTTCTACCTCTAACAACAAAAATAACAAAAAAGAACAATCACTATTCCTTAGTATCTCTTAACATCAATGAACTCAATTAACCCTCCCCCCCACATAAAGCATAAACTATCAGGCTGGACACGTAAAGAGGAGACAACATTTTGCTACATACAGAAAATTAATCTCAGAGACAAAGTTAGACACTACCTCAAAGGAAAAGACTGGAAAACGAACTTCCAAGCAAATGATCCTAAGAAACAAGCTGGAGTAACCATACTAATATCGAATAAAGTACATTTCCAACCAAAAGTTATCAAAAAAGATAAGGGAAGACACTTTTTACTCATTACACGGAAAATTTATCATGAGGAACTCTCAATCCTTAACATACATGCTCCAAATACAAGAGCACCAATATTCGGTAGGATGGCAATTTTTTAAAATGTTAATCCTTCCAATCCATGAGCATGGGAGATCTTTCCATTTTCTGAGATCTTCCTTGATTTCCATCTTTAGAGGTTTTGAAGTTCTTATCATACAGGTCCTTCACTTGCTTAGTTAGAGTCACATCAAGGTATTTCATAGTTTTTGTGACTATTGTGAAGGGTATCTTTCCCCTAATTTCTTTCTCCACATGTTTGTCCTTTGAACATAGGAAGGCTACTGATTTGTTTGAGTTAATTTTGTATCCAGCCACTTTGCTGAACTTGTTTATCAGCTGTAAGAGTTCTCTGGTGGAATTTGTGGGGTCACTTAAGTACACTATCATGTCATCTGCAAAGACTCATGTTTTTACTTCTTCCTTTCCGATTTGTATCCCCTTGATCTCCTTTTGCTATCTAATTGCTCCAGCCAGGACTTCCAATACTATGTTGAATAGGTAGGGGGAGAGTTGGCAGCCTTGTCGAGTCCCTGATTTTAGTGGGATTGCTTCAAGTTTCCCACCATTAAGTTTGATATTGGCTGTTGGTTTGCTGTATATTGCTTTTATTATGTTTAGGTATGGACCTTGGATTCCTGTGCTTTCCAGGACTTTTAACATGAAGGGGTGTTGAATTTTGCCAAATGCTTTCTCAGCATCTAGTGAGATGACCATGTGGTTTTGTTCTTTGAGTTTGTTTATATGGTGGATTACATTGATGGATTTCCTTATATTAAATGATCCCTAAATCACAGGGATGAAGCCTACTTGGTCATGGTGAATGATCGTTTTGATGTGTTCTTGGATTCGGTTTGCAAGGATTTTGTTGAGTACTTTTGCATCAATGTTCATAAGTGAGATTGGTCTGAAGTTCTCTTTCCTTGTAGGGTCTTTGTGTAGTTTAGGAAAGAGGGTTATTATAGCCTCAAAAAATGAGTTAGATAGTATTCCATCTGATTGTATCTTGTGGAATAGTTTGGAGAGTATTGGTGTTATGTCAGCAATAAATGTCTGATAAAATTCTGCACTGAACCTGACTTGACCTGGGCTTTTTTTTGGTTGGGAGGCTTTTGATGACTTCTTCTATTTCTTTAGATGTTATGGGATTATTTAGATGGTTTATCTGGTTCTGGTTTAACTTTAGGATCTTGTATCTGTCTAGGAATTCATCCTTTCCTCCAGATTTTCCAACTATTTGGAATATAGCCTTTTGTAGTAGGATCGGATGATTTTTTGAATTTCCTCAGTTTCAGTTGTTATGTCTCCACTTTCCTTTCTGATTTTCTTAATTTGTATACTCTTTCTTTTCCCTCTAGTTAGTCTGGCAAGGGGTTTATCTTGCGGTTTCTTCTCATCCAATGATAGACTGGGCCTGCACTGTTGTATAATGACATCATGCTACAGATTTTGTCACAGGGTTTTTTAGCATCTAATAAAAATTTTTTTCTTTCAGTTTGTTTATATGGTGTTGTACTATGAAGCCTACTTGATCATAGTAGATGATCATTTTGATGTGTTCTTGGATTTAGTTTGTGAGTATTTTGTTGAATATTTTTGCATTGAAATTGGTCTCAAACTATTTTTCTTTGTTGTGTCTTATTTGTGTGGCTTATGTATCTGGGTGCCTATGGCCTCATAAAATGAATTTGGCAATGTTCTGCCTGTTTTTATTTTGTGGAATAATAATTGGTATTAGCTCTCCTTTGAAAACCTGGTAGAATTCTGCACTTAATTTATATGGCCATATACTGTTTTGGGCTGGTAGACTTTTAGGGATTGCTTCTATTTCCATAGAAATTATAGATCAATTTAGATTATTTATCTGATCTTGATTTAAATTTGTTAAGTGGTATCTACTGAGAAAACTTTTCCTTTCTTTGAAATTTTCCAATTTCATAGAGTACAAGCCTTTAAAGTAAGACTTAATGAATCTTTGGATTTCGTCAATGTCTGTTGTCATGCTCCTTCTTAGCTCTTTTTAATTTATTATATTTTTATTTATTTATTTTACATCCCAATTGTTGCTACCCTTCTTAGTCACCCCTCTTACAACACTTTCCCTATTCCCCTTCCCTTCTCTTCTAAGAGCTTGAAGGTCCCACCTAGACATTCCCTTCACATTGGCATATCAAGTCTATGTAGGTCTAGTTTTATCTCCTACTGAGGCCAGTCAAGGCAACCCAGGTTAAAGAATATATCCCACTGTCACATAACAGTTTTAATGAAAGCCCTTATTCTAGTTATTCAGACCCACATAAACACCAAGCAGTAAAACTGCTACCTGTGTGTGAGAAGCCTAGATCTATCCTGTGTCATCTTTTTGGTTAGTAGGTCTGTCTTTCAGGGACCCAAGGATCCATGTTGGTTGACTCTGTTTGTCTTCCTGTAGAGCTCCTAACCCAATTTGGGCACTAATTCCTTCCCCCAACTCTTCCATAAGAGTCCCCAAACTTCATCCACTATTTGGCTATGGGTCACTGCATCCATCTGAGTTGGCTGCATGGTGGACCTCTCAAAGGACAGCCATGTTTGATTCCTGTCAGCAAGCACAACAGAGTAACAGAATACCATTAATAGTCTCAGGAACTGTTGCTTGCCCAGGGGATTGGTCTCAAGTTGGGCTAGTTATTGCTTGGTTATTCCTTCAGTCTCTGCTCCATTCCCTGTTCCTACATTTCTTGTAGATAGGACAAATTTTGGATTTAAAGTTTTATGGTTGAGAAGATATCCCTATTACTTCACAGGGGTTCTGGTCTGGCTTCTGGGGGGTAGCCTCTTCAGGTTCTATAACTCCAATGCTGTAAGGTACACATTTACCCTATTGATTCTTGGGTGCCTCTGTATCCCAGGTCTCTGGCATGTCCTGAATGTATTCTCCACCTCCTGAGCCCTGCCAGTTATAGTACAATTTGTCCAGTCTACAAAATATACTGGGACAGGAGCCTAGCATAACTGACATCAGAGAGGACTCACCCAGCAACTGATAGAAACAGATGCAAAGACCCACAGCCAAGCATTAGGTGGAACTTGGGGAATCCTGTAGAAAAGGGAGGAAAGATTGTAGGAAACAGAAGAATCAAGGACACATTAAGAAAACCTACAGAATAAACTAACCTGCTCACAGAATCTGAATCACCAACCAGCAAGCATGCATGGAACTGATCTAGGGCCTGTGCACATATTTTGCAGTTGTTTACTTTGGTCCTTGGTCTTTATGTGGGACTCCTAACATTGGGAACAGGGTGTCTCTGACTCTGTTGTCTGCCTTTAGGATCCTTTCCTCCTACTGGGTTGGCTCCTTTAACCTTAAAAAGAGATACATATAGTCTCACGGTAACTTAATATGCCAAGACTGGTTGATATCCATGAGCTAGCCCCTTTTCTAAACAGAAAGGTAAGAGGAATGAGTATGGGGGAGGAGAGTTAGAGATAGAAGAACTGGGAAGAAAATAGAGAGAGAAAACTGTGATCAAAATTAAAGTGAATTAATTAATTAATTAGAAAACTTTATTTTTCAAGTTAAATAAAAACACAAAAACAGCAAGACAAAATTAGCCAACTTGAGTCCTCAAAAACTCCCTAATTCTAGAATAGTGGCCTCTAATGAGAATGAGATAGATTAAATCCAGGACAAAAAAATCAACAGAATTAACTGTGTTCAAGGAATTCAGAAAAGTGTCTGAATTACTTCCAAAAGAACTCAGTTAAATTAAAAGAAGGCACCAGTATAGAATATAAATATAAAGAGTATCAAAACATGAAATACTAGAAATGAAAATTACACTGAGCTGGGAGATAGTGAGGGTTTAGTGGTTAATAATACTTCTTTCTTTTGTAGAAGACCCAGATTCAAATCACAGCATCCATGTGAGTCTCAGAACTGTCTGTATCTCCCATTCCCAAGGATCCCATGCCTCTACAGGCACTGTGCACACAAATAGTGCACACACATGCCTGCACACAAAAAGCTATACATATACAGAAACATTATTTTTAAAAGAAAATTTGTTACTAAAACAAATGAAAAAAATTGTGCCAATAGGATGGACTAAGGAAATGGAAAATCCCTTGACAGATCATGAAGACAGGTAGAGAAATTAAAATATTCAGAAAATGACAGAATTAATAGTAGAGTTCAAACAAAACATCAAAATTTTATGGGAGACAATGAGAAATCCAGATCTGGGAACCACTGGGATAGAAGGAGAGTAGTTTCCTTCTGTATGAGTTTCTAATATCATAACATAAAATTTAAAAAATCTAGGGAAATAGGCTTATCTGTTTATAGGAACCATTTTGAACATTTATAGTCAAAGCTTTAAATATATAGAAAAAGGGAAATCACATTCAAATCTGTAAGAAATGGAAAGTCTCATATACAAGCAAGCCCTCTCCCTCTCCCCCCATTAGAGCTTCACTACTACTTTTTATAGAACCTATATCAATGACCTGCTTTGACAGTGAGGGAAAAACCCAACTCTGTTGTTTATTTCATAAGACAAACAACAACTGTAGCAGCAGCAGCATCTTGTTTATCTGATTCACAGACTGCTTTGGTGTCTTCATGGCCCTTTAAGGTTTTAAAAATTATCTCTGGGATGCTGACCTGTAGATGTAGCCTCCACTCTACCTCTCATCCTAAGCACTCTCAGGAGTAGGACCAATTTCAGCTTTCAAAGCAGTGTTTTTCCCTGATTGCTATTAAGTGGAGCAATTTGAGTAAGAATTATTATACGTTGGTTGAAATATTTGCATTAAAATGCTTCTCTGCTAATAACTGTGTTAGACATAGACTTATTTTTTCTTCTGTTAATCTTATTAGGGACAGGAATATGTGGAGTGTGGGACCAATGTCATTAATTTTCTAGTACCTCAACAATAGAAATGGCCTTTAATGACCTGAATAAGCCTTTTCTTTTTGCTTTTCTTTTAGTAAGCCCTATAGTGTTCTAACTTCAAAAATAGAGTTGTGCCCTCTTAGTTCAAAACCCCTAAATAAAGTCTGAAGTTTCTCTTAGACATATAAAAAGTATATATGTATTTATAGTACAATATGTTTAATGACAACTGATGTAGTTTATTAAGTGTGTGGGTAATGAATATTTAATAGCGCATAAAATAGTTTGTGGACAGTACTTTTCAAAATATCATAGTTATGCTATTATCTAGTGAAGAATATTCCAGACTTGCATATATTTTATGACTTAAAAATTGGAATAAGAAATATTGATAGACCAGTTATTTTTATCTTAAAAAACCAGAAGTATAAAATCTAGGAGTACCACTCTGACCACTACTACTTTAGGTCTGGTTTTCACCAGATCATTTTCTGGTACATAGGCAGTGACTTTGACAGGCTAATAACTTTGCAATCTCAGAAACATTGGAAATACTACTGTTCTTTTCCCATTGTCTCATCTGTAATACTTAGAATGTTTTAGACTGTCAGTAGCTACCAATGGCTAAAGAAATATTCTCATTATACTTTAAAACAAGGTCTAGGACTGGTGTCTGTCACTTGACTTAAAAGAGAGATTTGACTCATTCTATTTAGTCTTCAATGTAAATTTATGGTATAAAACAGCATTTCCGAGGCTGAGCAACTGGTGAGTGGGAGACCTAGGCTGCGGGGGAGCAGAGGGATCTCTGTGGAGTGCACACGGAAAGGGCACCCCCTGCCCTGACCTGCCCGGTCCTCCCCGATCCAGTGACCGGGAACACATCTTAGGAACTTCTGTTCCCACCCTAAGACGACTTCAGGACGCAGAGCGGAGCCTGGCCCAACTGCCAGCCGGAAAGGCGGCTCGAACAGGCTGAGCAACAGGTGAGTGAGAGACCTAGGCTGCGGGGGAGCAGAGGGATCTCTGCGGAGTGCACACGGAAAGGGCACCCCCTGCCCTGACCTGCCCTGTCCTCCCCGATCCAGTGACTGGAAACAGATCTTAGGAACTTCTGTTCCCACCCGGAGACGACTTCAGGACACAGAGCAGAGCCTGGCCCAACAGCCAGCTGGAAAGGCGGCTCGAACAGGCTGAGCAACTGGTGAGTGGGAGACCTGGGCTGCGGGGGAGCAGAGGGATCTCTGCGGAGTGCACACGGAAAGGGCACCCCCTGCCCTGACCTGCCCGGCCTCCCCGATCCAGTGACCGGGAACAGATCTTAGGAATTTCTGTTCCCACCCGGAGACGACTTCAGGACACAGAGCAGAGCCTGGCCCACCTGCCAGCCAGAAAGGTGGCTCGGAGAGGCTGAGCATCTGTGACCAGGAACAGATCTTAGGAACATCTGTTCCCACCCGGAGGCGACTTCAGTACGCAGAGCGGAGCCTGGCCCAGCTGCCACCCGGAACCTGGGCTGCCGGGGAGTAGAGAGATCTCTGCGGAGTGCACACGGAAAGTGTACCAGGGACACAGACCAGATACAAGGGAAAGGCAAGAACATATCACAGAACACAAAATGGCAAGAGGTAAGAGAAAAAGTATATCCCAAGGAAACCAAGACAATCTAGCAACACCAAAACCCAGCTCTCCAATAGTAGCAAACATCGGAATTCCAAACACTCCAGAGAAAGAAGACACAGACCTGAAATCATGCCTCAAGACGCTGATAGAGTTACTTAAACAAGAAAGGGAGGAAAAGCAAAAAGATTCAGAAGCTTTTAAAGAAATCCAACACCCCTTCATGTTAAAAGTCCTGGAAAGAACAGGAATCCAAGGCCCATATTTAAACATAATAAAAGCAATATACAGCAAACCAACAGCCAACATCAAACTTAATGGCGAGAAACTTGAAGCAATCCCACTAAAATCAGGGACTCGACAAGGCTGCCCACTCTCTCCCTACCTATTCAACTTAGTACTGGAAGTCCTGGCTGGAGCAATTAGACAACAAAAGGAGATCAAGGGGATACAAATCGGAAAGGAAGAGATAAAAACATCACTCTTTGCCGATGACATGATAGTGTACTTGAGTGACCCCAAAAATTCCACCAGAGAACTCCTACAGCTGATAAACAAGTTCAGCAAAGTGGCCGGATACAAAATTAACTCAAACAAATCAGTAGCCTTCCTATACTCAAAGGACAAACATGTGGAGAAAGAAATTAGGGAAAAGGTACCCTTCACAATCGTTACAAAAACTATGAAATACCTTGGTGTGACTCTAACTAAGCAAGTGAAGGACCTGTATGACAAGAACTTCAAACCTCTAAAGAAAGAAATTGAGGAGGATCTCAGAAAATGGAAAGATCTCCCATGCTCATGGATTGGAAAGATCAACATCTTAAAAATGGCCATCCTACCAAAAGCAATCTACAGATTCAATGCAATCCCCATCAAAATTCCAACAAAATTCTTCATGGAACTGGAAAGATCAATGTGCAATTTCATATGGAATAACAAAAGACCTAGAATAGCGAAATCCATCCTCAACAACAAAAAAACATCTGCGGGAATCACTATCCCTGACTTCAAGCTATATTACAAGGCAATTGTGCTGAAAACTGCATGGTACTGGTACAAAAATAGGCAAGTGGATCAATGGAATAGAATAGAAGATCCAGAAATGAGCCCTCATGTATATGGTCACCTGATTTTTGACAAAGGAGCAGTAAACATTCAATGGAAAAAGGACAGCCTATTCAACAAATGGTGCTGGTCCAACTGGCACTCAACATGCAAAAGAATGAAAATAGACCGGTTCTTATCTCCTTGTACAAAGCTCAAGTCTAAGTGGATTAAAGATCTCCACATTAAACCAGATACACTGGAACTATTAGATGAGAAAGTAGGGAAAACCTTAGAACACATAGGCACAGGAGAAAATTTCCTGAACAAAACACCAATGGCTCAAGCTCTAAGGTCAAAGATTAACAAATGGGACTTAATGAGATTGCAAAGTTTCTGTAAGGCTAAGGACATCGTCAAGAAAACAAAACGGCAACCAACAGAATGGGAAAAGATCTTTACCAACACCACATCAGATAGAGGCCTAATATCCAAGGTGTACAAGGAACTCAAAAAGCTAGACACCAGAGAATCAAATAACCCTATTAAAAAATGGGGCACAGAGCTAAACAAATCATTTTCAGTTGAGGAACACCGAATGGCTGAAAAACATCTGAGGAAGTGCTCGAAATCCTTAGCCATCAGGGAAATGCAAATCAAAACAACCCTAAGATTCCACCTCACACCAGTCAGATTGGCCAAGATCCAAAACTCAGATGACAGCAGATGCTGGCGAGGCTGCGGAGAAATAGGAACACTTCTCCACTGTTGGTGGGGTTGCAAGCTAATACAACCACTCTGGAAATCTGTCTGGCGATACCTCAGAAAATTGGATATAGTACTACCTGAAGACCCAGCTATTCCACTTCTGGGCATATACCCCAGAGACACTTTAATACACAACAAAGATATATGCACCACAATGTTCATAGCGGCTCTATTTATAAGAGCCAGAAGCTGGAAGGAACCCAGATGTCCTTCAGAAGACGAATGGATACAAAAATTGTGGTACATATACACAATGGAATACTACTCAGCCACCAGAAACAATGACTTAACCAAATTCTTAAGAAAATGGCTGCATCTAGAGAAGATCATCCTGAGTGAGATAACCCAGTCACATAAGAACAGACATAATATGCAGTCACTGATAGTGGGATGCTAACCCCAGAGGCTTGCACTCCCCCAGAAACAACTCACAGACTGTATGAAGTCCAAGAAATAAAGAAAACAAAAAAAATATATTTACAAAACAAGAAGACTTTGACTATTTCCATGTTGCGTTTTGTTTTGCATGTACTTTACGCTTATTGCAACTAGTACGTTTTCAATGCATACTGTCAAGCCCTTGAAAAAAATCAAGTACTGACTAAAAAACATATTCACATGGTTTTATGTAAAATTTATTTTAATGTCTGAAAAAACAGTACTGACAAAAATGTATAATTTTAAGCAAAAAATGTTTAAAATCTTTACATTTATCTTTGTTTTACAAAATAAAGTCGTTTAAAAAAACAGCATTTCTAAACAAATTAAATGAAATAGCACTTTTCGAGATGTTTGTTTATATTTTAATTGAGAATGGGATAGAACAAATTAAAATTAGCTTCAATAATTTTAATTGAGTGTCAACAAATAAAGAAAAATGATGAATAAATATATAGAGCCCATGTGCCTCTTCAATCTAGAAAGTATCTTCTTCCTGCTTTTATTCCTCCTAACCTGCCTTCAGCTCCACCCCCACATATATAGCTCTAGGCCTGAAACCCAGAGCTAGCAGGGAGAAGGATAAGAGAAGGATTAAGCTACTCTCACCTAGATACTCAGGAACAAAGCTGGTTGTGGACCAAGGGCCATGAAACAGGCCTATTAGTGTGGAGATGGCTAATGAGGAGGGAAGAAGGGGAAAAATTTAATTTGCTCAGCAAAGCCTGCATTCTTTGGGCCAATCAAGCTGCACATGTAGCAGTTTTACTAGCACTAATTTCAAAGTTCATGCATGAACTGGCCTAATTTGAGGCTGTCCATATTCTCACATTAGATACACACAACCAAGGAAAGAATTTGACATACTTAGGCCACATTTCAAAAACAAAACCCCCAATCCAGCATGCCTCACATTGAGCCTACTAGTCCCATACAAATGTTATCTAGTGAGAATTGCATACATGAACCTTGTCAGGAGCCATAATGGGACAAGCTAATAACCATCAGGTGATTATCCTGAGATGTCCTGCCTTGGGTTATTATATAATTTGCAACTGGTTCACTTTTATAAAGCAACGCTATAAGGGATTCAGTTTAGGAAAGATTCCTGCTATTAAAATACATTTACTGTTATTATTAAACATATATAACAATAACTAAGTTTTAGCCTATCCCTTTAGAGCAGATCTCTGTAGATCTACAAAGATGTACTCTCTTGTAGTGATGCTATATAGACAAATAGATAATGTATTAAGTCTTAATGATGATACTAAAATAATTCCTAAAATTTTATCAGCGATTATTAAATTCTCTTATAGTGGGACTGCTATTGGATCATTTCTGATAGTCAAAACTGCAGTGAGAACTCTGCCAGTCTCCCAAGTGTCATCAGTTAATTGCTCTTAGATAACCAGACTTTCTCTTACTCAGGGCACATTCCAAGAGGTTGTAAAACAATTAACCAAAGGTTATAAAAAGGGAACTAATAATTTATTATAGGTGCTAGGGCAGAGGATGAATATTGACTGTATTTATTTATACAAAATTTCACCAATAACTTAGTTATGATTTTAAACTTTCAGTGAACCTGTAGAGCTGAGACAGGTAATAGATGCTTAGCCATATAATTACTTCTAATGGATGTGTATGTAAACACTATCTGTTTTAAACTTCTATTTAAATTTACAATTTGATTTTTTTGTGTGAACTTGTGTTGAACTTTGTAACATGTGATCATGTATTCTGAAAAATGTATAATACTGAGGACAAACAGAAGGGGGGGGGATTTTTCCCTTAGAGGAACTTTTCCCTTAATAATCTTCTTTCTATTTCCCTGCTTAGGATCTTTCTGCTTTTATTCCCCTAGATAGTTCTCATGAGAAACTTTTACAACATTATAATCACTTTTCTAAGTGTCCCTCCTGTGACTTTTGACTAGCAGCTCTAATTCATATTTTCTTAGTGCCCCAAAAAGACAAAGAAAACTCTAGTTCTCTGTCCTTTTCCAGGAGTATATTTGAAAAGGATGATGTATAGGGTGGAGCCAGTGTTTGCAGAGGGGTAAAGGTTGTAGATTGTAGGGACCTGAATCCTTCCTACTGTGATATTATCTTTAGTCTGTTGGCAGTAATCTGAGGTGCTTCATGTTCTCATTGCCAGCATTGTGTGCTTTAGTTCTTGGCTAACACTTCCCATTCCTCTGCAGATGGTATATTAAATGCTGTTCTTCTTAGTGAATTTGCTTGACATAAGTCATCAGCTTGTGCAAGATCTCCTGGTCCCAGCAATTGCTTTTGTCTTCTTTATTTATCATTTTCTCTATTTCTGATTCCTGTTCTTCCTACTCAACACCTTACTACTTGGTAGCCTTGTACACCTTGGTTTAGGACTGGAAATACTTTTAAAAACCTATTTTTCAATAAGGTGGAATGAGGGGAATCATGAAGTTTAACTGGCCTAGTTTCCTTGAGAGACACATGACAGGTTTATCAGGTACATTATTCCTGGAGGGTACTGTGTGCCTGTTTTTCAGTTCCTGAAAACTGGGACACTCCCTAAGACATTCAGGCCATTTTGTGTTTCTCTGCATGTTCCCTTAGAAGTCAAGGAAGCATGGGATATTAACAGAACAACTGGTCTTAAACATTAATCTTGTGTACCCTGTATAGCTTGCAAATATCATTGTATCCTGGCAACCACAATTGTATTGATCCTAGCAATTGCCACTATATTCTCCTTCTGACAAGGGTCTGATTGCTTGCATTAAACTTGTCACATCCTCAGTCATGCTTTGGCCACAACCAAGTCTTGGTTTAATAATTTTGCCAGCCATATCAGGCCCAGTGTACAGTGTAGGTGAATGAATAAGTTTCTTGATTTATCCAAACTACCAAAGCTAAATAAACAAACAAAAAATCAGCAGCTTAAAGAGACCTGCAGTGAATGAGAAAATATAAAGAGTATTTTAAAACCTTGTAAAAGGACAAAACAAGCAGAAAAAAAATTTTTCAGGGCCAGATGGAGTTGTAGCAGAATTTCATCAGACCTTTAACGATCTATAGTCAATCCCTAAAATATTCAAAAAGTAAAAACAAAGAAACAATTTCTTATGAAGTGGGAGGCTTCATGGACCCTCTCCCACCCACATTAGCATGTCTGTTGGTATCATGTTTGTTCTCAGCGCTTGTTCAGGAAGCCATGTTGGTTAAACTTCATGGGTTTATTTCATCCCTAGATTGTGCACTCTCAAAAGTAACCTTTTGTTCCCCTGGCACTTACAATCTACCCATGTCCTCTTTTGCAGTGATACCCAAGTCTTAGCTTAAGGAACTGTGCTGTAGATGTATCAGTTGGAATGCTGAGATTGAACTCTACAACTGTATTTTGTCTTTGGGGCTCTGAAATGGTCCCTATTTGGGATGTTTCCCTGATGAGTTGTGAAAACTACATTAATATGTGAGCACATTGACTATGGATGGATTAGCTAGGTTTTCAAAACCAGCCATATATATGTGTGTGTGTGTGTGTGTGTGTGTGTGTGTGTGTGTGTGTGTGTGTGTGTGTGTGTGTATAGTGCCTTTTTGGGGCTCTTTTTCTTCTATTTGTTTTGTCCTATACTAACAAATTAATCTCTTGTTTTATCTTATCTTATTATTATCCCTTAGAAACATGTTTGTTTCCTAATGAGAGGCAGAAATGGGGTTGATCCAGAAAGGATCGGAGGTAGAGAAGAACTTGGAGAGTAGACAAAAGGAAATCCTAATCAGGATATATATTGAGTAAAACTCTATTTTCAATAACAGAAAAACAAATCACAAATCTATCACTAATAATGTTTGAAAAAGCCAGAGGGAATTATATTGTTTTTTATTTCTCATATATTATGTGTGTGTGTGTGTGTGTGTGTGTGTGTGTGTATGCATGATACTATATGTGTGTGCATGGTATACTTATATATACTTAGACATAGACATACACACACACACACACACACACACACACACACACACACACACACACACATATACACCAACCATAAGAAAACTCCTTTCATGTTCTTGGTCAGGGAAGTCCAAGAAACACCCCAAATAGTAGAGGCTATTATTATTGCCCTTGGTAGCCTCCTAGAAGTTTTGGGTAAGTCCCTGGTATGGAAGACATCAAATACTTCCGACATAGTAGTCAGATGATTTGAGCTGCATCTGACTGGAAAAATGAGAAGTAACTTTCAAAATACTGAAAGTTGCTATGTAAACAAGAAGACAGTAAAGCAATCAGTAGTCTTATCTAACTGTGATGCCTATGAGCCATGACATTGACAAGCAAGACAAGATAGCACTACATGTACAACAGTGACATTTATATGTTGGAGATAAATAATATATGTATATTAGACTAATATTTGCTCAGCAGGAGGGATGTTATGCCTGGAACAGAAACCAAGCCACCTGTCCAGTGCAATATAGGTCATGGATTTTGGATAAGATCCTATTACTGCCTTTCTCTAAACCAATACAATTCCTGGAATCTTTATAGATTCTTATTCTCACAGTAACACATAAATCTAGCTTTTGTCCATCATGAAGGAAGCTTCTTATTTTTCAGCAGATGGAAACATAAGAGAAACCCATACCTATCCAAAATGCAGTGAACAAATGACTGTGGAGTAGCAAGCCCTCCTTTGATATATCTACATCATAAACCTTATATCTAAGGCCAAGAGAATATTATAGAATGGGGAGAAAGACTTTCTATTTATATTATTGAACAGAGAATCAAGAAATCTGTTGTAAGATTGTTTTCTATATAGGACAATGAGGTTACATCCGTTAAATCTCAATAGCATGGCTCCATCAATTAGACCTAAACAATGACAGCATTGGTTGTTTTATCATAGCTATTGATCATTGAAAGGAGGCCATAAACTTAAAAAGGAGTGTGAAGGGTATTATAGAGTTTGAAGAGGGGATAGGTGATGAAGGAAGGGATGTAATTTTAATTACAAATAAAATAATTTTAAAATTAATCCATTAAAAGAAAAGGTTTATTTAGCTTAGCTTTGACAATTTCCATCCATGAGTAACAGGCTCCATTATGGTAGGCTGGTGCTACATCAGAATATGGTCATGAAAGCATTATCTCATCACCCCAAAACATCAGAAAAAATATCTACCAATCTCCCTGAATCCCCCTCAGGTAAATTTACACAAGTATTAACATCCTCACTAGGTCCCACCTCCTAAGGTTTCTATCACTTTTCAATAATATCACTCTACCAACTAGGACTTCAGTACATAGGCCTTTGACTCTGCCACCCAAAGGATGGTAGATAGATTAGCAAGAAAGTGAAAGGAAAGAAAAATATGATAGTAATAAGTTGGCATATTGATAATAGTTTTGCATTATCAATTATTTATTATGCCTTTGGGTAATTATGCTAGATTTATAAACTTGCAGTAGAACAATGAGCCATAGTTCAGAGTTTTATTTGAAATGCAAAAGTATTTAATAGGCAATAATGTGTCCTTCTCTGGTGGTTCAAATAAGTATGGCCCACATAGACTCGTGTGATTGAATAACTGGCTCATGGAAAGGGGCAGTATTTGGAGGTATGGCCTTGGTAGACTAGATGTGGTCTTGTTGGAGGAAGTTTGGCACTGTAAAAGTGGGCTTTGATGTTTTTATATATGCTAAAATCTGCCCAGTGTGACACAGCCTTCTCCAGCCTTTAGATTAATATGTAGAACTCTCAGCTCCTCCAGCATCATGTCTGCCTGCCTGATGCCACACTTCTTGCCTTGATAATAACAGACTAAACCTTTGAAACTGGAAGCCATTTTCAATTAAATGTTTTCCTTTATAAGTGTTGTTGTGGCCATGGTATCTCTTCACAGCAATGAAACCCTAATTAAGGCAAAATTTGGTGTACTCAGGTACTGCTATGATAAGTCTGAACATGCTGTTGTTTGGAAGAATGTGGTTATGAGACTTAGGGTTACGGAAGCATTGAAATGCTTTAAGCACTGCTTAATGGGCCATGCTAGCAGAGCACTAAAGAAAGTAGTACTTAAGGTGATTTGAACTGGTTTAAGAGATTTTAGAGGAGAAAATATTAATATGTTGCTAACAGATCATTCTTGTGATATTTTGGAGAAAGATGTGGCCTCCTTTTGACCTTGTCCAAAGAGTGTGTGAGGCTAAGGTGAAGAGATTTAGACTAGCAAAGGAAATCTCAAAACAACTTAGCATAGACTTTGTCCTATGGTTCATGCTTGTGAAGAGTGTTTTGATGAGATGGAACAAGCTCAGAAAAAAAATAGAAAATGTATGGTTTAAGAATTAAAGGACACAAAGAAGTGGTATGGACCTATATCCTGTGTTCAAGGGGATGAGCAGATTAAAGATATTAAATTGAGTTAAGAGAGTGTTGACTTCAGGGAAAGATCCCATCCAGCTAAGCATCCATCTTGTGAACAGTGACTAAAGAAAAACTTAGGTCCAAATAGCATGGTACAATCCTTTAATTCAAGCACTCAGGAGACAGTGGAATGCAAATCTCTGAGTTCAAGGTCAGCCTGGAGAACAGAGCAAGTTTCAGGACAGGGAAGCACTGGAACTGAAGAATAGCATTGAAAAGAGGAAGCTGGTTTGTGTTGAACAAAGTGGCCATATCCCAGCCTCCACAAGCAGTAGAACTGGCAGCTTCCGCCATGTGGACAAAATAGTTTAATTAATTAATTAATTAATAATTGGCTCTAGAACAAAGAATAGATTATATTGTAGAATTTCTCTTTATAAATAAGTAAAGCTGCTGAGTCCAAGTATGTGGCAGAGGTGTTTCTGCATGAAAGACCAGAGAAGCCATTGTGTGAAGCTACAAAGGTGAAAAATTAAATTGCATTGGAGACCCCAAGAAGTTTGAGATGCCAGTGCCATGAGATACATGGCAAGGAGAGCTGCTAACAGGGAGTGGAAACATCCCTAGAGAAAGAAGTATGTTGCAATTAACAAAGAAGCTGGAGATTTGAAGAGCCCTTTGATATCATATTTAGAGATGCAGAGTTTGGAGTTTGCCAAGCTGTTTTTCAATCTTACCTTAGTCTCATATTTGCTGTTGCAGTAATTATTCAAAAAAGGATACACAACCAGTTCCTGCATATACATATCCGCACTCACCCCAGCTTGCTCTGACCCGGGTGGTCCCTCCCACACTAGCTCTGGCACCATTGGGCCATATCAAACTTGCACTAATTTATTTCAGTGGCTCCATGCTGGCCCCCAGGATACTCTCTGACCTGGGCGGTCTGTGAGCCGTTCCAACCTGGCACCTTGCCACGCTGCTTTTACTCAGTTCCCTTGACGGGTTTTTCCCATGCCAGACCCATACATCCTAATTCCGTGGCAGTCTTAGTGCATCTCACTACAGCACCTTCTCTTCAACTCAATTACGTCACCATATGAAGGAAAACACCACACAATAACCTCAGATCCAATTCATATGGTATAATTTTCCTATCTAGACAACATAAAATCTTATACACACCTACCCCTAAAAATATTCTCACCAATATCTATGCACAGAGAAGAATCTTTACATCTGCTTCCATGTTGCTCCCAGCCCCTCCTCGCTCTCACTCTTCCTTCTGGTTCTCAAACTTTGTTCCTGCCCATCCTTTCTTATCATCCAGTGGCAGGTCTTGTTTTATTTTGTACCTGCCATCCTGCTTAAAGACATCATTTTACATTTTCTCACTGTGGTATCTTTCATGTCTTATGGGATGGTAGTATATACCTGTGCCATTGTATGTAGAAAGTATGTGATTTTTTTCTCAACATGAAATTAAATTTAAGAGATTACATAACTCTCAGAAGAAACTTTGCACTTTGGACATTTAAACAAGATTGAGACTGTTATAGACTACTGGGATTTTTGAAGCTGGGCTGAATGTAGTTCTGCAGCATGTTATGGTTACAAGCCTATGGGGACCAAGAAGTAGAATGTAGTGGTTTTAACAAGTATGGCTCAGTAGACTCATGTGTTTGAATGTTTGACTCATAGAAACTGGCAAGTTTAATAAGTATGGTCTTGTTGCAGTAGGTGTGGCCTTATTGGAAGAATTATGTTACCATGGAGAAGGGCTTTGAGATTTTCTATATCCTCAAGTCTTACCAGTATGACACAGTCTCAGCTCCTCCAGAAACATGTCAGCCTGCACAATGCCATACTTCCCACCATGATGATAATTGACTAAATTTCTGAAATTGTAAATCAATTTTAATTAAATGTTTTCCACTATAAGAGTTGTTGTGGTCATGGGTCTCTTCACAGCAATGAAACCCTAAGACACCTTCCTAGGACATCATCAGTCATAGACAAACAAACTGTACTTAATTTAATGAGCAATAACAGGTCAGTTGCTCATGTGTTATATGTGTAATTTCCCAGCTACAAAAGGTCTGTTGATTTTCTGCCTAATCACTTTCTCTTCCACTGAAGATCATTTCCAACATCTATTATTTCATTAATGATCAAGAAAAAAATTCTGTTATTTCTTCTTTCTGATTAATTGAAACTATTTACTCTTTAACAATTTGGACATTCTCCAATTTTGATTAAGTAGAAAATGTCCAAAATAGGCAATATTTTGATCAGCATTTATATTAATGGGCTTGTATAATAGCTTTCTTGAAATTCAAGAACAACTTTAAATTATCTTTAAAACCCATATTTAAATGGTTGCTTCAATCTGTGAGCATTGGTATTGTTTTTGAAGTAAAGTTTACCATTTAGGCGAGTGCCAATTCTATTCACTGGCATCTGTGTCTCATTCAACATATTCCTATTTTATGAGTCAAAACTATTTCCCCATATTGTCTTGTATATATTGGCTCATATGGGACTAAGCATTTCTCCAAAAAAAAAAAAAAAAAAAACCTGATTTCTTTTATAGTAGAAGCAGTATTCAGAGGCAGAAATCTAGTTTATTGGGATGCATATTTTGTTTAATATAAGTCTGAAATCTATTCATTACACTCATCCAATTTTAATACACATTCTAAGATTAGAGAAGTTGATAAACCCATTCAGGGTCATAAAACTGTTTAATGGCAGAACTCAATTCTTACAACTACGACAGAAAATCACAAGAGATATGATCTTTGAAATTTACTATCTGTTTGAGGAGAAATTTAATAGTTAAAGTATGTTATGAGGGTCACAAATTACAGATAGTAGCTATTAAGGCAATAGAAAATTCATTATGGGAATGAGTCATTTGGGGTAGAAAATGTTAAGAGAATGGTAAACCCATGTCTTTTAGGCAACATGACCTGTACTGTTTGACAATGGTTTACCAGAGGTATTGAGAAGGTAAAGTGACTCAGCAGATATTGCTAGAGAGATTAACTCACACTGCACTACAAAGGTGAGTGCTGTGGGTTCTAAAATTTGATTCTCTATTCATCTTAGCAAAATGTATAGAACCCCTTCCAAATTTGAATTTTAAAATAATTCTTCTTGTTTCTGACCTCTTCTGTATGTGTTTTTAGGTAATCAACTATTCTTGTGTGTCTATGTCTTACTGGTATTGGATAGGCCAATGAAAGTTCTCAAGCATTAAAGAAAAGAGTCCCGCATCCTTTATCAAAGTGGAAATCTTCCCATAATATTTTCCAGAGACAATCTGTGGCATAATATGGTGGTATGAGTGAGAATAATCTCCCATAGGTTAATAAATTTGAATACTATATAGTGTCTAGGTAGTGGAGCTGTTTGGAAATGATTAGTAGGTGTGGCCCTGTTGGAGGAGATGTGTCACATTAAAGTTGGGTTTTGAAGTTTTGAAAGATGCATGTCATTACCAGTGTGTCTCTCTGCTCATTTTTCTTGTGGATCAAAACTTATACTCTCAGCTATTTCTGCTGCCATGGTTGTAGTCCGCAACCAAAGACCTTTACCCTTTAATACGGCCAAATTGAGCACTTTTCTGTCTTGGTCATGGCATTTTCTCACAGCAAGAAATGGCAGTCAGTACCAAGAAACCGGCTACTGCTGTGACCAACCAGATCATTTAATTTTTGAGGAATGTGGATAATTGTGAAACTCTAGACTCAGAAAACAGTTGGATATGGTAAATGAGTTTAATGATCATCCTGGTAGAAGTATAGAATACAGTAATTCTGAGAGTCAAGACAATTCTGAAGAGAACAATATTAACAACTGCAGTAGAGACCACTCTTTTGTTACAATGTGTCAGCTTTCTGCTCTTATTCTAAGAAAGCCCTGACACTAAATTTGAAAAGTAAAGAATTAATTTCTTTGGCAGAAGAGTTTTCATGATACCTTAATAATGACACTGATCTGTGGTTTTTAGTAATGACTCTTGAAGGTCTACAATGAAAACAGAGCAAATGATGGCAAAAGAAATACAAAATACATTGTTTAAAGAGAAATAACACTAGGGAATTTAAAGTGAGAAAAGAAGTTTGTGCTAAAAGATGTGAAAAGAATAAAGAGAAGTCATACTGCCCTTTCTCAGCTTCTTGATAAATTTTGAAACACCCTACTCATACACTTAAAGAACAAAAGAAAGAGGCAGAAGATGGAAGAAAACAAGAGGAACCAAGAGCCCACAGCCCCTTAAGCATCTCCTTCCTTATACAATGCCATTGCTGGGAAGAATAGAAAAAAAAAAAAAAACTTCTTTTAGTTTTAGAAGATTCAGTAATATGGACTATAAAATCACCTCTAAGTAAACAACTGACAAGAGAAAAAGCATGCACATTTATTTCATGAACAGGGACATTGCAATAATAAAACCCAAATACTCAATAACTTAAGCCAAGAGCTTATTTACTTTTTTGAGTGAGATTCAGGAACAGAAAAATAATTGTAGAAAAGATAAAGAAATCTTCAGATAGATTTAATATAGAATAGATAGAAAACTTATGACAAAACTGCTTTAGTCATGGTGTCTACTCCCACTTTTTTCTGTCAGAAAGACTAATTTGTCCTTGTTAATAGGTTCCCAGTAGAGTGGAGAGGGTGATTAGGAGGGAGTGCACCTTTGTGAAGGCAAAGGGAGGGGTAGGGGAGATGGGAGCAGGACTGGGGGAGGATAGTAAATACAGAGTATCTAATAAAAAAATGAGAAAAAATAGGTTCCCAGGGGAAAAATTCATGACAATTGCATTTTTGCTTTTACCTGGAGAGGAGTGCCTTCTTGAACTTGTTTTTCTTTAGGATTTTACAATTTGAAATAACCATTATAGTAAAGTGGTATTCTATGGGCTGTCATTCTCAACCTCGAGGTATATGATGAGTTAAGATGTTCTGTGATATAAGACATGCATGCCTATTAATACTTAATAAGTTTGTCTATAAACATAAATATATGACATCTGTACCCAGGCCTTTTGAATAGTTAAGATTGTGTAATAGTAACTGTTCAAGAATGAACGAGAGGATGAAAGGTACTTGCTATTTTTAGGGAGAATAAGGCTAAAAAGTACGTTATGAAAACTCTGCATTTCATAACCAATGTATTGATGTGTTTCCACTTATGACTTCTTTCAGGTATGACAACAATAAATTGCCTTCTAGCCTGAAAAGATATTTTAAAAATGAGCAAACACATTTGAATGTTTTAAACAGTTCCCAGGAAAGGTTACTGTTATATTGCAATGTGAAACAATCACTTTATTAATACTTGAAAATTGTCTCCTATAGAGAAAAAAAATCATCTGGGACTGCCCTGGTTTCATTCATACTTCATCTGTGTTTGGTATCAATGAAGGTCATTATTGTCTCATATCAAATCTTGAGCTCATCCTATGAATATACAGACCTCAGTATTATTTTTATGGCCTGGCTTGACTTTTCTTTTGGCAGATTATATTTTCTATGTTGTTACATAGCTCTAGCTAGATATGATCTTAAATATGTGTATGCATTTCTATTTTAAAAGTACCACATGTTTTCCCAGGTATGTTTTATACATAACTATGAACTAGGTTCACTCTGTTCATTTACTCAGTTAAACCAGAAAATAGCTAGACATTTTCCTTGCATTCCTAGACTTCTTTTTCATAAGTCATATTGCAATATAGGCATCTCCAGCTAAGATACTCAATGTCTACCTGAAAGGCTTTATATACCTGCATACAATTCTGCTGTTTGTATATACCATGTTTGAATTAACTAGAGGGGCATTTAGGTAACAATGAATATGGCCTGAGCCAGTACCAGTAGAATAGGATGTTGAGTCGTTTGAGCACATGCCAAGGCATGGCATAGTTGTGCCATATGATACATATACTTTTAGTTTTTGAGAATTCTTCACAATGATTTCCAGGAATGGCCAGCTGCACCAGTTTGCAATCCTGCCAACAGTGAATATGGGTTTCACTTTCTAACATTTTAATGAACACTTCTTTTTGTCAGTTGTTTTCCTAATCTTAGCTATTCAATCTAGGGTGAAATAAAATTTCAAACCCATCTTAATTTTAATTTCTATATTGCTAAAGATTCTGAACACCTTTCAGGAATATTCTTTGTCACTTTTATTTTTTTCTATTTCGAGCCCTCTTCTCGGGTCCCTCAAATCTTATTTTAGCTAAGTCATTTATTTTCTTAAACTAGTTTATTTTGTCTTTATAGATTCTGGATATTAGTTCTCTATCAGAAAAGTTCAGCAAAGTGGCTGGATATAAAATTAACTCAAACAAATCAGTAGCTTTCCTATATTCAAAGGACAAACATGTGGAGAGGAAATTAGGGAAAAGATACCCTTCACAATAGTCACAAAAACTATGAAATACCTTGGTGTGACTCAAACCCCACAAAGATCTGACAAAGAAAGAGAACTTTAGACCAACTTTCTCTGTGAACATCAATGTAAAAATACTGAATAAAATTCTTGAAAACCTAAGCCAAGACCACATCAAAATAATCATCTACCATAATCACATAAGCTTCATCCCAGGAATGCAAGGATGGTTCAATATATCAACCAACCAAACCCTCCAGGGCTCCCAGGGACCAATGAGTACACATGGAGAGACCCATGGCTCTATTTGCATATGCAACAGAAAATAGCATTGCCTGGCATCAATGGTAAAAAGGCCTTTGGTCCAGTGAAGGTTCATTTTCCCTGTGTAGGGGAACCCCAAGGCACTGAGTTGGGAAATGGTGGTTGGGAGAGCAAACACGTTCATGGAAGCAAGGGGACGGGAGGAAAGAGGAGGGATGGGAGTGGGGGAAAGGGGGATAATATTTGAAATGTAAATTCAGTGAATATCCAATAAAAAATGTTACAGGAAACTCATATTCTTTTTAACGAGGGATCTATGGGAATTTTGCTTTAAAATCCTTGTTTGAAAAGCTGCCTGCTTCTTATTGACAAGTATTAATAGAAGTGTAATTAAATTGTTTTTATAGTTAGAAGGACAGAGTGTAGACAAATAGTCATTCTACCTGGCAGTCCATGTGAGCATCGCTAAAATAGGTTACATAATGGAATGACAGACAAATGCTAGAAAATTCAGAAAAATGAAATAAATCTCTCTGTTCTATCTGAACACCTGCATTGAAGCTTAAAAATAAACAGTAACAAATCTCCAGAAGTTACAAAAACTCATACAAACTAAACAGCACATTCCTGTAACCCTGAGTGATGAAAGTGTACAGAAGAAAGTGGGGAAAAAAACAAGAATTTAAAAATTCTCCCTGGAATTAAATGAAAATGAAAACATAGCACAAGACCTCTGTGATACACTGAAGATAATGGGGAGATTTGTAGCTCTGTGCTCTACATTATAAAACAAGGAGTATAATTAAATGACTTTATGATGTAAGTCAAGAATCTGGAAAAGCAAGAACAAACCAATCCCAAATATAGGAGATGAGAGGGAATATTATAAACCAGAGAAAAAAAATTGTTGAAATATAAACAAATAAAAATAATATAGCTAACAAACCTAAGAGCTGTTCTTAAGAATAACAATGAAATTTAAAAAAACAGATTATAATATTATAAGGGGATATTTTCTAAGCCTCTATATTTCAAGTTAAGTAGATATTAGCCAAAGAGCACAGAATACCTAAGACACAACCCACAGAGTGTATGAAATTTAACAAGCATGAAGGCTCAAGTGAGGATGCTTCAATCCCACTTAGAAAGGGGAACAAAATAATCAAAAGAGGCAGAGGGAGGAATCTGTGTGGGAGAGAAGAAAAGGGGAACAGGATCAAGTATGGAGGAAGGAACACGAGAGAAGGCCAGAGGGCAAGAAACATGAATGGAAATGAGAGATGGGGGCACTCTCTAGAAAGTACCAGAGACCTGGGAGGTGAGAGACTCTTAGGACTCAGTGAGAGGAACCTTATCCAAAATGTCCAGCAGTGGAAAGAGGAAATTTAGAGTCTACCTCTAGTAGACACTCAGCACTTCAAGTGGAGGAATAGGGTTACTGTTGTTAAAAGATAGCATCCCTGGTTTCAGCACCAATGTTAGGAAAGGATGAAAAAAGTGAGGGTGATATGGCCAATGGAAGTGAATCAAGGCCTGGAGGCAAGGGGGATGCCTCTGGGGGTCCATCTTGAGAATCCCTTCCCCCTGAGGGACCAGCCACACAATGGTATAGTACAGAATAAAGTCTATTCAGGTCATGGTGGAGTTAAGAGGGCGGTAGAGGCAGAGAGAGAGAGGAGAGAGGAGTAGAGGAGTAGAGGCCAGCCATGAGCATGTGGAGAGAGAGGGGGAAGGGAAAAAGGAGGGGTAAGGGGGAAGACAAGGGAGAGAGAGAGAGAGAGAGAGAGAGAGAGAGAGAGAGAGAGAGAGAGAGAGAGAGAGAGAGAGAGAGAGAGGTGGGGGCAAGTAGCCCCTTTTATAGTGTCAGTTCACTGGGACAAAGCATACCAGCTATTGCCAGTATGGGTGGAATATACCTGATTGTTGCTAGGTAACTGGGGGGTGGGGTTCATAGAATCCCAACAGTTACCAACACATAGTCAAAATTTCTCACCAAGAATTGTTCCTCTTTCAAAGAACTCCAGGGACCAAAAAAAAAAAAAAAAAAAAAAAAAAAAAAAATGGAGAAAAAGATAAAAGAAAATGCAGTCCAGTGACTGGCCTAACTTAAGAGCTATCTTATGGAAGAATGTCAAGGCCTGACATGATTATTGATGCTATGATGTGCTTATAGACAGAAGCCCAAATGGCTGTCTTATCAGAGACCCTACTGGCAGCTGACTGAGACAGATAAAGATACTTACACCCAACCATTGAACTAAAGTTGGGGACCCCTATAGCTGAATTATGGAAAGGATTGAAGAAGCTAAAAGGGTGACTAACCCCATATTAATACTAGCAGAGTTAACCAACCCAGACTTCATGGAGCTCCCAGAGACCAAGCCACCAACCAAGAGCTTACTCCAGCTGCAACAAGGCCCCTGGCACATATAGTGCAGAACTGCCTGGCCTGGGCTCAGTGGGAAAGATACACCTAACAACTTGAGAGACTTGAGGATCTAAGGAAGGGGGATTTCTGGTGGGGGAAGCAGCTTTTCAGAGGCAAGAGGGAAGAGGAATGGAATGGGGAACTCTAGGAGTGGGGACTAGGATGAGGATAATGGCTAGAATGAAAATAAAATATTGTTTAAAATTTAAAAATCTAAAAGAAATGAATAATTTTGTATACTCATACAAACCACAAGAGCTATACAAAAAGCACAGCAACTTAGACCCATGACAAATAATGAAATCAAAACAATAATAAAAAAGCCTTTTGGCCAAAAAAAAAACAAAACCCAAAAACAAAAAGTCAAACAATGCCAGAATGATTACTAGGAGAATTCTTTCAGTCTCCTAAAGTTGGTTCTATACTTTTTTTTTATGACTCCTTAAATTTATATAAAGAAGACGAGGAAGATGGGGAAAGAAGAAGAGAAGGAAGAGGAGGAGGAAGAGAATGGGGTTGGTATTACTTCTTCTGGGAAGTTGGTATTACTGCAAGAATAAAGCAAAGTGAAGACACACAGACACACAGACACACAGACACATAGACACATAGACACACACACACACACACACACACACACACACAAACACAGACTAAAACAATATTCCTCATTAACATACATACAAAATCCTGAATAAAATTCTTACAAACCAAATTTAGGCATATATCAAAAAGATCATCCACCATGATAAAGTTGGTTTTATGCCAGAATTGCAAGGATCGCTCAATATATGTAAGTCAGTCAATATAAAATTGATATACACTAGGAAGACAGGTCGGAAATTTATTTTAATGTTTTATTTATTCTTTGGTCATTTTATACATGAATATGATGTAAAAATTAACATCTATTTCCCATTTTCTCCTTTCAACTCTGCTTGCCACCCCTTCCTATGTCCTTCATATGCGCTCTCTCTCTCTCTCTCTCTCTCTCTCTCTCTCTCTCTCTCTGTCCCAATCACATTACATCTTATAAAATTAAACAAAGCTCACACGATCCAACAATACCCTTCTTGGACATTTGTCCAAGTGAATTGAAAATAAGCATTAGCACAAAAACGATTATGTAACAACTTCCTAAACACTTCATACAGAAAACAAATTTGTTTAAACAATTCTGGTTCATTCTTCTTATGGAATTTTACTCAGGAGTAAATTGATTTAGATACATAAAAAGAATCTTAAATCCCTAAAACTGTAAACATTGTGTGAAATTATTCATTATATTTTGTCGAAAGTGGAACTGAAGAAATGAAAAATAGATGAGTTCTTTCCAAGGGTAAGGATTGAGGAGTGATATGCCATCATGAGAGATACAGAGGATTTGGAAGTTAAAGAGCTGCTAATCATGACCCACCTCTCTGCACATATGCATGGATTCATATGCATCTACAAGTTTCGCCAACCAACTAGAGATAGAAGAGTGTCATTTCTATGTTGGAGGGACAAACAGTATCGAGATCTCAGATTTTAAATACCATTGTTCTATTAAAAAATCAAACAAACCAAAAAAAAAAAAAAAAAAAAAAAAAAAACAGAACAGCACAAAACAACAGTATTCTTAGAGAAGTGGCTCATCCTAAAAATAGGACAAGGAAAATGTAATGTTGAAGTCTGAGGGAAAAAGAAGCACTGAAAACAAAGCTTTGATGAACACCAGCTTAGGTGAAATATTAATAATCTGTAGTTTAATTAATTTTATTGCTCCACAGTAACTCCCTCAGTTTTAATAAGTAGAGTGTTCTGTTGCAAGACATTAAAGGACCTGTATTAAGGGCTTATAGACACTACCATCTCTGTAGCTTTTTGAACGTAAATTCTTAAAAATTCTTTAAAAAATTTACATCTCCTATCTTAACAAATTTTTAGAATATAAGAAACTTCACAGAGGCACCAACCTACTACCGAAGGCAACGAAGCATCACAGTAAAGTGACTCTACAATTAGCCTCTGGAAACGTTACACCAGCCTCTGTTTACTGTCTATGCAGAAGCACACATATTATTCCTCAACATCTCACTTATAATTTGATACATAGTATAATCATTAACACTCCCTACCTATTTGTTTTTCCCACAGATGTTTTGGGAGTAAAAATTTAGTGATTAAATACATCTAGGTGTATGGTGCCCTGCATTTCCAGAAGGCATCTCTCAAAGATCTCCAATTTAGTGCATATTTTTATATTATACTACAATTAGCTCTAATCTTGGCTGTTAACACAAAAAATAGCTTATTTTTAGTCTAGCAAGATGACAAATATGCACTTGCTATCAACCCTGGGGTCAAGGTTTGATCACTGAAATTTACATGGTAGAAGGAGAGAACTAGATTCCAGTTGTCTTCTAATTGATAAACAGTACCATGGTCCCTGCACATGCTGAGAATGTGCATGCTCAAATTAAAATAGATGTAATTTTAAATTTAAATTAGATCAATTCCAGGTTTATTTTGTAACTAGCCAGGAATAAATACTTTTTATGAGATAGTATCTTCTTGACTAACTTGAGGTTTCTTTTTTGTTTGTCTATTTTAGATACTTTCTTTACTTACATTTCAAATGTTATCTCTTTTCCCAGTTTCCTCTCTAAAATTCCTCTATTCCATCCCCCATTCCCCATACTCCTGCCTCTATGAGACTGCTCCCCCTCCCACCCACTCACTCTACCTCCCTGCCCTGGAATTCCCCTACACTGAGGTACTGAGCCTTCACAGGACCAAGGACCCCTCTTCTCCTTGATGACTGATAAGGCCATCCTCTGCTACATATGTTGCTGGAGTCATGGGTCTGCCCATGTGTACTCTTTGGTGGGTGGTTTAGTCTTTGGAAGCTCTGGGAGGTCTAGTTTGTTGATATTGTTGTTCTTACTGTTGCAAACCCCTTCAGCTCCTTCAGTCATTTATCTAACTCCTCTATTGGGGACCCCATTCTCAGTCTAATGGTTGGTTGAGAGAATCAGACTCTGTATTTCTCAGGCTCTGGCAGACCCTCTCAGAAGACAGCTACATCAGGCACCTGTCAGCATATACTTCTTGGCATCCACAGTATTGTCTGGGTTTAGTCACAGTATATAGGATGGATCCCCGGGTAAGGCAGTCTCTGCATGACCTTTCCTTCAGTCTCTGCTTCTACCTTTGTCTTTGTATTTCCTCCTGTGAATATTTTGTTTCCCCTTTTAAGAAGGACTAAAGCATCCCCTCTTTAGTTTTCCAAATTCTTGGGCTTTGTGTGGTCTATGGATTGTATCTTGGGTAATTAGAGCTTTTAGTTAGGGTTTCTATTGCTGTGATAAAATACCATAACCAAAAGTATCTTGGATGTAAAAAAGGTTATTTGATCTTACACTACTATATAACAGTCCATCACTGAGGGATGTTGAGGCAGGTACTAATGACAGGAGTCTGGAAGCAGGAACTGAAGCTGAGATCTTAGACAGCTGCTGCCTACTGGTGTGTTTATGGTTTGCTTATCCTGCTTTAATTAATTATATAAAACTTTTATCATACAGTATAGTTTGATTCTTCTGTCCCCTCCCCAATCTTCTCCCCTATAACAATCAGAATCACAGTCACAGGGTGGTACTACCAATCGTGAATGGTGCCCTCCCATATCAATCACTAGTTAAGAAAATGCCCTGCAGATTCCACCACAGGCCAACCTGGTGGAATATTTTCTCACTTGAGGGTTCTCTTCCCAGTTACTCTAGTTAAAACTAAGAAACCAGCCAGCATACCTTTGTATATTACAGGGAAGATGCACTCAGGATATCTCAACAATATATTTTTCAAACAAAACCTAAAAAAATGATCACAGTAACTGACATGTCAGCATGAAAGAGAGAATCCTCACAACACTTCACTTACACAACAGGTACAAGGAATTAACAGGTTGAGGGAGAAGGATTCAGTTTTCTCCTTGGACAAGCCCCCTGATAGTTTAGCTAATCTCAAGAGGTCAGCTCTAAACACATATTAGCAACACTAAATGACCTCAGTAGGTTGTATTTTTCAATACACAAATATATGCTCACACATATATATTTATGAACAAGATGCCATAAATTTGAGGAGTGGGGTGGGGTTATGAGAAGAACTGTAAAAGCAATAATGCAAATAAAATATTATATATATATATATATATATATATATATATATATTATCCCAGAAAATAATTAAAATATAACTTTAAAATATTTTAAACAACTTGGGGAGGAAAATGTTAATTTACAAGTTTGACAAGTTCAAATCCATCTTCAAGAGAAGCCAGAGTTGGAAATCAAGAAATCAAGCAATTAAAAAAAGTGTATTTTTTAACATGGCTTACTAATATATTATAGTAAACTTATAGATTTTTCTACTATAATATTATCTCTACAATTAGAATAGACAATAAACATACATAAATTCATATTTCATTGGGGAAAAAAGATTATGCCCCTTTCTCCATACATTCCCAGCAGGGTCACTTTTGCCTACAGAGAAAGAAATTTGATTTCTGATCATGTTCCTCCAGTTGCCACAGCACACAAACAGCTCCATGGACTGCTATGGCTTTAATTTTATAAAGGGAGACTTGGAAAGATTTACAAGAATAAATGCACTAAACTGGCTTTGGGGAGTTGGTACAATAATGAAAGAAGAAAACAGATTAAGAAACACTGTTCTGAAACACTAGTTTTCAACTTTGTATGCAATTATAATTACCAGAAGACATAAAAAGTGATGAAATGAGTCTGCCTACTGATTCTGACTAATTAATCTTGGATGTATCTTGAGTATAAAAAAAAAAAAATGAAAGAATAAAAACTTACCCAAGTGTAGCCAAGGAAGAGAAGTACTCTTTTCAAACATCACAGTGCAATAATTGGACCAGCTGCAACACCAGACATTGGAAACGTGATAAAGTTAAGATGCAATGCTACCCTATGCCTGTAGCCTTTAAAGACTTTCCGGTGATTCATTTTCACACATATGTTGAAAGCATTGAGTTGATTTGAACTTATTAACCCATGTGACTGTTAGAATCGCTACTAGTCAAAGTATGCAGCGCTCTAGCCCCCTCTAGAGCCACTGAATCAAAAATACTCATCTTAAACCCTTGTTCTACTGTGTTTATACATTGTGAAGATTGTTCTGGTGCAGAGTTCTGATAAAGTTTACAGCTCGACTGAAGATACATTATTCTAATTATAATACAGATACAATAACTTATTGTATTTTGAGGAAATGGAAGTTTATGAGGATATGTAATGCCTAAATTTTTCAGTGTGCAGAGAAGATTGACAGCTACTTTCAATCACATATATTTAAAGCCTGGATAAAGGGGAAAATGCAAGAAATTCAGTACATTGTTAAGAACATAAAAAACACAAATGGAGAAGTTTGTTCATTTACAATATCAGAATTTACTGAATGACACGAAATTTCAAAATTACTTCAATTTTATTAGATAGAATTCACTAAGTAATCCTGATTCCACTCGATGACAAGGCCACTGGAGGTCATTGGCTTTTTTATTTTAATGTGTATTACTAATATTAACTCTCAAATCATACATTACATTTTGCAAAATGTTTAAAGAGTAAAAAAGGTAACAAGGGCTACAGAGCTCACAGGGGCTGTGGTAAAGATGATGACATACAACTAGTAAAGATAAAATAAAAAGACTGTCTAAGGGACCAAACAGGTTTTACTAAAAATAAACACATGCAAGGTGCCTTTAGAGCTACCTGAAGAGAGTTTGTGTTATAGAATTTTGCAATATAGGTTTGGAGATGTGATAATTCAAGTGGGCTATACTAGGCAATAAGGTTGTACTGAGCCGAAACTCCAGAATAAGAATAGAGTTCATATAAATGCTGTGAGAAGGATAGACTGAGGTCAGTGGTACCAAAAGCACATGGGATGGGGCATCTCTCATTTTATGTGGTGCATTCTTGAGGTATACCCCTATTAGAGCCAACTACCTATGAGGGAGCTATGTGATGTTGACTAGGGATGCATAGTCTCGGGAATTTGAATGGAAACTAGTTAGTGCTTTAAAATATTTACATTCATCAAATAACTATTTTACTTTGTACTCAAATACTCAGAAACTGTATGAAGTTCTTGAGAAATGCACTTTATCTAAGTTAAATTACCTTAATAAATTTTGAATATGCCATTGAATGGCTTCTTCCATGATGCAGAATTATTAAGGAGCTGTAATCATGCCATTTGCAGCAAAATCCATTCTACTGGAAATCATCCAGACAGGAAGAACTGAAAGCTCACTAAATGCATTTCATCCCAACACATGGAACTAAGGGAGAGCAGGAAGTGGGTAAGACTGTAAGCCCTCAGTGCCTGCTCCCAGTTACACTCTTTCTTCAGCAAGGCTGCACCCCTAATAAATAAACATCGTATCTATAATACAGAAAACTGAAGAAATTAAATAATAAATCAAATGACCCAATCAATAAATGGCTAGTAAGAAGATACATTTCTTAAAAGGCAAAACACAATTAATTGGCAAATAAATACAGGAGAAAAAATGTTGAACATGACTAGCCATCTCAGAATGCAATGACATGGCTATGTCCTATATCAGGTAAGTTTTTAAAATATACAGCATCTTATTCAAAGTTTTTATGAGATAAATGTGACAAGCAACATTGTACAAGGGGACACAGAATATATTAATGTCACACAGCAACCTTGAAATGAATAAGTCCAGTCTCTTTAGGGGAAAAGGTAAGTTCCCAGTAGTCTAAACCTTAATTCCTTCAAGGTTCTGATCCCATCCTCAGAACAGATCTTCCCAAGTTTGTCTGTAGGCAAGGACACAGAACAAGTTTCCCTTTGTTCTTTCATAAGTGTCTCTAAAAGATGCTTGAATTTGTCTAGGTCAAAACAGGGTATTATTATGCTGCTCTGGGTGACCTGAACCTTGCTATATAGACCATACAAGCTTCAAACATCCTGATTCTAAACGTTTCTATTTCTTTGTCTTCTGATACCCTGTTCTTCTCTCTCTCAGGACTCTGATACTGTCACTGATCAGGGTCAATACTCAGTCTCAAAAATGTCTCCCATATTAACAACCTACAGGCTCCTCACATGCCATATACACAAATTCTCCTCCCATCCAGATCAGTGCTTACATTTTATCAGGGTCTAGACAGATGTATCCATCTAATCCTCTCCATGTGTCCATATCAATCCCCAGATCTGACTCACAATATCCAGGCACAGATGAGAATATACACTCTTCATGGCAACTCAGCGTCCTTGTTCTGATGTTATTCCACCTAAGCCATAACCAGCCAGTCAGCCAAAAATGTACATATGTTATATACTCTGCCTCCATCTGCTATTTGTATAGAAGACACAGAACTGGCAAATGAAATACCTTATATTACCAGACCTTATCACAAAAGTAAAAACTATATAAAAGACCAAGACAATAGCCCCCCTCCAAAATAAACTAGTCATATAAAAGTATTTGCCAATGAGAACTACCTACATGAACCCCAGGACACATAACTTAAGAGACAATCATAAAGTTCAACAAATAAATCAAAGCATTTAAAGAAAATAGAAGAAAGAGCTCAAAAGGCTTGAGTCGTGCTGCAGAAAGCACAAACATAAAGCTGATGTAAATGAAGAAAATCCAGGGTTAAAGCTCAATAAAAAATATAGGAACATTGAGGAACAATTACTTTAAAATAAACATGATATTGAAAACATTTCAATAAAACAAAAGTAGAGCTCAAGGGAAAGCCTTACACATATAATGAACTAATTAGACTACTTGAGCTATCTACTCCTCCTTCTCTAACTTTCTCTTATCCTTGAGGAGTTTACTGTACTTTTTCAAATTTCTTGCCAGCCTCAGATGTAGAACTGTGATCTGAAAAACTATAGAACCAAGAGTTTTCAATGAAACAGAGACTGGTAGGCTTGGGAGTAGGACTGTGTAAGAATGAGAGAATGATGGCAGAAAGAAAAGGAGTTAATACACAAGAAAAGGAAGCTAAAGAGAAGTAAGGAAAAAAAAACCCTCAAAGATCAGATCATTACTACAAGAAGTAAATTCAAAGAAGACAGTAAAGAAGACAACCAGAATGAGAAGAGCAATGGAGATTAAGGAGAACATAAATTTTAATGCCTTCAAAGCTCAAGTTAAAGCACATAAAACCAATTAAAAATACATTGGAAAAAATTCATAAACTATAACCACACTCAAATTACTTAATACATAATCTAATGATCTATAAATACCCAGAGAAATACAGCGCAGGAAATAAGAGCAAGCCTGATGGATCCCACATCTCCCTTGCCTCCTCCAAAATGTCAAAGCATGTTATTTCAAGTGATGAAAACCTCCCTCAGGGACAGATGCTTATTTTTGTTTTCAGTCTGAACAAATCTACAATTTATGTGCTGAACTGTGTTTATGAAATAGTCTTTAAATAGACTTTTCAATCCTGGGTGTAAGTACTTTTGGAGGCTCACTGATTTCACAAACACCATACCTTAGGTGAGTTTGGTCAAGTGTAAGTCCCCTGGGGCCTCTTTCCAAAGCTCTGTCTTTAGACATCTTCTAAAAGATGAATATATTTCTTTCTTTAGGTCTGGGAGATCTTAGTACTTAGATAGAGGATTTGATTTCTACTTCTAGGTACTTAGGATCACTTTCCTTGTCAGTGTTAAGATATAAATAGGAAGGTTCTGCTTCTAACTCAACTGTCAGAATGATTTATCACATAGTATTACAGCCTGCCTGAGACTACCTTCCTCTACCATCCCTGAGCTGTTGGAATGTTCCATTGTACAACCATATAGTTCCTAGGAAGGATCAAAAAATGACAGTACATGACCTCCTTGTGGGCTATTGAAAAACATGGGCACGGAACATTTTTCTAGCTATGTAAACAAAAGCCAGAACAAAGGAGAATCTCCCTAAAGAAAAGTTACACACAGGACATCAGATTAACTGCTCCCCTGAGAAACCAACAGTCTGAAGGCCTCCCAAGAAATCTGTGTCAACCAAAGCAACAGATCAACAGCGTCTCTGCCCTTCTGAAGAGAACACAGTCTGAAGGCTTCACATAAGGTCTCCAAGAAGAGAAACTGCAGTCAAGAAAAAAGAGTCACCAGCATACATGCTCCTCTGAAGACCCCACAGTCAGAAGGTCCCACAGGAGGTCTGCTATAGCCAGGGCCACAGGCCTACCAGGAGACCTGAAGTAATACAAAAACAAAGAGTCAGGCTCCAGAGAGAGACACCCAGACCAACAAACACAATGGATAACTATATGGTGAGAGGCAAGCACAAGGTCATAAGTAACAGAAGCCAATATACATTGGCATCATCAGAATCTAGTTCTCTTGACACAGCAAACCCTGGGAACACCAACACACCTGAAAATCAGGAAGCTCATCTAAAATCCTATCTCATGAAGATAATAAAGTTCTTGAAGGAGGATATAAAAAAATCCACTGAAAGAAATACAGAAAAACACAGATGAATAGATAGAATTCCTTAAAGAGGAAACAAATGAATCCCTTAAAGAAATACAGGAAAAAACAAAAAGGTGAAGGAAATCAATAAAGCAGTCCAATACCTAAAGGTGGAAGTAGAAACAATAAAGAAAAGGCAAATGGAGACAACTCTGAAAATTGAAAACTAAGAAAAGAGGTCAGGAATTACAGATGTATGCATCATCAACAGAATAAAAGAGATAATAGAGACTCTCAGGTATAAAATATACCTCAGAAGATATTGACAGAACTCTCAAAGAAATTTCAAAACATAAAAATTTCTAACCCAAAACACCCAAGAAATCTAGGTTACAATGCAAAAACTAAATCTAAGAATAATATAAATAGAGAAGAGAGAAGATTCCCATCTCAAAAAAACTAAAAACATCTTCATCAAAACCATGGGGGGGGGGGAACCTTCTCCAACATAAAGAAAGAGATGGGCATAAATGTATATGAAGCATATAGAATACCAAATAAATTAAACCAGAAAATTTTCTCATCATATAATAATCAAACCACTAAATGCACAGAACAAAGAAAGAACATTAAAGGGTGCAAGGGAAAGGGGCCAAGTAACATATAAAGACAGAACTATCATAATTACACACCAGACTTCTTAACAGACACTAAAAGCCAGAAGAGCCTGAACAGAGGTCATGCAGACTCTAAGAGAACACAAATGTCAGCTCAGACTACTATACCAGGCAAAACTATCAATCAACATAGATGGAGAAACCAAAATATTTCAGGATAAAACCAATTTCAAATAAACTAGCTACCAACCAAACCCTACAGAGGATTCCAGAATGAAAACTCCAATGCAAGTAAGATACCTACACCAATGTAAAAAACAAGGTATTAATTGTCTCACAACAAATCGAAAAGGAGAGAATCACATGCACATCACACCACCTACAAAAACAAACATAACAAGAAATAAATATCATCTGTTTTTAATATCTCACTATATTAATGCACTCAACTCACCTACAAGACATAAGCTAGCAGACTGGATATGCAAACAGGATCCAGCATTTTTCTGCATACAAAAATCTCACCTCAATAACAAAGACAGGTACTACTGCAGAATAAGAGTCTGGAAAAAAACTCTTCCAAGCAAAAGGTACCAAGAAACAAGCTGGAGTTGCCATGCTAATTTCCAAGAATGTAGACTTTCAACCAAAACTTTTGAAGTGAGATGAGAAAGTACACTTCATACTTATCAAAGAGAAAGTTTCAGTTCTGAACATCTATGCCCCCCAAATGCAAGGGTGTGCACATTCATAAAAGAAACTTTACTAAAGCTCAAAGCACACATTGAACCCCAAACAATAATAGTGGGAGACTTCAACATGCAACTTGCACTAATAGACAGATCATTGAAACAGAAACTAAACAGAGACACAATGAACATAATAGAGGTTATTAACCAAATGGATTTAACAGATATTTACAGAGCATTTCACCCTAAAACAAAAGAACACATCTTATCAGCACCTCATGGCACCTTTTCCAAATTTGACCATGTAATTGAACACAAAACAAGCCTCAACTGATAAAAGAATGTTGAAATAATCTCATGCATCCTGATAGCTGAATTATTTACCTCTTTTCCCCAAGAATTTTTCTGAGACTCATGCTGGTGCCTGAGTCAGGCTCAGCTTTTTGACAAATCCAGCTTCTCTCTCTCGCTCCTCTCTCCCCTCTCCTCTCTCCTCTCTCCTCTCTCCTCTCTCCTCTCTCCTCTCTCCTCTCTCCTCTCTCCTCTCTCCTCTCTCCTCTCTCCTCTCTCCTCTCTCTGAAAGCTGAGCATTTTGCTAAATATCTCCATCAACAAAAGGATCAGAAAAAGATAGAGAAGTATTCATTAACAGAACTATAAACTGTTCACCAGGCTGTCTTTCTTCCCTACACTACACACATACACACCAACACCATCAGTTCTGAACTAAAGTTCTCAACTAAAACAATAGACTTTCTCTCTTCTTTTAATAGACTGAGAAATCATACCAATTATTAAGAATCTATTATTTGGCATGATGATGCTTCTGATCTTTACTCTTTAGGATGCAAAGAGAGGAAGGTAAGGAATTTGAGGTCACCCTGGGCCACAGAGTGTCTTAAAATAAAAAAGACTTGGGGCTGATAGAACACTTTCCTAACATGGTATCACACACAAAAAAAGTCAAAACCAAGTGAGTGTATTATCTGAGTAAGGCTGCAGGAAATTTAGATGTTTAAATGTGAATATGAATCATGGACAATGTGTGAACATTTGTAAGGAATTTTGTTACTTACAACATCTGATTGACTTTAAAAATGGCTGTATTGTGGCTGTAAAATGATTTGTGTTAAAGTGATTTGAGAGTCCATGGTGAGAGGATGGGTTTGATGCCTGGGATCAATATGGTAAAAATAGAGAACTAACTTTTGTAGGTTGGCTTCAGACGGACACATTGATTACATTGTATCACACACACACACACACACACACACACACACACACAATTTATAATATTAAGAAATAAAATGGGCCTTTCAGACCTAGAAATAGGGCCAGATGACCAGCATCAGGACTCAGGACCTGCCCACAAACTGCTGAGCTCCCAGAACAGCCTTATAAGAGCTCTCCCATATGAGTCAATGAGAGATAGCCTGGTCGGTGCCATCAAGATTCAGGATCTGCCCACAGAAGGCTGAGGACCCAGAACAGCCTTACAAGTTCTCTTCTAACCCAGCTCATAAGCACAGAACTGAGTCACTACCATCAGAAATCACTACCTGCATGCAAAGAACCGAACACCCAGGAACAATGTCCTTCCTCAGACCATGGGCCCTCAGACCCACACAAGAGACAAGCTCCAGTCAGAAACAACAAGATCACCTATAATTACAGATAACAAGATGGCAAAAGGAAAGCTCAAGAACCTAAGCAATGGAAACCAAGAAAACCTGACAACATCAGAACCCAGCTCTACCAACACAGTAAGTAGTGGATTTCCAAACAAACCAGAAAAAAAAATAGAATTGAAATCATACTTCATGATAATGATGGAGATCTTTTAGAGGTGTATGCATAACTCCTTTAAACAATTACAGGAGAACCAGTAGAACACATGTAAACAAATAGAAGTCCTTAAAGAGGAAACAAAAAAAAAAAAAAAAAAAAAAACCACTCAAAAACTACAGGAAAACATAACCAAATAGGTGAAGGAATTAAAAATGGAAATAGAAGCAATGAAAAAATCACAAAAAGAGAAAACCCTAGAGATAGAAAACCTAAGAAAGAAATCAGGAGTCACAGAGGCAAGTATCACAAACAGAGATGGAAGAGAGAATCTCGGGAATAGAAGACAACATAGAAAACATTGACACAATAGTTAAAGAAAAATGCAAAAACCAAAAATCTCCTAACCCAAAACATCCAGGATGTCCAGGACACAATGAGAACACCAAACCTAAGAATAATAGGTATAGAAGAGGGCAAAGACCTCCAACTAAAAGGCACAGTAAATATTTTCAAGAAAATTATAGAAAAAAACCTTTGCTAACCTAAAGAAAGAGATGACCACAAAAACACTAGAAAATTATATAACTCCAAAAAAGAGTGTACCAGAAAAGAAATTCTTCCCAACACATAATAGTCAAAACAACAAATGTTCAAAACAAAGAAAAAATAATAAAAACAATAAGAACAAAGTAACATATAAGACAAGTAACATATAAAGGCAGACCTATCAGAATTACACCAAACTTTTAAACAGAAGATCTTGGACAGATGTCATACAGACCCCAGGAAAACACAAATGCCAGCCCAGGTTACTATATACAACAAAAATTTCAATTATCATAGAAAGAGAGACCAAGATATTCCAAGACAAAACAATATCTGTACACAAATGCAACCCTATAAAAAATAATAGATGAAAAAAAATCCAACACAATGAAGGAAAATACACCCTAGGTAAAGCAAGAAAATAAGCATGCAACAAGTCTCAAAGAAGAAAAGCACACAAAAGTAATTCTACCTCTAACAATAAAAATAACAGGAAAAAATACTATTCCTTAATATCTCTTAAGATTAATGGATGCAATTCCCCAATTAAAAGGCACAGACTATCAGACTGGATATGTAAGCAAGATCCAGCATTTTCTTGCATAAAAGAAACTCATCTCAGAGACAAAGACAGAAACTATCTCAGAGTAAGAGGCTGGGACAAGGTAAAGTAGCCATTCTAATATCAAATAAAATAGATTTTCAACTAAAAGCTATCAAAAAAGATAAGGAAGGAAACTTTAATCATCACAGGAAAAAAATCTGTCAAGACGAACTCTCAATACTGAACATCTATGCTCCAAATACAATGGTATCGACATTCATAAAAAGAAACAGTACTAAAGCCCAAATCATATATTGACCACACACAATAATAGTGGGAGACTTCAACACTTCACTCTTATCAATGGACAGAACATGGAAGCAGAGGCTGAATAGAGACACAGTGAAACTAGCAGAGGTTATAAACCAATTGCAATTAACAGACATCTACAAAACATTTCATCATAAAACAATAGAATATATCTTCTTCTCAGCACTTCATGGTACCTTCTCCATAACTGAGTCACAAAACAGGCCTCAACAGATATAAGAAAATTGAAATAACCCCATGCATCATATCAGATCACAATGGACTAACACTTGTTTTTAATAACAACAAAACAACAAAAAACTCACATTTACATAAAAGTTAAACAATGTGCAACTCAATAATAACATAGTTAAGGAAGAAATAAAGAAAGAACTTAAGAACTTTTTATAATTTCATGGAAATGAACGCACAATATATCTAAACCTATGGTATGCAATGAAAGCAGCAATAAAAAGAAAATTCATAGCTCAGAGTGCCTCCAAAAAGAAACTGGAGAAAGCAAACACAAGCAGCTTGGCAGCACAGCTGAAAGCTGTAGAACAAAAACAAGGAGATACAAACAAAAGGAGTAGATGGCAGGAAATAATTAAACTCAGAGCAGAAATCAACCAGGTAGAAACCAAAAGAAATATACAAAAAAAAAAAAATCAACAAAATCAGGAGCTGGTTCTTTGAGAAAATCAACAAGATCTATAAACCCTTATTCAGACTACTAGAGGGCACAGAGAGATTGTCAAAATGAATAAAATCAGAAATAAGAGACATAACAACAGAAACTGAAGAAATCTAAAAAAATCATCAGATCCTATTCCAAAAGACTATTCTCAACAAAACTGGAAAATCTAGAGAAAATGGACAACTTTCTAGACAGATACCAGATACAAAATTTAAGTCAGGATCAGATAAACCATCTAAACAGGCCCATAACATAAAGAAATAGAAGCAGTCATCAAAAGCCTCCCAAGAAAAAAAGGTCCAATTTCAGATGGGTTAGTGGAGAATTCTATCAGACTTTAATAGATCACCTAATACCAATATTCTCCAAACTATTCCACAAAATGGAAACAAGGGAACACTATCTAACTCATTCTTCGAAGCCACAATTATGTTCATACCTAAACCACACAAAGACACTACAAACAAAGAGGACTTCAGACCAATATCTCTTATGAACATTGACACAAAAATACTCAATAAAAGTCTTGCAGACCGAATCCAAGAACACATCAAAATGATCATTCACCATGACCACGTAGGCTTTATCCCAGGGACACAGGGATGGTTCAATATATGGAAATCCATCAACATAATCTACCATATAAACAAACTCAAAGAAAAATAAAAACACATGATCCTCTTATTAGATACTGAGAAAGTTTTTGACAAAATTCAACACCCCTTCATGATAAAAGTCTTGGAAAGATCAGCAATCCAAGGCCCATACCTTAACATAGTAAAAGCAATATACAGCAAGCCAGTAGCCAACATCAAACTAAATGGAAAGAAATTTGAAGCAATCCCATTAAAATCGGGGACTAGACAAAGGAGTCCCCTCTCTTGCTGCCTATCCAATATAGTCCTGGCCAGAGCAATTAGACAACAAATAGAAATCAAAGGGATTCACAATGAAAAGGAAGAAGTAAAAATATCACTATTTGCAGATGATATGATAGTATACTTTAAGTGACTCTAAAAATTACACCAGAGCACTTTTATAGCTCGTAAACAACTTCAGCAAAGTGTCAGAATATAAAATTAACTCAAACAAATCAACCATCTTCTTCTACTCAATGGATAAATAGACTGAGAAAGAAATTAGGGAATCAACACTATTCACAATAGTCACAAAGACTATAAAATACCTTGGGGTGACACTAGCCAATCAAATGAAGGATTTGTATGACAAAAACTTCAAGACTCGGAAGAAGGAAATTGAACAAGACCTCAGAAGATGGAAAGATCTCACATGCTTATGGATTGGCAGGATCAACATTGTAATAATGAACATCTCACCAAAAGCAATCTACAAATTCAATTCAATCCCCATCAAAATTCCAATTCAATTTTTCATAGAGTTGGAAAAGGAAATATACAAATTCATCTGAAATAACAAAAAACAGAGAATAGTGAAATCTATTCTCAAGAATAAAGACTTCTGAGGGAATCACCATTCCTGATTTCAAGCTATATTACAAAGCAGTTGTGATTTAAAAAAAAAAAAAAAAAAACTGCATGGTATTGGTACAGAAGTAGTCGGGTAGATCAATGGAACAGAATTGAGAACCCAGAAATGAACCCACACACCTATGGTCACTTGATCTTTTACAAAGGAGCTAAAAATATTCAATGAAAAAAGGACAGCCTCCTCAACAAATGTTGTTAGTTCAATTGGAAGTCAGCAGGCAGAAGAATGCAAATCAATCCTTTCCTATCTCCATGTAAAAAGCTCAAGTTCAAGTGGATCAAAGATATCCACATAAAATCAGGTACCCTGAAACTGTTAGAAGAAAGTGGGGGGAAGAGCTTAGAACATATAGACACAGGGGAAAAGTTCCTGAACAGAATACCAATGGGTTATGCTCAAAGCTTATGCTCGAAAATTGGGACCTCATGAAATTGCAGCTTCTTTAAGGCTAATGATACTGTTAAGAAGACAAAATGTCAGCCAACAGATTGGGAAAGGATTTTTACCAATCCTACATCTGATAGAGTGCTAGTATCCAGTATATACAAAGAACTCAGAAAGCTAGACTCAAGAGAATCAAATAATTATATTAAAAATGGAGTACTGGCTAAACAAAGATTCTCAGCTAAGTAATGGCTAAGAAGCACCTAAAGAAACACTCAGCAATCTTAGTCATCAGAGAAATGCAAACCAAAACAATCCTGAGAATCCACCTCACACTAGTTAGAACAGCTAAGATAAAAAAGTCAGCTGACACCAGATGCTGGCAAGGATGTGGAGAAAGCAGAACACTCCTCTGCTCTTGATGGGGTTATAAGCTGGCACAACCACCCTGGAAATCACTCTGGTGGTTCCTCAGAAAATTGGACATAGTACTACCTGAAAACCCAGCTATTCCGCTCCTGGGCATATACCCCAAAGATGCTTCAACATATAAGAAGGAAACATGTGCTATCATGTTTATAACAGCCTTATATGATAATAGCCTTATGATAGCCAGAAGCTGGAAAGAACACAGATGTACATTAAGAGATGAATGCATACAGAAAGTGTGGTACATTTACACAATAAAATACTACTCAGCTATTAGAAACAATGACTTCATGTAATTTGTAGGTAAATGAGTGGGACTAGTTACTATCATCCTGAGTGAGGTGACCCAGTCACAAAAGAACACACATAGTATGCACTCGTTGATAAGCAGATATTAGAGCAAAAGAGCTCTGAATACGCAATACCTAAGAAACAATTCATAGACATTTTGAAGCTCAAAAAGAAAAAAGACCAAAATGGGGATGCCTGAGTCTTTCTTAGAAAAGAAAACAAAACTTTCATGGGAGGAAATGCAAGGTCACATAGAGGAACAGGGTCTGAAGAACAGATCACTGAGAAGCCGCCTCACCTAGGGCTCTACTACATATGCAGTCACCAAATCCAAGCACTATAGCTGATCCCAAAAGTACTTACTTACAGGAAACAGACAGAGATGCCCTCTCATGGACTATGCTAGAGTCAAATAGATACAGCTGAGCATACTTGCAGCTAACCATCGGTCTCAACTCGGGGACCCCAATGAGGCTGATAAAGAAAGAACCTAAGGAGCTGAAAGGGGTTGCAACCTCATGGGAAGAACATTATCAACCAACCAAACCCTCCAAAACTCCCATGGAGTAAAACACCAACTTTTGTGCGCACTTTGAGAGACCTATTGATCCAGTTGCATATGTAGCTGAAGATAGCAGTGTCTGACATCAATGTGAGAAGAGGCTTTTATTCCAGGAAGTTTTCCCAATGTAGGAGAATGCCAAGGCAATGGGTTTGAGAGGGTGATCAGGAGGGACTGCACCTTTGAGAAGGTAAATGGAAGGGGATGGGAGGGGGGCAGGGTAAAGGGATAACATCTCAAATGTAAATACATAGTATCTAATTAAAAAAGAAGCTAGGAACCTGTTTTCAAATACTTCATGTAATAATGGACAGAGATGATCTTTATATATTTTTATTGCAGTACTTATATAAATTATGTAATTTATATTAATTTTACTATACAAATTTATAATCATTATAAATTATTATAATTTATAAATGTATAAATCATAATGAATATTTAAGTATATGAGTGAATTAATGAATGAAACATCTGAATTCAGAAAATAAAGTTTAAAGTGAAGTTTAAAGGTACACACCTGTAATACCTCTAACCCAGGCACTTGGGATGTTGATTCAAGAGGATTGAGACTTTGAAACAAGGTTGTACTACATGGCAAAGCCCTGTTGCCAGCAGAAAAAAAGAGGGTGAAAATAAGAAGAAAAAGAGAGATAGAACATAAGAGGGAAAGATAGAAAAAAAAATGAACAAGCCTGGAATCTTTCAATAGAAAATATTTGTGTGGGCTAGAGAGATGGCTCAGTGGTTGAGAGCATCGGATGCCCTTTCAGAGAACCGTAGTTCAATTCCCAACAACTACATAGTGGCTCAAAACCATCTAAACTGATTTCCTCGTCTGGTGTGTATCATATGTACATAATGCTTATACATACATAAATAAAATACATAATGCTTATACATACAGAAATAAAAATTTTAAACGAAAGTATGTGCGTGTTGGTCAGAGCTGATGTTAGCAGAATATAGTATTTTTGTCTGGAACCATAATGAGACAATAATGACTATCTTCCTGTGATGGTCTGTTTCAGATTATAATGTAATCTGCAATGCCTTAAGAGAATTTATTTTAGGAAAGATTTCTGCTATTAATATGCTTTTCCTGTTATTATTAAACATATATAACAATAACTAGGTTTTAGCCTATCCCTTTGGAGCAGATCACTGCAGATCTACGAAGATGTACTCTCTTGTAGTGATGCTATATAAACAAATAGGTGACTTCTTAAGTCTTAATGATGATCCTATAAGAATTCCTAAAGTTTTATCAGTGATTCTTAAGCTTTTTTATAGTGGGACTACTATTATGTCCTTTTCTGATAGTCAAAATTGCAGTGAGAACTCAGCCAGTCTCCCTTGTGTCACCAGTTAATTGCTCTTAGATAGTAACCAGGCCTTCTCCTACTCAGAGCACATTCCAAGAGGTTGTAAAACTATTAACCAAAGGTCATAAAAAGGGAACTAACACTTTATTATAGGTGCCAGGACAGAAGATAAAACATTGACTGGGTTTATCTATACGAAACTTGACTAATAACTTAGTTATGGAGTTAACCTTTCCGTGTTTAGCCAGATAATTACTCCTAATAGATATGCATGTGAACATTCTCTGTTGCAAACTTCTATTTTAATTTATGATTTGATTTTTTTGCATGTGAACTTGTGATGAACTTTTTAACATGTGATCATGTGTTCTGAAAGAAGTACTGAGAACAAAGAGATGAGAAAAGAGAGAATTTTTCCCCTTTCCCCACTTAGGATCTTTTGGCTCTCTCCTTAGACAGCTTTAGTAATAAACTAAAACTTAGTTCATTACTAAGTTGTAAAAAAAAAAAAAAAAAAACCCTCCATAATCACTTTCAAAGTGCTTCTTTTTCTTCTTGTGAATTCCTACTAGCAGGCTGAAAGCTCCTGCTGAGGTAAAGTAAAAACCACATTACTTGATCCTCAACTGTTAGGCTACAGGTATTGTTAATCACCTAAGCCAGCAGTTTTCTACCATCAGAAAGATTTTAGGATTTTTTTTGTAGTAATCAGCATTTCAGTACAGTTTGAGGGCTGTCTGGAGACCCTCAGACTTTAAAGCCACACACTCAGTTCCCCTGCCACAAAAGACTTAAGATGTTATTCTCAACTACTACCATCTAATCCCTCTCATGAAACTTTTACACACAAGGGCAGTAGTAAATACAGCCAAGTGTTGTTTCCCAAATCAATAACAAGGTCAGGAATAAACTCATGTTTGGTCTGAACAAAAGAATGAATGACAAATAGGCTTGGTAATCTTCAATGACAACTACTTGAATGATATGTGTTTGTAGAAATATCTACTGTTTTCTGGACCCTACATTGGTTTTGTTAGTTATTCTGGAGTCCTTCAATAAGTGCTTGCTGTAAGCACTGAATTCCAGAATGCCTGAGGTTTCAGCCAAGTAGCACATGCCTTACTGCTCTCTGAGTTGGATCCCAGGGATCAAACTCAGCCCCTCCTCACTAAGCCATCTCATACTGTATGTATGAACATATGTATGTCTGTGAGCTGTATACAGCACACACTCATCTCTCTCCCCTTTCTTCCTTCCCTCTCTGTCTTTCACAGCGCCACCTCTGTGTGTGTGTGTGTGTGTGTGTGTGTGTGTGTGTGTGTGTGTGTGTGTGTGTGTGTGTTTATTTAAGCTTATTTTTCTTTTCCAGAAAGTTAAAGGCATCTTAAAGTATGATAATAAATATTTCATTAAACTTAATATTTTGGTTACTCTGAAAGCTAGCAGGATACAATTTGTGGTAGAGGAGAGAAAAGAGAGTCATTTACCTTCATTTTCTGAAAGCTCTATTGAGTAAAAGGCATTGTTGAAGTACAAAACCAGCTAAGGTGTTCCCAGAATTCATGCAGACCCAGTGATTTGTTGACAGCTTAGACTCTGATATTTTAATTGATGCTGATGGTCTAACCTTTTATTGCTTTCATAGCTATTATTTATAGGATGTAAATTATCTGGAACTCTTTGGAGCAGAAAAAATAAATTTGCTTCCAAAAGCCAAGACTCATTTGCTGATATTCCAAGGATGCTCATGATTTGAGTTTATTATATTTCTGGGGCTTGGAAAAGAGCCATTTTCAAAACCATACTGAAGCAAGTAGCTTCATCTGTCCATTAGTGGGAAAGAGTATCACTAAGTCCAGGGAGAAGAAATGAGCCCATTGGGCTGGACAAAGGCAAAGGATAATAATGAAAGAAGATACTCATTTCCCTTTACAAGCTAAATTAACTCACTCCTTTCAGCATTTGGGGACATTTATTTTTTCCTTGTTCTAATAGGAATCAATTTTTTTGGCTAGGCATAAATCTAACCAAGGCTTCATGCTTCTCGTGTTGGGCTTTTGTCTTCTTATATGAAACCGTATTTTACCACAGTATGCACAGACCCCATGATCTCAGTTCTATTTCTTTGGTACTTTCCACAAACATCATTAAATTAAAACATACTCCTTCCTATGTTTACCCCAGAACACTCAGTTATCTCCCAGGGAAATCTTTCACAGAGCATTCCCTTAAAACAGAAATTCTCAACCTGTGGGTTATGACTCATTTGGGTGTCCCATATTAGATATTTGCATTATTATTCATAATAGTAGCAAAATTACAGTTATGAAGTAGCAACAAAATAAGTTTATGTTGGGGGGGGTGGTCACCACAACATGAGGACCTGTATTAAAGAATTGGAACCACTGCTCTGAAACAAGGGGCTGGTGAAGGGCATCGTGGTGCTCTATCACATCATGGCCATCTTTTCTACACTGCTTTCCTTGCACCTCTGATTAGACCCCAGTATATTGTTCTCATTGTGTGCTTTTCTCTGAGTATTTCCTACCCTGCTGTAAAATGTCATTTCCATCACTTCAGGCAGTATTGTAACTGGTTTACATCGAACATCTATTGGAACAATGGTCCAAGAATGAGGTCATGTAAGAATTCTGCATGTTTATGAAAAACTATCCTAGAAAATAAGATGAGTCTGGTAACCCCAAGTTTCTTCAAAGCAGGAGTTGTTACTGGAATGATTTTGAGCTCTTCCCGGGTGTAGTGGATAGGAGTCAGCTCACTTCTGATCACTCATTATTGTTCGCTGCTGTTATTCATCTAAATGTGTAAACTATGCTTTATATGCCTCTATGGAAATACATGTTTTTGCCACATTGGGCTTATCCTTATATACAACCTGAGAAAATGAGAAGTTTACTCATGCAATTTTTTTAAACCTTTAAAGTATAAATTGTCTGGGGCTCTGAATATAGTTGGTTATTGCATGAGACTAGTCTATTTCATGTGTTGGCTCAATTCTCCTGGGTTCTACCACCTCTAGAGAGGTGACAGATCACTTTCACATTGAAGGCTGTGGCAGTCTATTTCCAACGCAACTCTTAGAATAATCCAGTTAAGCAGAAGTGGGATGGGTATTGGTTATGGTGAAAGGTGAGCAAGAAAGACACAGGTACATGCTCCAGTGTGCAGGATACTTGAGATGCATTTAGTGGCTGACAATGGAATGGGCTGGCTAATGGTTTTATATGTAGCTGCTAAAGTCCTATCTAAGAGCCTTTTCCTGTACCAATGAGTTCATGTTTATTCCCTAATTTTGTTTATTATCAGATTGAGTGTATGAGGTCTTGAGGTAAGGTCATTGTTCCATTTGGATGTAAGTTTTGTATAGAAAGGGAAACAAGAATCTAGGTTCTTTTACATGTAATGGTTGTTTGATCGGAAACAATTATTGAAGATGCTGTCTTGTCTCCACTGCATATTTTTTTAGCTTTGCCTATCAGGCAGCTGTGGTTAGTAGCTATTCTGCTTCCATGTGAAATTTAATAATATATTTTCAGTTTCTTTAAAGAGCTGTATTGAAATTTTGATAGAGATTGTGTTGAATTTTTATATTGCTTTCAGTAGTAGAACCACTTTCACATTATTAATTATACAAATCTATGAACATTGAGAGTCTTTTAATTTTCTGGTATTTTATTTTTTTTAATTGAACAACTTTATTTTAAAAAACAAAGATATATGTACAGGCATTTTTGCATAACAGTATATAAATACATTTTTGTCAGTACTTGATTTATTTTCTCTTGAGTTCTTTGTATACCTTGGATAATAGACCTCTATCAGATGTGGGGTTGGTAAAGATTTTTTTCCCATTCTGTAGTAGTATTTCTCTTATTTTTGTCTTAGTATTTCTGTCAATTGTCTATAGAAAGGAAACCAATTTCTTAAGGTAGTTTTGTACAAGTAAATTGATTTCATCTTTGCCCTCTTTCTTTCCTGTTTCTGCTTAATTTTCTTAACTTATTTTATGATATCAGACACTACAGTGAGCAGGAAGGGTAGAGCAGACATATTTGTCATATTGCTAATTTTAATGGAAATGCTTTAAATTTTTCTGTCTATCAAAATGTTGATTATGGCCTCACTGCGTATTGTCTTTATATGTTCTCCATTCTCATGAAAAGATCTTGTATTTTATCAAAGGCCTTTTTTTTATCTAATGAGATTATTCCTCTTGTGGTGGATTATACTTGTTGATTTACTTCTGTTGACACATGCTGACTCACTGGAATGAAGCCATCTTGATAAAGTAAATAAATGTTTCTTTGTGTTTTTAAATTCTATTTGTAAGCATTTAAATGAAAATTTTTACATTTATGTTTATCAGAAATATTCTTCAATTATTTTCTTTTTGGGTAGTGCTAGTATGGTTGATTATCAGGATAATGTTTTTATTAAAAAGGATTTGGAAACATTTCATTTTTGCTATTTCACAGAGTACACTGAGTAGTGTTAGTATTAATTCTTCTTTGAAGGTCATCTAGAATTCTGAGCTAAATTCATCTGGACCTGAACTTCTTTCAGTAGAAAGGATTGTGATTGTTTCGTCTATCTCATTGGATTTGGTGGGTATGCTATATAATTTGTATTTATTCAGATGTGCAAAGCCATATGTATCCAGAAATTCATACATTTTATTGTGACTTTCCAGTTTAGTGAAATATGTATAGTTTTTCAAAATATATCCTTGTGATTCTCTGCATATCCTTCATAACATTATATCATCACTGTTAACATCTCTGATTTTTATTAGTTAGGATCCCTTTTTATCTGGTTAATTTGACTGAAATTTTGACAATGTAAGTAAGCTTCTATTTTGGTAAGCTTCTCAATGAACCATAATTTTACTTCATAGAGTCTTTGTATTTATTGTTTCTATTTCATTAATTTTAGATCTGATTTTGATAATATCTTCTCATCTACTTTTGGATTTGTTGTTGTTTGTTGTTGTTTTTCCAAGACTTTCAGGCACATCACTAAGTAATTAATTTTAAAATTCTAATTTTTTTAAAAAATGTAAGAACTTGATGTCATAAAATTCCCCCAAGACTACTTTCTTTGTGTCCTACAAATTCAGACATGTTGTGTTTTCATTTTAATTTGACATTAGGAAATATATAATTTCCTTTCTGATTTCTTCTTTGAACCAATTATCATTCATGTTTTCTTTGTATTCCACGAGGTTCACAACTTTCAATAGTTTCTACTGCTAGAAATATCTTAGATCATAAGTGTATAACCATAAAGGCTGGCTACTTGGAGTAGGAGCAGCCCAGGTAAAACATGGCAAGTTATATCTCCCAGTTATTGACAGGGAGTAGACAAAATAACATATAGGATTGACATTTGCCTAGCTCTAATGTTTTTAATGCTTGTTATAAATATAAAGATTTTCTATCTTTTATATGAGAACTAAATGTTTTTAGGTGGGGTGGAAATACACAATTGTATTGACTGTATTATTTTGGTGCTCAGTATGGTGCAAGATTTCTGGTTCTTGAATTAAAGGTACCCTGGGCTGCTCCTACTCCAAGTAGCCAGCCCTTAAGCCCATATTCATTTCAGACCCCAAACCCAGGAATTGAAACCCTACCTACGATTTTTTTTTTTCTCTACTACATGCTGTAGGTATCTGGCCACTCAAGTATGACCTGAGAAACAAAGTCACATGGCATCCTTTGATGTATGTGAGGATCTCCTGGTCAGGGAACAGATTTTTAAGGGCCAATATTTAGCATAATAATGCATAGCAAAGACCAAATCTCTTCACACAGCCTTTAGAGTTCACTCTAAAAGCTTCCATTTATCCTTTCCAAACATAATAGTCTTCACAGGTCAATGAAGTAACATGAGAATTCTGCCAGCTTCTAAGTATGTCTACTATAATTATATATTCTGGGACTAAGGAAATAACCAGAGGATGTGTTCAGAGACCCACTGGATCTACTATAGTTAGACTTCAGTCAAAATTTTATTAATCGTTTCACCTCAAAACTTTCTTGCCTAATTGGAGAGCCACAATATTTTGGGGGATCTTCCAGAATCAATATCTATTCAGAACCAGTATTCAGTAAACTCTGGAAATTTGATTATTTTATTTCCTTCAGTTTGTAGTTATCTTTGCAAAAAGGCTACCTTAGGGAGGGACTGGAAAAAAAGTCAACAATACAATTTCCAGGTATGTTAAAAAGGTCTTTTTTCACTGGAACTTGGGCACCACTTCATTCTACATGTTCTCGGTCCATAGACTGACTCAGGCTGGAAATTTTCTAAAGGGCTGAAATCTCCTTTTGCTCTGATGCAATGGAAACTGCCTTTCATTTGTTAGAGAATATTTTTACTTATACAGATCAAACAAAACTCAAGAGGCTTCTTATCTATTTTATGCCCGGAAACACTGATTGATTAGCCAACACAAAAGTCCATAGGAAACATGCTACCGTAAAAAAAAAAAAAAAAAAAAAAAAAAAAAAAAAAAAAATCACTTTGCCTGTTCTGCCCTTTACTGGTCAGGCTATTATGCCATTGCTTTGTCTATACTGCCCCTTAAGATAACTGGGATCACCCTGAATTTGGCAACTCAATCTTACCACCTGGCCCCTGCTAATTTGGGGCTGAATTATACCTGTCGCATTTAACTTATCTAACTAAGCAGCAGTGTCGCTGGGTCTAAAGCCTGGCACAAGGAAAAGCGTGACAACAAAGCTCTTAAATATGCTAGTTCCCCTGTCCCCCATTTTCCATCTTATTGTATTAGTGAAGGGGATGCATTCTGAGCATATTATATTCTGTTCACAGGTTGAATATTTCAGTTGGTCTTCAGTATATGATAGAATCCCAAAGTAGGTTTTAATGGCAGTGAAGAAACATACTTGCTGGAGAGAATAAGAATGAACAGGAAAAAAAGATAAAGCTTCCTGCTTCTATGTCTTACATATAGGCTGCTACTAGAAGGTATGATCCAGATTAAAGGTGCATATTCTCTCTCAAAGGATACAGATTAAGAGTGGATCTTCCTAATTTAAATGATTTAATTAAAATATTCCTCATGGGTGAACTCAGCCACTTGGGTTTCAATTAATTCCAGATATAGTCAAGGTTTCAACCAAGAAAAGATCTTACAGGGATGGACAATGAATAGCAAGATAATAAATGACATGAATGACATTCTCCATACAGACAGTGTGGAACTTTCCATGAAAAGAGAGGCTTTCCATCAAAACACAGGCAAATGTGGAAGGGCCAAAACTGAATCTATAAGACATGGAAGACTCCCAAAGATTAAGAATTTCAGTGGAACTGAAGGCATATCATTCATTAATGACACTCTTGTAGTGCATCTCATGCCCGGACCCTGAAAGTGCTCCCCACAGACAATGGGCTGTAGCTCAGTGTCTCTACTCCCTTTAGTCCACAAGTTAACAAGGGAGTAGCCATGATACTAGTGCTGCATTGGGAAATATCAGAACCTACCATGATCCTATTCATATTTGCAAAACTTGCACAGCAAGTCTAACAATCTTGAAACTCATAGGCAAGTCCTGCTACCCCATTACTCCTAGAATACCTGAAATGACAAAAGTATAGACTTTTCAGATAAAATACAGGATGGAAGTTTACATCTTTAATATATTGTATAATAAATATCATATACTAATTATATATGTACATATACATACGTGTGTGTATATATTATACACATGTATAATCCATAGTTAAATTAGGTTACTGTTTTGCTAAATCCCTTAAATGTGAAATCATGACCCTCTTCAGTACAGTACCTGTCTACTTATCTGTCTTGCTCTGAAGGCCAAACCTAGTAAATACTCCTGAAATTCTTCCCACATTCTGTTCCTCATTTACTACTTTGGATGGCAGTAAGTAAAAAACAAATATGTTGTTTTTTCTATGGAGAAGTTTTCTCCATCAGCATCTGGAGATAAACAGCTTCTGGCTGGAGAAGGAAGCAGATAGGCAAAGTTAGCATTGATCAAGGCAGGTCTAAACATCGTAGGTCACCCATCCATGGGTCAGAAAGCAACCAATGACTTTCCTAAGAGGATACTGACTTTTTGAAAATAGATTTTTATTATTTATGCTATAAATAATAAAGTTTACCATTCAGAAGTCTCTTTGTGTCTCAGCCCATTACTCCGTACACATCTTCAAGTCCCTGAGGAGTATGTTGCAGCAGAAGTCCACAGAGACCACCATTAGCTGTCAGTAGAGAGGCTGCAGCAGTTGTTCATAGGTAAGAAAGCCGATCACAGCATTGTCTGAGTCCTGGAATTCGTATTCTTCTAACCCACATCTATCTTTCTCTGAGGTGCCTGGGCAGATGATCAAGAGCATAGCCATTTATAAAAAAGAACAAGAAGTCAAAAGGTCTATGGAAATTCAAACTGTTCACTGTACAGATGTCAAAATAGACTCTTCACCTTCAATTTCAGACTTTATTTTTTTCTCATATCTTTCTAGAAACTAAGCTGCCTTTTCTATCTCCTTTATCCATCTGTGACTTTGCCACCATGATGGATTGTGCCTTCTCAACATGTGAGCCAGAGTGAGTTCTTCTTAATGTCAAGTGGATTTTTTTTAATAACCAAGTCATTTGTATTAGAAGTATTTTGAAGAGATTTACCATATTCTTTGTTGGAAACCCCTGGTGAGTATATTTTAAGAAGCCAAATGCAATTAAATATCTCCAAATCAGAAACTGTAAATTGGCATGCCACAGTGATTTAATTATAAGACTTATATATGGTTATTTTTACCTTCAGATTTGAGTTAGATTTTTCTTCCTACATCTTTAATAAAATCTAATATTCTCTGTATTTACATTTCAAATGTTATCCTCTTTCCCACCACTGTCCCTCTCCCCTTCTTTCAATGAAGGCGCTCCCTGTCTCAACCACCCTCTCCACCTCAACACATTGGCTTTTCATACTCTGGGGAAAAAAATGCCTTCACTGGACCAAAGGCTTCTTCTTCAACCGATGCCAGACAGTGCAATCCTCTGCTATATATGCAACTGCAGCTATGGGTCTCTCCATGTATACTCACTGTTTGGTGTTTTGGTCCCTGGGAGCTCTAGAGGGTTTGGTTTGTTGAAAATGTTGTTCTTCCCATAGGATTGCAGATCCTTTCAACTCCTTCAGTACTTTCTCTAGCTCCTTTATCAGGATTTCCATGTTCAGCTACAAGCATCTTTATCTGTATCTTTATGGCTCTGGCAGAGCCTCTGAGGAGGCATCCATGTAGCTTCTGCCAATTATCACTTCTTGGTATCAGCAATAGTGCTTGGTTAAGTAGCTTCTATCTGGTACTTTTTCACTTTGATGAGAATCTTCTTTAAGGTTTTTATTATTGTTCCTCAATATGCTTAACAAGGAGAGAAAATAAGCCAGCAAACCCAACAAACCCTAAAATGTATACCATCATAGATAAGAACCTACAACCACTATGTTACTAAAAAACATCATCCATAACTACATTCTAAATATTTGTCCTTACATCAATAGACAATTGTAGTTCTCACTCATAATCAACTCACCTTTTCTCTACAAGAAAGACCATTATGAAAACATCAACTGATCTAAAGATAGAGTTGTAGGGCTCAGTTCCAACTGAAACATCTAAAATATAGCTCCTTAACCTAAGCCTCAGGGGTCATTGAAGGAAAGGATGCAGAAAGGTTATAAGAGCAAAAAGAATAGGACAGGAACAAGACCTAAAAATTGATACCAATAGGCATGCTAATATAGAAGGATTAAAATCATGAAGTATAGTTCTTAAACAAAGAACTGCAAACAATGATGAGAGATACAGAAATAGTCTTCCCCAAAGAAGAGCATAATCATTGGTTATTCAATATCAAATTCCTAAAATCATATTAATAAAGTCCTAAAATCATATTAAGAAAGTAACATTATATGGACTACCATGGTGAGTAGATATACATGTGAATATATTTATAATAAAGAAAAAGAGCTAATGAATTTGAAAGAGAACAAAGACATATGTGGTAGGGTTTAGAAAAAGGAAGGGAAGTGTTAAATGATGTAATTATATTATGATATCAAATTAAAAACCCATAGAAAACCAAAAATAAAATAAGTGACCATTATTCTTTTCTTAAGTAAGAAAAATTATAGAAGGAACAAAGTAAATACCATCTTTTATCTTTACTCATACAAAGTAGAAATTCCTTCTTGATGTCTTGCTTAGACCCTGACATAGATTTTGTTTATCTACATCTCATCTACCACCTTCTATCTCACCCAATGTACATGTTCCAGACCAGAGCATCTGAGCATAATTAACTCCTCTGCTTAACCTCCTGAGCTCAGTTCATTACTTTCTCTCATTATGGTTAATTTCCCCCATGAAATCACTTTAAAATGCAACCAAAATAGGCATTTTTGCATCAGCTGACATCATGCTAGCATGGGACTTAGCAGCAACTCTATTATTTTAGTTTGTTAACGATGTATCTGCTATTGCTGTACTAGGAACTCAGTATAGACATTATATTGTTCTGCTACAGTAGGAACTCAGTCATATAGGGTTAATCTACACATTTGAGTCAAGGAAAAAGATCTCTTTCAGAAATGCATGAGAGAGGAGAGTATCTTGGTAAATGAAAGATCTCTAAGAAGATGTGGGCCTATCTAAAGTTCTCATCTGAAGCAAGGAGAGCATTGAGCTTCTTACAAAATGGAGCAGACATTGCTGGTTGCAGAAATTTCCATGTGAAGTTGCCATGATAAAAAGCCAATGACTTTCAGTGACTGAGTCCCAAGATATGAGAATTCTACTTGCAGGCAGGGAGCCTTCATGTTGTTTGACAGCATATTGTAAATCTTCATTTCCCCATTGCTTCATCATGTTGGGTTTTCCTTTATGAGCCTTAAATAAGTTGCACACTATGATGAAGAGGAGACTGGGATACACCCTTACAGTGAAAACAAAAAAACCATGAAAGCCCTGAATATAAAACTGACATGGAAGACTTTGGTCCCAAGTCAGAGTGAGTATTCACTGAAGTGACTTCTCCTGGAATTGATATCTAAGCTTGACAATAAGAAAATTGGTAAAATAGTTTATAGTTCTCTCTGTCTTGCCAGAAAGAATTCCTGTGCTCAAGAGGCTCACTAAGGACAAGAGTCAAGGCCTACGATTATTAATTAGAAACTCAGCCAGAATATTCCTCTCTGATACAGCTGGTTTCAACTGAAAGCTGCTGTGACCGATTTATTATCTGCATAGCTGCAGAATCAGACAGGGCATTGAAAGGCTTCGGGCAAATGCTTTTACAATCTACCCATAGGCAGTTGCTGGCATTGCTGGTTCTTTGTGCTGTCTGGATGTTCTTCATATTTTACAAAGACCACACATACCATGTTTTATTTCTGTTTCTGCCATGCCCTGGAGTAGTTTCCCACAGTGAGTTTGAGTATGTAAGAAATAGAAATTGTCTCTACCTTGGTTTGCAGTTTTGAACAGCTGGCTTGGTATTAAATTGATTTTTCTTTGGAGACTTTAAAAGGATGATCTGATTTCCAGAAAATACTAGACTCAAAGTCTTGAGACCTAAAATTCTTTTCTATTCAGCAAAGCAAGTCACTGTGTATAGAGCTTGTTCAACTAAAGTAATAAATGACTGTTAAACAAAAATAAAGAAAGAAAAAAAGAATGAAAGAAAGAAAGAAAGAAAGAAAGAAAGAAAGAAAGAAAGAAAGAAAGAAAGAAAGAAATACTATAATGACTATTCCTGGTTGTCATCTTGACTATATCTGGAATGAGCTACAATCCATAATTGGAAGGCTCGCCCATGATCCAGATCTTGAAGCATTGTGGATCAACTGAATCCTAGGAGACAACAGAAAGAAGATCTCTGAGTTCAGGGTCACCTGGGACCAAGCAAGTCCCAAATCAAGGTGTGGTGGAACACTCCTTTAATCCTGGCCACACCTTTTGCTGGAGATCTACTTAAAGATATTGGAAGAAGACAGATTCTTTTTTTTTTTTTTTTTTTTTTTTTTTGCCTGCTTGCCTTGTGGAACTGAGCAACTACTAGATCATTAATAGTTATGAACAGACAGGCATGTTTGGGGTTTATGTTGATGTACTCCTATGAGTGCATACATCAGCATGATTGTGAAGTCGTATGTGGGTAAGACTGTGATTAGTTTTGTAGGACACTGATATCTGTCTTCAGTGTGACTGGCTGCTTTTTTCCCATAGCAATAAATGAAGTGAGTATTGCTGTACATCTTTTACTAGAATTCAGTATTACCAGTGGTTTGGATTTTAGTTGTTCTAATGAAATGTATAGCAGAGTTTGTTTAATCTTGCAACTTCCTCATGAAATATGATTTTGAATATTTTTTATTATGTATACTTGACATTGTGCGCCTTTGGTGAGGTTTTTATTTAGGTCTTTTGCCTATTTTTAATTGATTTGTTTAATAATTATCAACTTTCTTTATGTACATGTATATATATATGTATATATATGTATGTGTGTGTTATTTTTAATTTGTATGTGTGTAAGTATTTTTCTTGTATGTATACTTTTTGCACCACGCTAATTTCTGCTACTGGAGAAGTAGTAAGAGTTTGGCAGGTAAGCTACTGATTAACAAAGTGAATAAGATAGCTGAGGTTAGGAGTCAACCAAACCTGGGTTAGATTTTACTCACTTGAAACTCCATGATAGCTTCTCGGTGTCTCTGAGTCTTCTGAACTCAAGATACAATTGTTTCTACTTAGAGCATTGACTAATACGATTTTATGCAAACATCTACAATACATGGTATATGTTGTGAGTATTCAAATTATTGTTACCAATGCTGTTTTGCTGTCACTTTCCATGTAGAGATATCTGTGTGTGCACATTACCAGCAGCATTAGGAAACAAATAATGTACAAACTGAGACAGGAGTGTAGAATAAAGATGAAAAGGCATCTGCATTGGTCAATAGAGTCAACAAGGACATCTGCTCTTAGAGAGGAGGGTGAAGCCAGCATATCAGCTCGAAGACTAGATTAACAACACTCATCTCTGGGTACCATCTTCAGTGTTGTTTCCATATGAGCATAAGCAGAAAAACGGTTTTATTCTTCTTGTTGCCTTTTTTTCATACTTCACTAATGAATATCCTTGTGAAAATCAATCAGATATAGCAGCCTGAATGTTAGAAACAAAAGTGCCCTTTTGTAATGTGCTGTATGGTCTGAAATAAATAATGAACTCTCAAATATAAATCATCCACTTGCAGCATGGATACCCATCACATGGACACTTCCTCAGTGACTGGAGAATACCACTTGCCTGGGGAAAACCATATAGAGTAAGGACAGACTGTTGCATTTTTTTTCCTGGAAAGGTGTTAGCCTTTCATTCATTCATTCCAGAAAGGCATCAAAGTCAGGCCAAATCAGCAATTGAACCAAAGTCAAACTTGGTAAGCAAACGTGATTATTTGACTTACAAAGTATGGATGATGAGTTACATAAGGATTCTGAGTAAGCCCAAAGCATCACAGAAGTCTCACACTAGAACACATTACAATAGCTCCGTAGCTCCATAGATGAGGTTCTCCTCTTCTGCTGAACCCTATACACTATATCACCTTCTGGGACCCTGAGACCATGTGAAGCTAGAGCAGAATTATGAGAAGTTGGGAATCAGATGCAAGAACAACCTCCGAGGAAATATAAGATGGAGATGTAATGAGCATCCCCACCTTTGTCTTCTATAATAGAACACTTAGAATGTTTGATGGTGAATGTCTTTCACAAGTAGTCTCAGCTGTCCTAATAAAGATAGTAATTAATGGTAGTGAGAGAATTTCACTCTAAAAGAGACTCATGTGGAAATTCTCTGATAGATTCATTATGACATCATTATAATTATTAATCCTACAGCATACAACACACACACACACACACACACACAAACACACACACATGATTAAAATATTTGGAGCAGCCCCAGAGCCCTAGAGCCAGCTGTCTGTTCAGATTTCAGTTTTGTGGGGAGCCCACCTATCACTATGAGAGAATGTTTGTGCTGTTAACATTACATGGTGATTACAATAGGGACAACAGACTTGTGTCCATAAAAACGAACAGTAGCCTTGGGGTGGTGACCATCTCCATGTCCCACTATCACTTTTCTACTGAGCCAGATCTGATGAGGGAATTCATACCTTCTTATGAACTGATAAATTAGAAAGCACAGGTATGTAAGATAACTAGATTTTATTAGTGAGCTGATGCCTATATCATGAGAAACTTGTTAAGGTTTGGTCTTTTGCTTTGTATTATAATGCTAAATGTGGGCTCCCAAGACCTAGTTGCCCCAGAAAGGACATAGACCCAAGTGATGCCATGTGACCTTGTCTCCAAGTTACTTGTGATTGGTAAATAATGAAGCTAAGAGCTAGTAGGTGGGGTTGAGGGTTCCGGAGTCTGAAAGTTTTGAAGAACCATAAGGGGAGAAGAAAGAAAGTAGAAGAAAGGAGGAAAAGAGTTAGGAGGGTTAGGAGTCAAGAACACATGGCCCTGAGTGATGACCAATTAAGTTAAGAATAGCCCAGGTAAAACATAGTAAGTAATAACTTGGGATTACCAATATGAAAGTAGATTCAAATAGCATAGAAGGTAGATATAAACCCAGCTCTTGTGCTATCTAAGGCTTATTAAAAATGAATAAAGTTGAATGTCTTTTATCTTGGAATCGAATGATCAAAAGCAGAGTAGAAATCTTGGATTAGGTTTAAATTTTTACACAAAAGTAACCAATGTTGGAATCAAATATAGAAGCTACCAACACCTGTCTCAGGCTCTCCTTGCTGCGGAAAAACATCAGTACCAAGGCATCTCTTATAAAAGACAACATTTAATTGGGGTATGCTTTCAGGTTCAGAGGTTTAGTCCATTATCATCAATATAGAAAACATGGCAGTGTCCAAGCAGACATGATGCTAGAAGAGCCATCTTTCTATATTTTCTACATCTTGAGCAGCCTCACACGGCAAGGAGGAGGTTCTCAAAACCCATCCCCACAGTGACACACTTCTTCCAACAAGACCACACCTACTTCAACAAGACCACACCTCCTAACAGTGTTACTCCTTAGAACAAACATATTCAAGCCACTACACTATCCAAATCACACTTTAAATCCACTGTTTTGGATTGGATTTAAAGCCTTATTTTCCAGCCTGTAATTGCACCCAGGATGTGAGAAGAGATTGTAAAATCCCAATCATTGAGAGGCCACAAAATGTTGAAAGATTGGACATGTGACACTTCTCTACTAGACTCAAAATAAAGATGACTACTCAATTCATAACCAATCTTAATCTTTAATATTCTCTACTGACTGTAAAATAAATAAAAAACTATTATCAAAATTTTAGTAAAAAGATAGCTTAGTTATATTATTTAAGTGCATGAAAAATATCCCAGAAAATTGTTCCATTCTAAAAACTGATTATTACGTCACCACCTCTGCCCATCAACTCTGAAAGAAAATATTTAAGCATTTACTCCCTTGGAGAAAATGTCATGTATCTTCGATTAGGAATATAATTAATTCTATAATAATTCTATATGCCTAAGAATGCTAGATAACCAATGTAAAAAATCTGAATTTGGAACATCAGCTCACAGTTATGCTTTTCATACAAATGTGAAAATGGCTTCTGAAAGATGTCTCCATGACTCATAAGAACTATGCCCATAGACAACTTAAATTGGACCATAGATGAAGGTCACCATCCAGACAAACTGATCAAACTTAGTGTTGCTAATAACAGAACATGTTCGTCCTCCTTTCAGAAAAGATGCAGAAGAAAATATGACAGGGAATACTTTGTCAAGTGACATCAATGTTCAGTTTACCTGAGTGTTGAGAGTTAACTTTCAGTTCATAGAAAAGGGAAATTGCAAAGTTACAACCCAGCAATGCCAGAATCGAGGAGAATATATAATCAAGGTGCTCATTGAACAAACAAGCAAAAGAAACCATAAAACTGAGAAGAAAAAAAAATTTTATGGATTAAAGAGACTAAAAACACACCAACCACATAAAACCAGACATTCAGTTGTATTTTTATCTGTAAAGTCTGTAAATGTCCCCAGGTGAAAGGGCTTTGAACACAGGTATTTGTCATTCATTTTGGTGGTTTGAATGAGTCATATCCATCTGTCATAGGATCATATACTTGATTACATTGTTCCATGGGTTGGCACTGTTCAGGGCTGTGGAACCCTCATGTGTGGAGCCTTACTGGAAGAAGGACTTTAGTGAGGTTTACAGCCTCATCCCACTTTCAATTCTGTCTGTCTGTGCTTCCTGTGTGGTTGAGATGTAAAACTTACTACTTCCTGCTCCTGCTACCATGCCTTTGCTGCTATGGACATCCTGCCCTCTGAAACCATAAGCTAAAATCCCTTAAGTTGCTTTTAGTCATGGTATTTTACTGCAACAGAAAAGCACCTAATACAACCTTCATCTACCTCTGGCTTTAAAGGCTCTTCAAAAATTATCTGAAAACTCCCAACATCTTCATTTCTTTCAAATGCTGGCTGCCATGTTGACTTGGCGCTACCATTTCCCAGGTAAATTGAAGGAACTATCAGTATAGCTACAGAAGAAGTATGACCATGCAGGCAGACATGATGAGAGTCATGTTCAGAAGCATGAACACTCTCACAGATGCAACCTCACAAACCTCATCTTGGAGTATACTGTCAGTCCTAAGGCACTGCACAAAAGCAGGTCAAACGCACAGAGCTCAGCATGGAGAGGCTGCCAGGTTATCATCTGAGCCATGTCTCACAGTGAGGACATGGAACTCCAATGGCACCCTCAGAGCTGCACAAGAATATTACTCTAAAGGCTGCAGAATGGGAAAAGATTCATCTTTCTTGTCAAGGTATTATTAATGTGGAGTAATTCTCAGTTTTCAGGCTCCAAAGCTGTTGTGCATCCCATATCAGCAATCTTCCTAAGCCTATCTCCTGCCTAGGCCTATAGTCAGTGTTTGTTTAGAAACTTAGACCAATGAAGGTAGGTCAGTATCATTAATAATAGACAAAATGCTCTCTCTCTCTCTCTCTCTCTCTCTCTCTCTCTCTCTCTCTCTCTCTCTCTCTCTCACACACACACACACACACACACACACACACATACACACACACACACACACACACACACACACACACACACACACACACACAGAGCAGGGGGGGACAATGGAGGGAGGGAGAGGGAAATAGGGAGAGGGAGATAGAGAGAGGGTTACCTTTATTTTCAGCCCCATGATCTGGACATATCTCTGGACAAATACCCTTGTGCTCAGGAAGTATGAAAGCAGCAAGAATACTCCCTGTCTATTTTTCTCAACAGTGCCCTGGCCACGTATTATCCTAGTACTGACCTCATCTCTCAATCTACTTGATTTCTTCATTTCATGATGGTCTGATTGTGTCTGCCCTCTTTCTACAATATAAAATTGTGGGTAGGGTATAAGGCTTCACATCCATCCTTATACTTTGCACTCAATGACTGTTCATATATCTTAAACATAGTAAACCCATACCATTTGAATATATAAGTTCCTCTGGCATGAAGATCTTACTGGGCACCAAAGCACCCATGGCATTCATCCTCTTGTGAACATCGGTGGGTTCACAATGAAGGATTTCCGGCTCATTTTGGGAGAGCTCTGCACCTTCACTGCCAGCAGATGAGGAAAGGTCTCTGATGCTATTCTAACAGCTCCTCATGGCAGGCCCCTGGAGCTCATCTTCAGCTCCACACTACTCATGAAATGCAGTGTTCCCTTTAAACATGCAATGATCACAGTGATAGCCCCAAGCAGCCAAAGAATGGCTTCTAATTATCACTTAGGTAATGGTGCTGTATCTGACAAGTCTTTTATCTTTACTTCAAATATTTCAGCTTTGCAAACCTTTACTTTTGTTAATGAACTTCTATGATGCCAATGCCAGGTGACACAGCAGAATTCAACTGAACCAACTATACAGGATGTATCAACTAACCATAAAGACAGGACAGAGATATGTTGTATCTAGAGAGTACCCTAGTAGAAGACTAAAATGTCCTATTTCTGCACTGGCCAAATGGTGAAACCATGACTAGTCAACAGACTGATACCAGAGGGTTTTTTCCTTTTGTTTTTTTGTTTTTGTTGTTGTTGTTTATTTGTTTTTTTTTTTTGTTTTGGGGTTTTTGTTTGTTTGTTTTTTGCTGAAAGTAAGTAAAATAAATTAATTTGGAGCACACTTCACATCTCTTAGGTAGAAGTACAAATTCTCTTCTTGCCCTTAAACACATTCATAAAGATACCATTGGCTTTCAACCATCTGGTTCTAAGGCCAGACTAGCATCTATGTCTAAGGACAATAGAAGGCACCAGTTAAACAGACCAGGTCCCTGCACTTTTTGAGTTTGAAATGGGCTTGCCTTCTTCTGCTAACTAAGCAAGCACAGCCTCAGCCTGGTAGCCACTGTGATGCTGAATATTGATTGTCAACTTAATAGAATCTAGAGTCACCTATAAGATACACCTCTAAGCATGTTTATCCAGTATTTCCTAACTGGGTTGCTGCAGAAAGATGCACCCTAAGTAGACATGATACCATCGCATGAGCTGGAATTCTAAAATGGATACAAAGGAGAAAGTAAACTGAGCATCAACATTCAGTGCTTTCTATTAACTGTGTGGATGCAATGCGAATGGTTACATCACACTCCTACCACAGTTAGTCTCCTACCATGATAGACTATGCTCTTAAACTGTGAATCACAGAAGACCCTTTCTTTCTTAAGTTTGTCAAGAATTTTGCTATAGCAATGAGAATAGTAACTCACAATTCTTATTTTCCCCGCCATAAGAGTAGAAGCAGATCTTTCTCTTTACAATGATCCTTTTCCTTGGGATATACCTAAGAAATTCTTAGACTCTTGGAAAAAAAAAAAAAGAAGGGTGTGATCCACTAAGCTGCCTATAGCTCTTGCCTTGGACCTTGGTTTGATCTCTGAGCTTGTGGCTATTTCTTCTATTGGAATCTGGGTAGTATCTTGCCATCTGCATTTTTAGCTATAACAACTCATTCATTCCAAATCCCAAAGGAACCCCTGTGGCTATCATCATTTGAATGGCACCTTAGAGTTTACAAGGTACTTTCACCCCAGTTGTCTTTGAATTCTTGAAGTAAAAAATCTATAATATATCCAGCATTACTTGTTTATTTCTTTTCTGTTCAAATGTTTTCCTTCTTAGAATATGACACCATAAACTTCACTGCCCTCTCATGTCTTTTGTCTCTGTCTCTTCTCTCAATGGAATAATCCAGTGTCTATCCTTTTGCATGATAATTATCATATCAATATTTTCATATCTGACTTTATTCCTGAGCTTAAGATTCAGTTGCCTGTACATTCTCCGATTTCAAACTGTTAATCAACTTATATGCTCCCCAGTCTCTTTCTTCTAAAATCCACCACTCTTCATTCACTCTTGAGACCAAACAACCTTGAAGTCATGATTGGTCCCTTTATTTATAAAAACACACATTTCTATTACATAAGGAAATCCTCTTCTGCCATCAAAGTCTTTTCCAAACTCAGCCCTCTTCTCTATTTCCAGTGTGACAAGACCCACTCAGCACATGAACTCCTGTCTGGGAGTTTTTAAACTATTCTCTCACCTTTCCTTAGAGAATAAAAATCCATTATTCACTGAGAAGCCAACATGTCTTTCTAAAGTGCCAATCAGATCACATAAATCCACCGAGCATTAAACATAATTATACGAAGTCCCATGAGAGCTAGTCTACCCTGAATCACCTAGATCATTTCAGTATCTGCTACTAAATCACAGCATACCATCCTACAAATATTTAAAGGAGTTCTTTTGCCTGGAATTATATTTCCATTTGCCTTCCTCTCTCTTCTACACATTACTCTGGCTGCAAACAGAGTAGGACATTATTCCTTTACAACATATCACCTCACTTCAAATGGTGAACTCTCTCCTCTCCTCTCTTCTCTTTTACCCTGCTTTTGGTTTTGGTTTGCAATTTCTTCAAAACTGCATTATTACAATTGCTTAATTTTTTATTTGTATATTTTCTTTTACTTGGTATTCAATAATGAGGAATATATTCTCTGAAGCATTTCAGTGACAAGTAAATTGTTCAATAAATTCTGATTAATTCTTGACTTTTGTCTTGGCATTGTTTATAATGATGGATGTGTGTGTGTGTGTGTGTGTGTGTGTGTGTGTGTGTGTGAGTGTGTGTGTTTATACAACTCATTGATAACATGAAAGTCTGTTAAACTTGCTTATTAAATTGTAATGGTTTCCTTTTAAATGCTTAAATATTTTCTTATACATTATCATATTGTCTACAGGCAGATATTATTATTTATTTTGACTTAAATATCTTTTATCACCACTTGTCTAATTTATCTGGAGAGGACTACAGTGCTATGTTGAGGAGAAATGCTGAAGGTGGCATCTGAGCCCTGCACCTGATTCCAAAAGGAAGTGCTGAATATTTCAACACTGAATATGCTGTGCACTAGTAGCTTTCCTCTCATGGCCTTTATTGTGATAACATAAGGTCCTTCTATTCTTCAACTGTTCAAACACATTTGAATTTTGCCAAATGCTTTCTTCTTATCAAGTAAGATGATCATGTATTTTTCCTTTGTACTATTAATGAGATGTATGAGATTAATTTTTAAGTCATCAATGATTCATAAATTTTTACAGTATGTCTCATTTAGCCATGGTATATAAGTTTTTAATGTTATGTTGAATTTTGTTTTCATTTTGTTAAAAAATTATATTAAAATTTATAACAAGTGTGTGTTTTTAGTAATGTCTTTGGTTTTGATACTAAGATAATACTATGTTCAGCCTGAGTTTGAAAGTGTTCTTAATATTCATTTTGAAAAAAAAAAAGTTTGAAGATAAGCAATGTTTTTTTTTCAATACTTAGTAGAAATCACCAGTAAGGACTGGTTATTTTCTCTGCTGATATGCTCTGATTAGTAATTCATTTGCTTGCTGCTTAAAACATCTATCTCTATTTTCTGGTTGTCAAAGTTTGGTTGCATAGATATTTCTAGATATATTTCATTTACAATTTGGTTATTTAATATATTTGCATATTATTAACCATGGGATACTCATATTCTATTTCTATAAAATTAATAAGAAGTATCTCACTCCTGTGATTTATTCAAACTTTATAGTTTTTCTCACTCTAGCTAAAAATTTCTGAATTTTGAGGAAATTTTCCATTGATTTTTTTCTTTTATCTTATTCTATATTTTTATAATTTATTGGTTATTTAAGAATTTTTTACAATGTTTATTAATTATGTTAGTTCCATCCCTCCACTTCTCCTAAGACCCATCCTGCTTCCCTACCCAAATTTGTTCTCTATTTTACAATAATCAAAACAGAAACAAAAAACTATGACATATAGTTTATGCTGTGTTCTTCAGTGGATATCATTCACTGGAGGGCAGGCTACCCAACAGGGATTCACCCTTAAAGAAGACCAACTCACCCTTTCAAAGACACTATGCAATGTCAATATCTCATCAGATAGGTATGTAACTCCGTGCCCACCACTCCTCTCAACATGCTAGAATGTTTTCGGCCTGCCTGCATGAATCTTCAGAATGCTCACTCAACTGCTGTAAACTTACATGAACTGCCCTAATGTATTCTGAAATGTTTCCTTGCAGCCACTCACTCAGTGCTTTTCCAATGGTTCTGACACAATTGATGATCCTTGGGTAGACCAAGTATGATACAGGTGCCGTATGTAACACTGGACATTCCGAATGAAGTCTCTTATTCTTTGTTTCATGATCAGTTGTGCGTCTCTCTGTCAAACACCATCTATTTTGAAAAGAAGTTCCTTTAATGGGTGTTGAGATCTGAATTGTTCTGTGAGAATAGCGATAAATAATTGGGAGTTGGCTTAATAATATGTCCATTTAGCAGAGTAATAGTAGTAGAATCACCCATAGAATCTAAGGCCAGTCTAGTCATATAGGACTTTGACCCTAGTCATGATAGCAGGTATGGGAGCAAGTCTTAAATTTGATCAGAAAGTGGCTGGTTACTCACATAATATTAGTGCTACTTTTCTTCCAGTCGGCATGTCTTGCCAGGCTAATCATTATTGTAGTTCACTGAGTCTATAACTGGGTAATACTTCTTTTCTACTCTAATGGTAAGTATATCAACTCTCAGAACTGTGAAATCTAGCCAGTATGGAGAAAACACCCAGATAAGTATCATCTCCCTAAATGTTTTATAGCAGCAGGTAGCAGGAGACAAGAGCAAATGGCATCCTCTGACATTACAGTCCCTTTTCTGGCCCAACTCATTACATGCTGCAGTCCCTGTATAGGCCTTGGCTATTTGAACCCTTAGCCTTTGGCAGTAGTCAGTATAATAACCTAGGCCAATTAATAATTCCATTATGTGAGTCTCAAGCCTCTGCAGCTGGCTCTTTCTTCAGCTGTCAGTGTGCCGTTATCTGAGATTTTCTCTGGGAAACCAGGCGCTGGGTTTGGAAACTGGATGGCACTAATCTCTTTTTGTGTCAGGTGGTATTAGATGTCTATACAACCTTCAGCTGTCAAGCTTCAGGACACTGCCCATGCTATTGTGTCCAAAGGGTCTCATAGGATCTTTGGTTGTCACACCTGGGCTGGAAGGACTCTTCCAGCTGGCAAGTCCCTGCTTCTGACCAGTGTTGCATTGCTGCTCATTGTAGCCAGTACTTGTTCAGCTGTCGACAAGTGCCTGCAGCTATCTTGCTGCTGCTTAGCTCCTTTCTACAGCCATCCTCACCGGACTCTTGATGTTTACACTGGGAAAGTGGGTCAGGAAAAGCCACCTGAGAAAAGTCTCTACTGGATGTAATGCTGCAACAGCACTGGACTCAGCACAGGAGAGTGCCACAGAGTGGGCTTAGGCAACCTGCTTAAATAACCTGATTATGGGTATTTGGACCAATTATAGCTACTTGTTTGCTCAATCCTAGCTTTTCATTAGAGTCATAAAGACTTGTATTTCTGGACCCATCACAGCCTTGCCACCAGCAATAGCGATCCATTTACCAGGGTAATACTATCCTTCTAGCCAAGGTGGAAATGGCTTACAGAGCTTTGTTATTGAAAAGGTCTAGTCCAAACCATTGCAAACATCGCTGGCTATGGCTGCAACTTCAGAAGCCAACAATCAGCTGCAATATTTTTCATAATTGTCTCAAGGCATCTATGGAGTATTCAGGATCGCTAGTGTTGGCATGAGTTGTCCATCTATCCATTAGACTGACAGTACTTTTGTTTCATAGAAGGTTTTAGAGAAAGAAAAAGTCCAACAGCTGTTATCCCCAGTGTAAGTTAACTTCAATTTCTCTTTCCCAACCTCTGTTATTAGTTATTAGAGAAACTAAAGTTAATTTACACTAATATAAAATCATATATAAATCACAAACCACCATAGCTTTTCATAATCCTGAACTATCACTGTCTGGAATCTGGTTTGTGTAATAGTATAACTCTACCTACAATGTTAGCTACATGGAGCCCAATTTGGAGCAATAGGACACTCCCTTAGCATAATCAACTTTCAGAAGCAATTTCCTCAATCCTGTCTCAGGGGATGTTTGACTCTGTGCTTCACGCCCATCAGAGATGCTTCAGAAACTGCTGCCCCTGCAGTTGCTCAGATCCTCCTGCAGCACCTCCCATTCATTCATTTACGTAAGTGAACACTGTAACCACTGCATTAGTTTCAAACAAAGAGGTGGTGAGATTGTCAACCCGAATTCTCCACTCCATCAGAGCTCACATGCAAATGAGGCACACATCTGAACAGCTTTTCTTTCTTAGGGTTTAGGGGGAAGAGATAAACAGAAACTGGAAACAACCTTAAAGTCCCTTAGTGGAAAATGGATAAGGAACATGTGATATATCTACACAATGAAATTCACTATTGAAAACAAAACATCATGAATTTTGCCAGAAAATGGATAGAACTTGAGAATATCATCCTTAAAAAAGTGAGAACATTTATGGTACATACTCACTTATTAGTGGATCTTAGCTATAAAATACAGGGTACCCATTCTACACTACAGAGACCCAAAGAGGCCAAATAGCAAGGAAGGCACATGTGAAGATGCTTATATCTCACTTAAAAGGGGGAATAAAATAAATATAAGTGACTGGTGGAGGGAGGGTACTGGGTGAGGGAAGGGATGGAAAGGGGAAGAAAGATTTAGGATCAGTTGTGGGAAGAGATAGGAGAAATGGCCAGGTGACCATGAGAAAGAATGGAAATCTGCTACTGATGTAGTTTAGGCGAGAGTGGGCATTTCCAAGGCATGGCAGAGAGCCGTGGATAATGAAGGTGCCCAAGAATCAGTGGTGGTGACCTTAGCTTTGACTCATAGCACTGGAGTAATGGAACCTGAAGAGGCCACCTGTAGCTAGGCAGGAACCCCAGTAGAGTGATAGAGATACCAACCTATGCATTCCACAAAACTTTTGACCCAAAATTTATCCTGTCTACAGGAAATGCAGGTACAAGGGATAGAGCACAGACAGGGAATGCCCAACCAGCCTAACTTGAGACCCATCCCATGGGTAAGCACCAACATCTGACACTATTAATGGTACTCTGCTGTGCTTGCAGCTAGGAGTCTAGCATGGATGTCCTCTGAGAGACTCCACCCAGCAGCTGACTCAGACAGATACAGAAACCTACACCCAAACAATGGATGAACCTTGGGGACTCCTATGGAAGAACAGGAGGAAGGATTACAGGCCCCAAAGGGATAGGAACTCCACAGGAAGATGAACAGAGTTAACTAACCCAGACCCTTGGGGTTCAGAGAAACTGAACCACTAACCAAAGAATAAAAACAGGCTGGATCTAGGTCTCCCTGCACATATGTAGCAGATGAGCAGCTTGATCTTCTTGGGGTTCCCTAACAACTGGAACATGGCTGTTGCCTGTCAATGAAATATGTTCTTCAAGCTAGGCTGCCTTGTCTAGTCTCAGTGAGAGAGGATATGTCTGGTCCCACAGACCCTTGATATGCCAGAGTGTGGGATGCTCAGCAGGGTCCCCATCTGCTCAGAGGAGAAGGGGAGAAGGAATGGGAGGAAGGACTGTAAGAGGGGGTCATCTAGAGGGACGGGGAGTGAGCAGGATGTAAAGTGAATATTAAATAAATAAATACAATTTCTAAAGAGAAAAGATATATGCCCTTATTTTTTCTGCATGTCCTTTCTACTACAGATGAACTTTTAAAGGGAATTGGAGTCCTGAAGCCTGTCTGTCATCAGAACAGAAAGGAGAATGCAATGCCATAATGCCATTTAGAAAAGAAAATGGAGAGGTTGCTCACATTCTCTCCCTCCTTCCCTCCCTTCCTCCCTCCATCCTTCCCTCCATCCCTCCCTCCCTCCATCCCTCCCTCTCTCCTTCCCTCTCTCTCCCCTTAGCTGTTTTCTAAAGCTACATCAGGAATCTTCCTTATCTTTTATGGTTCTGAAAGCCCTTGTCTATGTTCAACATCATAATCCTCAGGGAATTATGGATCAAAAACTAGATCTCCCTCATACATGTTAGATTATCAATTATTAAAGCAAAGGATAATCGGGGTGTAGAGGAAGGGGAATGCTTACAACATAAGTTAGTGCAGCCACAACACAATACAGTAAGAAAGGTCATAAAAAAGCTAAAACTAGAGCGCCAATCTAATCCAGCTCTCCCTCTTTCTTTCGATAGTGTAAACGAGAATGACCCTGTAGGCATAAATATTTGGTCCCTAGTTGGTAGGTGGTTTAGGAAGGACTAAGAGGTGTGGGCTTTTTGGAGAAGGTGTATCACTGGTGGTTCTTTGTGGTTTTGAAACCCATACCAGTTCAAGCCCCCCACCCCACTTCCATCTTCTACTTAAGGATCAGATGTAAGCTTTCATCTGCTACCCCAGAACCATGTTTCCTGCCATCTTGGTTATGGACTCACCTCTGAAACTCTAAGAAAGCCCCCAATTAAACATTTTCTTTCTTAAGTTGCCTTCCCTGTTTGATGGGTTATGTCCTGAAACTGTAAGCCTAAGTAAACCCTGCCTTCCTTGGGTTGTTTTGGTTGTATATTTGTTGCAGCAAGTGTAGGGTCACAGGCCTTATATCCACTCCACCACAGGGCAGGGGCTGATTAGAGAGGCAGAACTTCAGAAGTTTGCCTGTGCTCTTCCCTCCTCTTCCTATGCAGAGCTGCATTGTTGGGCTGGGGTGCTGGGTTGTAGGGCAGTACCAAGGCGCTGCGGGGTGGAAAAGTTCAGTCTGAGACATGGGAAAGCCAGAACTGGTTTAGGAGTCCACAGGCCTGCAAAAAGGCCTGGGTCATCTGATTCTCAGATTCTTGGATATCCAGGTACCACTGGGAGCCAAGAAAGAGTTGAGAACGGAGTGCCTTCACCCCCACCCCTGCACCCACGACCCCTGTAGGCTGGGTCTAACCTGGGGGATAAGTGGGGGGGGGAGCTCTAGCTAGTCCCTCAGAGAAAGTTTTTGACTGGTCAGGTAGCAACAGACTTGGTGGAGGTTGACTCTGGGCATGCAGAGAGGCTTTCTGTGGGAGGTTAAGCACCAGTGGCTCTGTGGGAGATTAAGCGCCAGTGACTCTGGAGACAGAAGTCCTCTCCATGGCTCCCCATGGCAGACCCCGATGAAAAGGGACGGTCAGTACTTTCAAATCACTTATTGCCATGATGAAAGGGAGATGTGTAAAACCATACCCCACTTTTTAGGGTGGGCCTGAGATTAAATTCGTTTTGCATCAAAGAATGTCTGGGAAGAAACACTTATTGGCTATGTCCTCCAGGCCTCTAGATGTCTCATTAGCATGGATATTTCCATCTTGGGCCTATGTGACTACAGGTCACATCTCTTTTTTCCAGCTGTCTTGGTCTGAGATGTTAGGGATGCTTCATCTACATGCGCAGGGACCCCAGGCATTGCCCTTACATGCCTGATGGCCACAAATTTATGAAGAGGTTTTGGCTAGTGATAGGGGCCTGGTGCCCAGAAGCAGGTGAAACTCCTAGTGTCCCTTTAGACTCTTCAAGGATTCAAAGCCTTAGGTCATCCAAAGATCAGAATACTTCTGATGGTCCACTGCCCCACAAGCAATAAGAAAAGTAAATCATATAGGAAACTGGAACTTGAGAAGGGGACTGTAATCACCGTGGAAAATGAGTCTTAATTTTTCAGGATTTGTATGAGGAAGGATTGTAAAGGGTTTGGAAGTTGGACCAATAAAAACTTTAAATGCTGAAAACAAAGCTTAATAAGAGCCCCAAATATTGAAATACCAAGAGAAACATGGACAGTGAAGGTCAGTTCATGAGACTTCCGAGAAGAACAGAATTGGCCAGGACCTAGCCTATGGGTTATTCATATTACATTCTGGACAAAAATGTAGTAGTATCCTTCCCACTTTGTGAGTATTTGAATGAGGCTGAATTAAAAAGAAGATGTAGAAGTTTTTTCTGAATTAATTGATTAGATAATAAACATGATGGGAAGCCCAACACTGGGAGAGGAGGAGGCAGGTCTTCTGGTTCTGAGAGGAAGAGGAGATGCAGAAAAAAGGAGTGAAATTTTTGAACAGAGGTGGGAGCGAAGGAAGCAAGACCTGTAGACTAGGAACTGTTCTGATCCAGCACCAGAAGATATCTAACATAGAATAGTTAGTTAATGAGTTTTGAATAATAGATTCAGAGCGCAATGATTGTGTTATCTGTTGATTCTAAACTAAGATCATCTGGTGTTTTTTATTTATTTTTTTTTATTTTTTTGGTGACTCAGCTGAGTTCCACCGAAAAAGTAACCGCAGGGGAGGTGGAGCGTGGGTTGGCGAAAGTGCATCCCCAGCTAGCTGTGAAAATTTGGGATTGCTGATCAGTCTGGCAGCAGCTATACACAGGGGTTGTATAACTGGGAACAGTTCAACATGAAGCAAGTCACAGAAATTAGGGCAGTCCACCACATGATGATAACCATGGGGACTTGGAGACTGCCGAGGCCAGAGAGTAGCCAGTAGTAGTGTGTATTAATTGTTTTTAATAATTAATACAACAGTACGAAGCTAATTTATTTATGGAGGAAGTTTCAAGATAGGACAGCATTCAGGTGGTTCTACATCAGCAGTTCTCAACCTTCCTAATGCTGTGACTCTTTACTGCAGTTCCTTAGGTTGCGATGACCCACAACCATAAAATCGTTTTTGTTACTACTTCATAACTGTAATTTTGCTACTGTTATGAATTGTAATGTAAACATCTGATATGCGGGATGGTCTTTGGAGACCCCCGTGAAAGGGTTGTTTGACCCCAAAAGAGGTCATGTTGCATAGGATGAGAAGAACAATTCTGTGGGAAGGTACAAACAATGATAAAAGCAGAAAAAAATAGTAGCTATAATTTTTCAAGTAGCTATAATTTTAAGAGGATACACACTACTATCAAGAAACATCTTCATTTCAGTTGGGGGTGGAGGCAGAAAAGGTGTCCTTAGGGTAAGACGTAAGCCACGGGAAAGCTCTATCCAATGCAAATACAATTGAGTGTATAAAAAGAAAACCTTGAAGCCCTAGGGGCATCCTTGGAGGGAACTTGTGTCCTGGAGACAGATTTATAACTTTTGAGATAACCTTACAGCAGAGGCAGATCTTGCAAAGGAGAACTAAAGCTAAGGACTAAGGTCATGCTGATCAAGAAAGCAAACATTGCCGGACATATCTGTATGATTTTTGTTTTCTATTTAAGTCCACTGTCACATCAAGATTCAAGGAGACAAATTTGAAGGATGCTGGATGTCTTATCCCTCTTCCCAGTGTGGCTCCATTAAATAAATCTTTTTTTTTTTTTCCTTCTTTTCACTATTAAAAAAATCAATCAAAAAATAATTCAGAAGAAAGCTAAAGCTGAAAATGCTGAGGGGATTCTTTTCTGCTGAGCAATCACTTAAGTGAATGTTTCCCCAGAGGCAACATTAAAGGTACAGATACAACCCAGAAGCAAATAAACCCCATAGGGGTCAGCTACATCAAAAGCTGTCATCTGAACTTGTCACCATCATCCAAGTAGAATTTGCTTTCTATGCTTTATAGAAATAATACTGGGGGACCATGAAGGCCCATGCCAAGATTTAAGAAAGTCAAAACAATGAATAAATGGATTAAATTCATCTCTAATTCATTTCTGACATGCATGTGAGGGCATTTCATGTGGCTAGGAAGGTGAAACCTAAGTTTTGCTGAAGGCTGCAGTATGTTGGAGATGCCAGGACAACATAACACGCAACGAGGAAAGCTGAATGAATGGATAGGAACCAGTTTAATAGAGGCTGTATGTGCTGCATTAGCTGAGTTAGAGGAGCAAGCCTACCTCATACCTTTGAAGCCCAGATGATTCCTTTAGTGGCTCCAGTTGCCAGATGTGGAACTTAGTGTTTAGCCTCCTGGTTTGGGCCTTTCTTTAGTCAGAGAAATTATCCCCTTTTGAATGAGAATATTTATTCTGTGTCATAGTACATTTGGGATTATAGAAAGACACACACATCTGTGTGTGTGTGTGTGTGTGTATTCACAGTTAAGATATTGCATTGAGTCTTAACAGAGACTCTGACTTTTGTCTTTTAGACAGTTTTAGGACTGTTCAAAATTTTTAAGACTTTTAAAGTTGGACTACATTTATTTTACATCACGAGGTGTCTTTGAACCTATAGAAAAAGGAGTAGAAATTGTACTTTAAAAACTGCCTATTTGAGTGTCAAATTGACAAAGGAAAGACTTATGGCGGTAATATTTTCAACTTGACAGGGCTTAAAATCACCTGGAAGATAATTTTCTGGACGTGATTGGAAGGAAGGTTTTAAATTAAGTTATGAAATGTGGAAAGATCAACTCTAAATGTAGACTACACTACCCCATGATTTGGGGTCCCAATTGGAATATAAAGGCGAATGCAGGCTGAGCACCTCCATTTATCCTGACTGAAGATGCAAAGCAACCATCTACCTTACACTTTTACTTCCAAACTTTCTTTGCTATGATAAATTGTGCCTACCAAGTGTGAGTCAACAGAAAGCCTTCCTTTCTTCGGTAGGTTTCTTTAGCTAGGAGTACTACATAGACTTGAAAATAGTACATAGAATAGCACCACAGTATTGGGCATGGTGCAGAAGAGAACTACAACTCTGGCATGAGTTTGGACTATTCAGTGAGAATCTGTCTTTAAAAAAATAAATAAAAATAATAAATTAAAAGTAAACTACTAACTAATGATGTAGCTCAGCTGATAAAGTACTTGTGTAGGATACACAGTGCCCCTGGGTTTGCAACCCAGCACCACATAAATCAGCCATAGAGACGCATAACTCTAATCCCAGCAACCAGAGACAGAGGGAGGAGAATACAAAATTTAAGTCCAATATTAACCACATATCAAGTCAAAGGCTACACTGGGATATATGAGATCCTATTCAAATAGTCCAAATAAATAAAGCCATTGTCACAGGGTCCAGCTGCCGGGAAACATTGTATCCTTGATGTCAATCATTGTTTTCAAAAGCATCTGAAGTGTCCCCCATGTTGCTTAAACATATCTCTACCAACTTCCAGTGATTGGCCTGGTGCCCAGAAAACAAATGATGCCCTCCTACTTGTATATTTAGCACAAGCATATATAAACTCTCCTGCTTCCCTCCTTTCTCTGGACTCCCAGGCTTTAATAACCATCCAATGCACACTCTTCAAGTTGGGTTGCTGATTTTGCACTTTCACTGCAGTTTCTCTGAATCTTTAAGACTCAAGTGATGGGTCATCTATTGTCTGATATTAATTGACTATTCCAGTCCTACACCCCTCCAACTCCTTTCCCCTTATTTCTCTACATACTCTTGCCATCATAATGCACTGTTAGAAGATATACTTATGGAGGACACATAATTTCATACAACCAGCAAGAGAACAAATACTTAGCTGTACATGAAAGTATTACCAGGCACCTATGTGAGGTCACAGAGACCTTCTCACTTCATGACAGTGTTCAAGACAGGTTAAAAAAGAACATGAGGGTTCTATCTTCTGTTTATACACTCTGTCTCTCCAGATAGCCATGAACTCAATCTAAAGCCAGATGACTGCTATGAACATGATGGAGCATGTGTCCTTATTATATGTTGGATCATCTTTGTGGTACATGCCCAGAAGTGGAATAACTGGGTCTTCAGGTAGTACTATCTCCAGTTTTCTGAGAAACCACTAGATTGATTTCCAGAGTTGTACCAGCTTACAACTCCACCAATAGTGATCCTCTTTCTCAGAATCCTCGCCAGCATCTGCCGGCATCTGAGTATATATATATAAGAGTGTAACCCTAGCCTTCTCAGACTGTGGTGCACCTTGACTTTTAATCATTAATAATTCAAGAGCTAAAAATGCAGCCTTGTAGCAATACTTGGTATTTAAAAATCATTATCTTTACACACAAAGAAAACTTCAACTATTTCCATGCTACGTTTTGTTTTATATGTACTTTATGCTCATTGTAACTAGTAAGTTTTCAATGCATCCTATCAAACCTTTAAAAAAATTAAGTACTAAAAATATTCATAGTTTCATGCAAAAATGCTTTAAAATCTGTACATTTATCTCTGTTTTTTAATAAAGTGGTTTAATTTAAAAATAAATAAATTCAAGGAAACTGAGAAGGAAAGAGAGAGGCATGCACTAGCCATTAAATGTGATTATTTTTTTTTAAGCCAGATGACTTGGCCCTGAGCCAGGCACACATGGGTGTCTTCTATGGTCCTTGGAGTTGTAGCAGGTGGGAAGGGAAAGGAAGAAAGACCTAAAACTGTGAGCTGTAGAAAACAAGCAATGGTGCCTAGTGATGTGCAGAATATATAATATATACCACTTTGCCAAGGTGTTTGCTTCCAAGTGACGACAGTAGAAGAAAAGTCACAGAAAACTTGAAAACCCTCTCTTATCTTTGTCAACACATAAAAATTCCTATGATAAGAATGTCTTCCAAGAACTGAGATGAGGAAATATAGTCCATCAGTGATATTGGGAAGTGATAAGCGTAGAGACGTGTGTTGATAACTTAGTCACCATAATCCCCATCTTCCAGCAGCTCTAGAACACAGGTTCCTGTGGACATTGCTGTACCTGGTATGCCTCCTTAAAACGCTGGTTTGTCATTTCTCCTAAAATGTATAAATTTATTCTACAAGACTTTCTGCATTGTCATTGAGGAGAGGGGAGAAGATCTTCACAATGTTGCAAGTCCTCGTGTGCATATAAGCAACATTTGTATGACTTTTCTCCTGTTAAATTTTCCATTTCTACTTGGATCCTAACTTCTTAGTTCCCAATTAAAGACTAAGATGGGTTGGTTTAAGCACTGGTCTCCTCTGCAACAGCAAGCCAGTTACAAGTGTAGCATGTAATTATTAAACACATCCATGCTATTGCCAGCTACTCTCCAGCAAAGGCAGTCTCCCAGTCCCCATGGCTATCCCCAAGCAGTGGTCTGCCCAATTTCCCGAAGTTCTCTTGCTGCTTAACTGCTCAAATTCTCACTCATCTGTTTCCTGTGGCCTGTCTGACTAGACTTTCTCTAAATCCCCAGCCCTATATAAAGAAAATTTATGAGCATATACCTCAAAAATGCTCCACCATGTTCATAGCAGCCTTATTCATAATAGCCAGAAGGTGGAAAGAACCCAGATGTCCTTCAACAGAGGAATGGATACTGAAAGTGTGGTACATTTTCACAATGGAGTACTACTCAGCTATTAGAAACAATGACTACGAAATTCCTAGGCAAACGGATTGAACTAGAGAGTATCATCCTGAGTGAGGTAACTCAGTCACAAAAGAACAGACATGGTATGTACTCACTGATAAGTGGATACTAGTCCCAGAAAGCTCTTAATGCCCCTAGAACAACTCACAGACCACATGAAGCTCAAAAAGAAGGAAGGCAAAAATGTGGAAGCCTCAGTCCTTCTTAGAAAAAAAAAGTGTGTAGCACCCTCTCAGAGTGTGGTACACCTAGACCTTAAATCATTAATAATTCAAGAGCTAAGAATACAGCCTTGTGGCAATCCTTGGTATTTAAAAATCATGTTTAATCTTTACACACCAAGGAAATTTTGACAATTTCCATGTTATATTTTGTTTTATATGTACTTTATGCTCATTGTAACTAGTCAGTTTTCAATGCACACTATCAAACCTTTAAAAAAATCAAGAACTGAAAATATATATTTATATAGTTTAGGTAAAAATCTTTTAAAATCTATACATTTATCTCTGTTTTTTTTTTTAAACAATTAAGTCAATTTATTTAAACAGTTGACTTAGGCATCTGCAATGGTGACTTCAACCTCCACTCCTGGCTCAGTACTGATGGAAGTGATCTGTTTAAAAATCTCAGAAGGACTATGTAAGTCAATGAGTCGCTTGTGGATCCTCATCTGGAATCGATTCCATGTCTTGGAGCCTTCACCACAAGGTGTTTTTCTGGTAGTGATCCTCAATGTCTTTGTAGGCATGCGCACTGGTCCTTTCACTTTCAGATTCTTTTCCTTAGCGCCTCTGATCAAGTCCGCACAAACCTTCTCCAGCGACTTCATGTTGCGCTGGTGAGCGTAATCCGAATTCGGTGAATCGCCACTTCAGGCTCCACAGGCCTCTTTCCGGTATCTTTAAATGCCATGGCGTTGCTTCCTGACTGACTTGTTCCTCAGCAGAAGCAAACAGCAGTGAGTCAGGACGGAGCAGACTGGAAGAAGCTCCGTGGCACACACCAACAGGTCTCAGAAAGCATCTCTGTTTTTTAAAATAAATTTGTTTCATAAAAAGAGAAATAAAATTTCTAACACTTAAAATAATGTATGCAGAGTATCTTTCAGAAGGTTTTTATTAGGTTTTATTTTAAGCAAAACCAATAGTTTGTAAATTAATAAAAATATTTAATAAATGATTACATACACACACACACACACACACACACACACACAAACTCCACAGGCTTATAATTTATTAGATTGATAACAGTGAATTTTCACCCCCCAAAATGATCACACAGAGAACTCAAAACTCAACTGACATAAACACTAGCTGCCCACGTAGATGGGACAAATGTTTCCTGCATTACTCTATTGTCCTATGTCCATCGCTGTGACTTGTTCAAGCCACTTGGTTCATCTTCCTCCCCTACAGGTTTCTTCTTGTTTCCTCTGTCTCTTTCAGTCCCCTCTCTAAAACTCTCAGCCCGCCTTCTTTTTTCACTACCCAATCACAGGCTTTAGCCTAATCTTTCACCTGCCCTAACCTTCATACAGGCAGCAATCTACAAAGAAGTCTTCAGACCTAGATGGAAAAATTACCTAAGCCTGCCTGAGAATTGAAATTTCCTTTATCTTATTTAAGCCTGAGCTTAAATGAACAGAAGTACTAAAAGGAGAGCTGTGTACTTTGCTTATCTGGGGTCTTGTTTTTCAACATGGAAATATAGAAAGAACATTAAAAACACAACCAATTGTGTGTTTTCAATCTCATGTGTCGTAGGCTTTAAAATGGCCTATTTGCAGATATGAAACTTGTTTGAATCTATATACCATAGAGCATCACCTTTCAGATGGTCATGACCAACATGGTCAACATGGGACTCCTGTCTCACATCCTTGAGAATGTTGGGAGTGGGGGAGAACTGTCCTGCTGCATTTTCTACCTCCTGCACATTTCTAGTATCACATGATGTTCTTTTTACATCTGTGTCTGTTGCATATGTAGTCCTTGTCTTCTGAGGTTGTGCCTTACTCTCTCACTTTAAATACACATTGCTTACACTGAGCACCCATTTGCTAGGTCCTTATCACATTGTATCATGTAGTCCTTGTCATACAACCCAACATTTACAAGTCCAACATCAGGCCAGGCATATTTTTAAAAAATATATCACTCTGATGACTTTACTCACTGTGATAACATTTTCAGGAGTCTGGCCCTCCTTTACCTAAGTCTTCTAAGATAAAACCTGTCTTTTTAAATTAGTAGTTTGCCTAAGAAGGCTCTAGTCCCTGAAATGGCCAAGGAAATAGTTTCCAAAAGATCATCCATCTGAATGAGAAGAAATCAAATCATTAGGGGATGGGGTGACCTGAAGAGTCTGTAAGTGGATGAGGATGTTTAATTTCAAAATAGTTTTGAGCAAAACCAAATCCATTTCTGCTTGTATTTTCTCTTTTTTGCTCTCTTATCAGAATTATTTACAACTTCCTTCCTTTCTCTTAATTCATCTCCTCTTAAGTCCTCTTTCCCTTTTCTTACCCACCTCCCTCTCTTAGCCTTGCTTCATTCTTGTTTTCTACAAGTTCAACACCCACCACTGGCCCAGAAGCTGAGGATCCCAATCCAGGCCTACATTTGTGCCTTGGGTGACAGAGCTACTACAAGGAATTAGGTATCTGACATGGTCTCTGTGCAGCCTCCTTCCTGGGGAACCAGAGCTACACAGCATTCAAGAGGAGTGTGTTCAAGTTGTATTTTTTTTAATACTGCAGACTGAAATGTTCTTGAAAGGGCAGCATCTAAGTCATAGAACCCTCAAATCCCCATTATATTACAATAAGGCTGGATAACTTGAAGATGCTAATCTTATACCCTTAAGACAGTTCTACAAAGAAGAGCCAGAATTGTTTTCCCACCTATCAGTGAAGTTCCTTGAAAGAAGCTGTCTGCAGGGACTGAGTGACAGGTTAAAATTACACTGATGTAGAAAAGTTGGAGTGTTGCAGGCAAGAAATTAATTGCCTCATCTCAGAACACCATTAAGTCCCTTGACCACCCTTCTGTAGAAACTAACACCTGTGATGAACAGATAGAAACTATTTGGACTTTATTAACGTAGTAGATAACTAGCTTCCACCAACCTAAAAACTATAATGTCATCAAAGAGTTCTGAGGACTATCAAAAAGCATTCCCCATCTTGTTATACCTCTCTAGTGTGCCCCAAAAAATGTGTCTTAAACTTGTCTTGACTTATTACTTTCTTTGTCCTATAAACCTATAAAACGTCACAAAAAAGCTCTTACATTAGAGGAAAGAATTTGTTGTAACCTAAATCTGTGTTGTTGGGCCATTATGAGTCAAAGCCAGTCCAGAATAAACTATCTCCTTAACTTCATGTAGTCCTTGCTCACATTGTAACATGAAATTGATAAGTAGAAATAGATAATCACTTTTATTAAAGCAGAAACAGCTGCCTTTGTACTTCCCTCTCAAAACTCTTAGTACTAAATAATACACATAATGTTTCCTCTCAGAGTTAAAGAAATGTGAAATTTAATAACACTAATAACAAAATATGTTGACATATCTGTCCTCTGAGAATTCTGGGAGTAACTTAGTTGCAGCACAGGTAGGACACAAGTGAACCAAGATACTGACCTCCAACGCCTCATTTTGGTGGGACAAAAGAGTGTCGACTTTTCTCCAAATTAGGATGCGGCAAGAAAACGAAAAATATTAGCAATCATCCTCAGTAAAGTGAGCATATACTCATCAACTCATGAGAGATAGCTTAATAGATAAGAGGAAAGCCTCCCTCTAGGTATAAGCTGCAGCTGAAGAGATTTAATGAATATAGAGAGAATTCATCAAAGCTACAGAGTAGGACCCCATATTCTTTTTCTTTCCCTCTCATTCTCCCTCCCTCCCCCCTTTCTCCCTCCCTCCCTCCCTCCCCCCTCCCTCCTCTTTCTCTCTCAATCATTTAATCCTACTGGTGCTCCTATAAACCCTTAGATATCTAGATATGGAGCTATCACTGGAGAATGGTTAATATACCAGTCACTACAGCCTTAAAGAAAACTGAGTACCCCTCCACCAGTTTTCAGTACCTCCTCAAGGGTGAGTATTTGTAAACTCCTTTTCAGTCTACATTAACATTTAGACTGGAATGCTCTTAATGCAGGACTCTAGCCATCCCAGGCTAGCAAACATGGCTCTGGCAGCCCCTTACCCTTCTTCCTTATTCCCTCTGCCTTGCTAAAAACAAAACAACAATAACAACAACAAAATGAAAAGAACAAAACATTAGATTACACACCTAAAGTTAGCCACCAAGGTTTATTCTCTAGATCCAACTATCAAAGTATTGAAGCCCAGCAATCAAAAATCCCATTTTGGCTCATCTAATTTAGCATGCTCAATGGTTTTTGCCATATTCTGAAACCCTAAGAATAAAACCACAGACTGAAAGAAAAAATTATAAAGACAGTTAAAAATACTTTGAACAAGAGACTGCAGAGAGACTTCAGTGATTTGGAGTACTTGCTACTCTTTCAGAGAACTTAGATTCAGTCCTCAGTAGCCACATAGCAGCTTGTAACTGATAGGACTTAGCATTAATATTATTTTGTCTCAGCCCATTGAAGAGGTGATTACAGTATAACCATAGATTTAATTCCTGCAGGGGGTTAAATAAAAAATTACCCCCATAAGTCCATAGAGAGTGTCTTGTTGGAGGAAGTGTGTCACTAGGGGGTGGGGTGAATTTTGAGGTTTCAAAAGCTTAAGTCAGACCTAGAGGCTCATTCTCTGTCCTGATGCCTATGTAGAACACAGGGTTCCTTCTCCAGCACCAGGTCTGTCTGTGTGTGACCATGCTTCCTGACATGATGACAATGGTCTAAACCTCTGAACCATTAATGTGTTTACTTCTTATAGTAAAGAGAGAGGGAGACATCAAAAAAATAGAAAGAAAACAAATTAACACCTAGGTTGAAAAAAGTAAATAACTAAAATTAAGACTGAAACTGAAAAATATCAAGGCAAATGTGGAAAATGTATTATCAAAATAAAAAAAAAGGTTATTTGAAATTTCAACAAAATCACTATATTTCTAGACAGTTGGAGTGAATATAAAAAAAAGACACCAACAATCTTAGGAACAATGGAATATCGCTCCAGACCTGATGGGGAGTAAAAAGACAACAACAGAGTGTCTGGAGTTACAGTTTGTCTAGAAATGAGACACCTCATAGAAAGTTTGCCAATGCATAAAACACACTAAACTGATAAAATTCCAAAAGGATTACCTCACATAGATTATATCTATTTGATAAATAAAATTTATAAATGAAAATGTTATAAAAATTTGATGCCTAAATGATTTACTTGTGAATAATACCAAACACTTAAGAAGGAAATTATACATGTCCCACCTAATCTCCTGGAAAAATAGAAGACAGGGAAAATGTCATCCCATTCTATGAATCTAGCACACTCAAATGTTATAACCAGGAAAAGGATGTAAACACACAAATCTATATGTTACATTTACATAGGCTTAAATATCATTAATAAAATGCTATTTACTCAAATATAGAAATACACACACACATATCACACACACACATATATATACATATATATATATATATGTATATATATATATATATGTATTATTTTTTTCAGAAAGGGAGAGGGCTGGTTCTCTGATTCTACATTTGAAAATTAATCAATATAATTTTTCATATTAAAAGAATAGTAAACCCACATAATTACCTTGATACAGATGAACTTTATATCCAAACAATAGAACGTTTTCAGCACAAAGTGATGAACTATCAACTTATTAAAAGTCCTGTCAAAACATTGAAAGCACATTTATAGCATAAAGAGCTTCAACTCAGAGATTTCTCTGTCTCCCTGTCTTTGTCTCTCTCTCTCTCTCTCTCTCTCTCTCTCTCTCTCTCTCTCTCTCTCTCTCTCTCTCTCACACACACACACACACACACACACACACACACACACATAGACACACACCTCTTGTGATAGGCAAATCTTACATAGTAAAAGTTAGTTATTCTTGGGGATTTGAGGAAGAGAGAATGAACAAAGAACATGGGGAATTTTTAGGACAGTGAGATTGTTCAGATACAGTAATAGCATATATATGAATAGCTATATATGAATATATATATATTCATCAAGCCTCTCAAAATATGTAATAAAGTAGGTACTGAGTCTACATATAAACAACAGTGAAAACTATACAAGGGAAGAGGGGACATACTGGTACTTCATGTACTTTCCTCTTAATTTTCACATGAAGCTAAAATTGCTAAGCTGATTCTATTGACTGGAGTATCTGTGTTTGGATCCTCTATGCTGTACACTGTGCTGGTGTATATGTGTGGTGTTTGTGAGTTTGGATTAAGCTGCCATTGCCTGCTAACCTGTGAACTGAACTTCTGATTTCTAGACAACACAGATGGGAGTTGCTCTAAAAAACCCTTTCTAAACAGGTCCACATCCTCTGCATCCTTTCTTTTCTACTCTGGTAGATGAGATGGTGGGCTACAAGGGAGCTTAAAGCATTTAACAACCAACATTAAAAATAAGATTTGAGAAAATTAAAGTTACACACCTTTCAAGGCTCAGGGATCTATCCCAAAAAAGGGGCAAAAAGATTCTAAGAACCAGAGGATACAAATGATTCCTAAAAAAGAACATCATCCAGAGGGATAATCTACGTATGCATTGACAGAGACTGTAACAGTATGCACAAAACTGTACACTTTAAAGCAGACAAAAAATCTCAGCGAGGCAAAAGAACAATGGACACAAAATCCTGAACACTAACAAAGAAATAATTCATACAAGAGATACCTGAAGGACAGGGGAAATTGGTGTTCTTCAATGGAGTGACACTGGGTATATCAATCAGGTCAACAAAATGGACTCGTGTGTGTGTGTGTGTGTGTGTGTGTCTGTGTGTGTGTGTGTGTGTGTGTGTGTGTGTGTGTGCGTGCATGCTTGTGGTTTTTTGTTTGTTTTGTGTTTTGTTTTGCTGTTGTGGGTTTGTTTGTTTTTTTTTTTTTTGGTTAGTTGCTTTCATAATTTAATCTGGTTTATTTTTGTTTGTTTGTTTACATAAAAATTTTTGAAAAAAGGAGAGAAGGAGGGAGGGAGAGAGACAGAGAGAGAGACAGACAGAGAGACATAGAGAGACAGAGAAAGAGAGAGACAGAGAGCACAAACCTGGATGGCTAGGCAGGTAGGAAGAATATTGCAGTAGTAGGGAGTCAAGAAATAAGTATGAAATCTAAATATGTGTGAAAGAAGTCCAAGTCAATAAATAAAAGAATGTACAAGGATATCTAATTATAAACCATGTAGTAGTGTAAAGTAAATAAATAAATCCCATTAAAAAATAAAAGAATTAAAATTTTCAAAGCAAAGGAATCTGAAATGATTCGAAACCATCTGACTCTTAGAATGGGCTACACCTGCTCTTCTAGTCCAGGTGTGTCTAGAATAGAGGGATGAATACATAGCATCAAAGAGATTTTATTAGACTGGTTTACACAAGGGATGGCTAGCTCAGCAATGATCATCTATGTGCTAGAGATTCTGAGAAGACAATGGCTATTTTGATCTCAAAACCAATACAGCACTGAGAGCTGAGGGTCTGTAGAGTGTTACTGGTTTTTGACCTACATTGAAGTGTTGAAGAAACTTGGTTGGCTCTTATATCAGTGAAGGAGGGCAGTGGGAGCAACTGCAACAACAACAGAATAGTTGCTCTCATCAACAAGAGGGAAGACAAACCAACAAGCCATGCTGCTTTGTCCTGGGACATCTTTATATCTGCACCAGCACGAATTGTCACCTACTGCTGGGGAGGGTATGCTACATTCACTAAATACTTTCTGGAAATACTTTCACAGCCCTTCCCAGAGATATGTTTTTTTGGTTAATTCTAAATTAAGATGACAAGGCTAACCATAACACTTGCCAACCACGTACACTGAAGATAAAAATAGCTATGCAATTTCATAGTTTCTTTTATAGACTTCCTAATGGGATTGTATTTTTACCTGTGTTCTTCGTTATTTCCTCAATGGAAACAAAAGGAAAACAAAATTATTTTGTTTTTGTTATTAGCTCATTGGAAGCAAAGCGTTGAGTATCCTACTCCTAAACTCAAGTTCAGGGATGTGAAGATGTTAAAAAATTATGTAGGCTGCAGAACCAAGTATATGGTGGGGCTCCTTGGTGATATTCTGTAGGTGTGGGATGTACTGTATTTTTAACCACTTTTAATAAATTCTCAAGTCACACTAGAGGAACAAGGTTCTATGGGAGCCACTGGAAGTCAGCTACATACAGTACTGACTCCTTTTTCTTTCTTAATTTCCTTCCTTCTTTCCTCTCCTGTGGTGACCCCAAAGTCATCTCAAAATACCCCAAGACCAAGTTCTCAGCACAAAACTTAGGCCAGGGATAAGGGACAGGAGATAGAGGAAGCAGGAGAAGGGGAGGGGAAGGAAACCAGGGAGAAGAGAGAAAGAGTGCAAGGGAAAGGGATATTTGTCCCAAAGGACTAATACAGATTTATAAAGGTAAAACCATGTCATGATTATTGGTTAATTTTGATTAAGAATGCTAATTAAGGTGGTCAAAATAGGTTTTAATTACTGGACTTCTATATTTTGATAGCTGGACCTTTGTAGTCAACCTTAGAAAAAGGAAGTAGCCAAAAAAAAAAAAAAAAAAAAAAAAAAAAAAAAAAAAAAAAAAAAAAAAAAAAAGAAAGAAAGAAAGGAATAGATCTTGCTGGCTATAGATTTAGGAATGTAATCTGTTTGTTTGTTGATTTTCTTTTGTTCTGTTTGTAGCAAAGCAGAGAAATGGAAGAGGAAAAAAACGCTTGTTAGAGCCATGTGTGCTGTACTTGGGGCTGGCTAGAGTCCCTTCTTCTCCTTATTTCTTTTCCTTCCTATATTTTTTTTTTCTTTTGTGAGTTTTACTGTGCAGAAAAGGTTTCAGGCTTATCTGAACTACTGAGATCCACCTAGCACTATCTCTCAATTGCTAGGATTAAAAACATGAATATCATGTTCACAACTGCCTATGCTAGATGAATGAACTCAAGTAACCTCTTTGCCTTTAGTCAACAGTTAAGCAGGCTACATTGCACATATGCACCAGAGAATACTATGTCTAGATTCTAGGGAGAAAGTAAGCTATCAAAATTTATTAATATTTTTATGTATTATGTGCTATGAAATAATAAAGGACTTTCTCAGAGCCTGTCTTTGCTCTCCTATCAGATAATGTGAGAAGCCGTGTGGCTGTTTCCCAGTCATCCTGTGTCAGTGGACTCAGAGAAAAGGAAACAGACCAGTAAAGAAAAGTCATTCATTCCTCTGAGAAACCAAATCTTTTAATTTTAAATTCAGACTCAATTTTAGAGAACCTGACCTAAGTTTAAACTCAATAAACTAATAGGCCAGTACCTAAGATTAATTTCCAAGTTACCTCCCAACAAAACCTGAGCTTAGTTCTAGTCTCTAGGTTCATCCCCAACAAGACCTATGTCTCCAGGTGATTACCCCAACAGATATGTACCCCCATGTTACAAGACCACCCCCTGCCTAAGGACTACCAATGCAGAGGGAAATAGAAATTAAGTTTATGGTTTGATTCCCAGCATTGGGCAATAATGATAAAGGATATAGTTGCCATTCAATTAGATGTTAGGCACACTCACCATCCCCTTACCCACTTGCTGCTTTCTATAAAGCCTTTTCGAATAGATGTCCATGGCTTCCACTCCACAAAAAAAATAAATAAATAAATAAATAAAAATAAATAAATAAATAAATGCCCTATATGGTGACAGTGGTGCACTAAGGGACCCCGAGCTACTGCCAGTAAAATAAAAACCCTTCTGTGAGTTGTATAGGATAAGCTCCTGTCTGTGTTTTCGGGATCACTCACATTTCCCTGGCACTATACCTCCAAGAATATATTTTAGCTTTTATATTATTTCATTTCGTTCATTTCTTTGTCTCCTCTCCCATCCCCCAGTGCACAGAGAGGAAGAGAGATTTAATTACTGCTAAAGATGAAGGCACCAATTAGAAGAAAAGCTGAAAATGCTGTTATGTGAGAGTCACAAATCCCAGCTGCAGTTCTTTTCCCTGGGCCTTGAGATTCTGGAGCAAGTTGGGAATTGAAACAGGAGCCAACACACATCTCCTCTGTCCTGAGGTGCCAATGGAGAAAACACATTAGGTCCCAAGTTTCCTCAGAAACCTTTTTCCATATCGCTCCCCAGCCAAATATCGCTCTCCCAGATGCCCACCAGGTGCTGAAGCTTGGGAAGCACTGGGCCATTTGAGGCTGGCAGGGTTGGCTCTATGCCTACCTTTGTATTGCTACTGAGGTTTTGTGGTTTTTATCTGTAATGAAAGGCAATTGCAGATTCCTGGGAATTGTTTTCTGAGTAGGAGAAAAAAATGAATACAGACTTTTGTTTCTCTGAAGGAGTTAATTAAAGACTCTACATGATGCAGCAGATGGCACCTCACTCCTGAGCTTGGCACAGCAGGAACCTTAAGTGGGGGCACAGCAGTCACTTGTCCTGCATTTTCATCCTGCCTGCCAGGGTTTTTTCTCATACCCTTTGGGGCATATTCCTTGGCTGAGATCCCTCTAAGCTCTCTGTGTGCATATGCAATGGTGGGCTCAACTTTGTCACAGCTGGCTCAAAGGTGGCCTGGATTAGAACAGCGGCAAATGGACATCATGTTGCCAAACAGTGAGTTTCAAACCTGTGGGTCATGAAATAAAACCAAGGACGTAAATGAAAGGGAGGGACCTATGAGGTGGAGGGAGAATCTGACAAGCTTGAGCAAGGTAAGAGAGGGTAGGGGTGAGAGCAAACAATGTACTATATACATGTATGAAATTTTCAGAGGACAAATCAATTTTTAAAATGCTTATGGTTTGGGGGAAGCGATTCGATCCTAAGAACAATGATTAGTTGGTTAATCTGATACATACACAATAGGATAACATTAGAAGATACTAGAAAGCAGAAAGACAGGCTTAGAAAGCAGGAAGAATGAAGTGGGTTAATGGAGTCATGCCCTGAAAAGATACTTTGATTTCAGTCTCTTTCATCTTCATTTGGCTCTCTGGCTGCCATGAGGTGAACAGCTTCCTTCCACCAACCCCTTTCTCCACTATGGGTTTCTTATAATAGGCCAGAAAGACATCTATTACCCAAATCGCTGAAGCCATGACTCAAACAAACCATTCCTTCCTTACTGTGTATATAAAGGAAATGTGTCACTGCAACCAAAAATTCTAGTCCACTAGCTTATTTTTCTTCTGTCCTAATAAAACACTGGCCAAAATCAGCATGTGGAGGAAATGGTTCATTTATTTTTATAAGTTATACTCTGTCCATCTTTGCTGAATCCAAGTCAGGAACTGGAGCTAAGGCCATAATAGGCATACTGCTGACTAATTTGCTCCCATAGCTTCCCCAGTCTGCTTTCTAACCCAGCCCATGGCACTGCCATCAGTGAGCTAGGCCTTCCCATGCCAATCATTAACCACAAAACTGCAGCAGAAATGTGGTGGTCATGGGCTAATCTGACAGAGGTATTTTCTCGGTTGAAGTTTCCTCTTTCCAGATGAACCTGGTTTGTGCCAAGGCCATGAAAAACAAACAAGCACAGTGATGTTTCCAGCATTTGAGTTGGTGCCTGAAACTGGTGAGACTTTCAAATTTGTAAGAATGGAGTGAATGACTTTTGCTTGCAATAAAATATGATTTTGAAAACCTACAAGAGAATGCCATGGAATGACTGAGTGTTTGATCTTATTAAAATCCCTGTACTGAAATCCTCTCTGGACTGGTGGGTCTTGATTATTGAGTCGAATAGGATTTAGGATCATGATGGGAACGTGACTCTGGATGTATTTGTGAGTGCATTTCCAGAAAGGTTTAACAGAGAAGGACGATAACATTCTGCACATGGGGAGAATCATTCCATGGACTGAGGTCACAAACTGAATAAAGATAGTGAACTAAGCCCCTGAGTTCTCTCTCTGCTTCCTGACTACAGATGAGATGTGACCAGCTGCCTCACTCACTCTAGCCACCGGGACTTCAACACCATGGTGGGCTGTGTCATCTTCACCCTTAAGCTGAAATAAACCTATATCCTTTAAGTTGTGCTTTTTTTTTTTTTTTTTTGGCATTTGGTTGTAGCAACTGGAAAGTAACAAATACAACTTTCATATCCAATTCTTGCCATATGAGGATACAAAAGTCAGCAGTTGAAAACCAGGAAGAAAACCTCACCAGAATCAAGTCATGTTGGAACCTCGATTTTAGTACCATAGTACCATGTACCATAATTGTGAACTGAGAAATCTGTTTGGTCATTAGAAATCAAGTCCATAGCAATAATAATTTGTTAGTTAATTCGGAAATTTGATATTGTGACTCCAACTCTAACTCAGTCTACTCCATTCCATCATCTTTAACTTTTTTCTGGTTCTTCTACAGATTCTCTCTAGTTCTTGTCACCATTGCCTACAGCCCTTTTTTCTTTCTTTTTCACTTCTGAAACGTTCCTGCTATCAGTGCAACAAAAGATTATTCAGAGGGGGAAGAGAGATGATTCACCCAATTCTAATAGAATTTAAAACTTTTTGTTTCCAAACACATCTTCATTGGCAAACAATCTGCACCAAGTTACTGTAGAAAATGGAAACTTGTGAGTATATAAGGGTAAGAAGAGAAAGTTTGTAGTTAAGAACAACAAACATCTTTTGCTAGCCAAGACATTGACATTGTAAAAGAAATATTTAAAAATCCCAGTGTGGGGTCTTTTTCCTCCTTTCTAGATGAAGGAAACACACCCTCATATTTTTAAAATTTGCCTTAGGCAGCATAATAGCTGGACAACTGTCTACCCTTCATGCTGTGAGAATATACCTCCTATCCATAATCCAAGCTATTACTGTGTTTCATCTGGACTGCTCTTAGCTCCAATTCGGCAGCCCTCTGAACCACATTGTCTTGGACCTTAACTCATGGCAATGCTCGTCTTTCCTTCTTCCTCATAGTCTCAAGCCCAGGAAACTTAAACCCCACCTATGTCTCTTCTGCCTGGCTATGGACTACTGGAATATTTATTTAGCAATCAGAATTAAATGGGGGTCAGGGTCTCCCAGTATCTTACATGCAGACTGCCTTTGGGACAAATATTTTGGGGGACCCAATTGGCATTAGAATACAAGCAGCATTAGGACAATCCACTGCACACTGATAAGACACCATCTCTTCCAATTCATCCCCCTCTGAAGTCCTGTGCTTTAGTACAGACGCCAGCATTCTGTAGGTGGAGAAAGAAGTCCATGGTAAATACTACAAGTTGCTCACATATGCTGCAGTGAAGAATACACTGGGGTTAAAAGGAATCATAGGGTTAACATAGTCAAGTCAGGGACATGAGTTCAAACCAAGGTAAACAGAAACGAGAAAAGATGGAGCTCTGGGCCAGCTTGCCCAAAGCCCCTGATGAACATGGCAAGACACCATTATCCTTTTGTGACAGACTAGTGATAGCTTCTCAGAAAGCCTCTACATATTCCGTAAGGAAGCTTATACTGTAGGTGAGGATCTAAGAATTGCAGCTATTGTTCAATAGCCAATGGTGAAAGCTTCTTGTAACTGACAAGTGAGAAATCTGCAAGAACAGAGCCCAGCGATGACCGCTGGAGCTAGCAGCCAGCACATGCTTAACACTAACAGCTACTGGGACACAAATGACAAATCCCAGGATCCTTCTTGGCTGAACATGTGACCGGCCCAGAGAACTAACCAAGCTCATAATGACCTCTTCCTTTGTTCAATTTTTATAATATAAAAATAAGAAAGTTCAGTGTCTTCTTTCTCTCTTGGGCTCCTCATCCATTCCCTAGAGTTTTTCTCAGGTCTGAATCTCTTTTTTCCCCCTGTAATTCTCTTTAATGAAGCTTGCTTATATTTTATATACTCCCAAGGGAGTATATAATAGGTCATTAGTCTTCACTGGCATGACACAGCAAATTCAAGTCACTGTCCCAAATTGTTCTTTGATGATCATGAGTTCTAGCACACTAGAGCCTCTGGTCAAGAAGAACTCTGTTGCATTAAAAAAGCTGCATTAATCTAGCCACACAAGTACATCCTCCAAAGTCCCAGCTACAGAATGGGCTGCAAATCCACCCTGATAACACCCTGGGCAAGGAATTCCAGAAATGTTTTATAGTATAAGCAAGCCAAAGATGACAGGCCGTGTGACAATTTCTGAAAGCTACTCTATCCCAAAGACCATCTTCTGGCATGGCAGTCCCTCCCCTGGCTCCTCCAGTACAAAACTGGAATCAGCTTGAAGAGAAAATGACAGGTCTGTGTTTCTCACTCCTCTGCTTTCCCCCTCATGCCTGTCTCTGCCACCTCTGCCCAGCCCCTCACTGCACTTTGAAAGTGTCTTTATTCTGAATTCCACCTGCAGATTCAAGCACACTCCAGCCCAATTTTCTTCTCCTTCAAAGTGTTGAAGAGCAGCATCTGTATAAAGCTTGAGAATACATGGTGTAGATGCATGCTGGCCTAGCGATAGAAGAGTCTGGCTGAAGTAGATAGCTTCTCTACTTGTTTGTCAATCACTCATAAGAAATGGAACATTGTAATGAAAAGCAGTGCAGGTATCACTACTCCATTTAACAGACAGAAATGAAAATGAAAGGAAAAGAACAGTTTCTTGAAGAAAAGTGAAACATGGATCTCTTAGAAAGTGCCTGACTATTTCAGTGTAATTTATTATGCAAAGTTGCCCTTTCTGACAATCAGCAATTGAGATGGTAACAGAGGCTTTCAGCAGGCAAACAAACCCAGCAGGGAACCTGCCCCTGGCTCTTGTCTCTCTGCAGGATACATCATTAAGCTAGACACCTTATAGAGAGTGGCCAAGAGAAAGTCAGACTTCTGTAGCCTGTGGTCATCAGATCATGTTGTATGTTCTTGAAAATCTGTCAGAGCTCAACGAATTTAATGGCTATGCTCAGATTCCTTATACTAAATCTTCATCATCTCTGTCCATGATGACCACCTAGAGTGGAGGCCCTCCTGTTTGATTTAGGAAAGAATGGATTATATAATTTATGGGTACAAGTGAAATGCTTCTCCCTCTCCCTCCCTCCCTCCCTCCTCTCTCTCTCTCTCTCTCTCTCTCTCTCTCTCTCTCTCTCTCTCTCTCTCTCTCTCTCTCTCTCCCTCCCTCCCTCCCTCCTCTCTCCTCTCTCCCCTAGCCCCCTCGCTCCCAAGATGTTCTTTTCCTTTTCTAGCCTCTTATTGTCAAATGTTTTCGTTCCAGATAATTTAGTTTCTGCTAAAAGGAGAAGGAAGCAATGACCCTACTGAAACTTCTAGTGCCATGGCTCTCCAGAACCTATTTGTATGGAAGGAGCACAGGTCATCTTGTCTATGCAATTCCTTAATGCTGGGTCAGCTCTATCATCACTCAGGATGCTGCATCTCCAATAGTACTCCTATGAACACTGTCTTCCATGCTAACTAGACAAAATAGATGACTGTGATGTGAAGGAATTTTATATATTATGGTATCCCAACCTCCAAACTCTTCCAAGGAGATGAGAGATACTACCTTTAGCAGACTAACTCAGGGTTCACATAGTAAAGGATGTTGCCACAATACCACACCCTCAGGAGCTATACAATAGGATGTTCACTTAACTGGAATATAAACAAGAAAGAATCATGACATGAACACCCACATGACTCATGTCCAAGTACAAAAGAAGCAAGAAGGAGAAGAAAGAAATAACACATCCTTGAAAAGGCCATAAGGAATCATAATTGTTTAAAATCGTGTGTGTGTATGTGTGTGTGTGTGTGTGTGTGTGTGTGTGTGTGTAATTATGTTTCATGGGGTAATTAATACTGTACAAAAGATCTAAGATTTTAAAAATTCATAAGTAGGCATGAGAAACCTCCATTGGTCAAGGGAATCCAGGACTCCCCAAAGCAACATAGGCTACTGTGGTTTCCTTTGGTTGAATTCCAGAAGCTGAGAACAGTGTCTATTGCTGAAAGTGCTGTGCACCTCAAACAGAACACTTAAGCTGGGTCTGACTCAGAAGCCTCCCCACTGAGACTAGCTTTCATAATACCAGAAAATGTAAGCTGCCAAGGGAGAAAGTCATTTAATATTCCTATATAAATATGAAGCCTATTAAACCACAACAATGATCTCTTAAAGCACAGCAAGATATCCCTTAAAAGTATAGAAGTAGCACTTATATATTGGTGGTTAGCAACAGTGTCTAATTTGACTTAAGGACCACTAAACTGAAAGGAAATCATAGCTGGTACTGTAAACCTTGCCACCCACACATTGCTAGTAAAGGTATATATATATATATATATATATATAATCAGAGAATCTACTACTGTCATTTCTTAAACCAGTTTAAGTTTAGCAGTAAAATTTCTGACTACTTTTTAAACACTTATCCTAATGTACACAGACAAGCATAGTTCTTACCCCTCACTAAAGATGCTTCATTTTGAAGCAGGCAGAAACACTTACAGATATTGGCAACTAACCAAATGCTGAGAGTAACTGACAGTGGGTAAATGTAACCAAAAACTGCTGAGAAGAATGACTAGTCTTCCCAAAGATGAGCATCCTAACTGGTTAAAAAATAAGAGGCCATGAACTTGAAAGGAAACAGGGAGGGGACATGGGAGGTTGGAAAACCAGGGGAGGTGTAAAATGATGTGATTTTCATTTAAAAGTATACAGTGTTACTTGAAGACAAAAAGGGAGGATCAAACTCACAAGTTTAAAAGAAAAAAAGAGAAAGATTCGATTTTTGTAGCCCAGAATTTGAACTGACATACCCACTGAATAAGTCACCCAAAAATAATGTTAGCACAATACGTTTACTCTAGGATTGCATGATTCTTTAAATAGCTTGTCCTCCTACAAGGTTCATTTACCAAGATTTGTCTTTAACCTGGGACCCTAAGCTTTTGCCACAGATTTAAGTCCTGAATTTTCTACCTGGAGTAACATGCGTGCCTTCATGTGCAAAGCTGGTCCTTGGAGGAGCCACTTTGTTCTGTTAAGAGGGGACAGATGAAATTTTGAAGAAAACAAGACAAGGATCCAAGAGTTCTTTCTTCACAATACCCAAAGATTCAAATGACAATTGGGTGTGAAAGTGATTTGGTGGCAAAAGATTCAAGCTCTCTCATGACATAATTAGATCAGCCTGGTAAGAAACTCCTGGTGTGTGTCTTACAAAGATCTCTGGGATTTATGCCAAAGCTAATAAAATCGGAGCTTCTGGAAGAAAGACCTAAGCTGCACTGCCCAAAACAGGTCTATGGCTTAGTTTTAGATAAATTTAAACTTGAATGTTTAATATGTGCCTTCCCACCAAATACACACACACACACACACACACACACACACACACACACATGCACACATACATAAAACCAAAAAAAAAAAAAAACCTGTATTTTTAAATTCCTTTTAACAGTTGCAAATCAAAACACAAAAAAAAAAAAAACAATCAAACAAAACACCTAAAAGTTTGAAACCATAAGATATATGGCTCACCAAGATTCTCTTTAGTGCTTTGAACTTTCTTTTTGCTGATTGGTTACTTTCTTAGCTGTACAAAATTTTTTCAGTTTTATTGGGTCCCACATATAAATCATTGGCTTTAACTCCCAGGCAAATAGAGTACTGTTCAGAAAGTCCTTACTAAACCTGTAAATTTAGGACACTGTTTATGTTTCCTTCTAACTGCTTCATTGTTCTGGGGTTCACATTAAGGTCTATGATCCATTTGCACTTAGTACACATAGACATTGACTTTTCTCAGCATTGTTTGCTTTAACTTTTTTATGAATTTGCTTTTGTATTTTTGTGAAATATTAGATGGCTTTAGTTACATGTACTCACGTTGGGGTTTTCTCTTTTGTTCCATTGCTCTGCATGCCTCTTTTGTGTCAATAGCATGTTGTTTGTGTTACTATGGTTCTGGAATGTATCTTGTGGTCTGGAATAGCAGCTCCTCCTTCTTTGTCCTTTTGTTCAGGCTTTCTTTCACTATCCTTCTTCTATAGTCCCGTGTGTACTTTTAGATAGTTTTTTTCTATTTGCATAATGAACATTGTTTGATTGGGATTGTTCTGAATCTGTCCATTGTTTTTGACAGAACTGTCATTTTCACATTTACTCTACCAATACAAGAGCACTTTGAAGGTTTTCACTTTTTTGATGTCCTTTTCCATCTCCTCCTTCAGGGATCTGAAGTTATAATTGAAGTCTTCACCTTGGTTAGATTTTTTCCTAGACTTATTGAGGTTATTGTGAATGCTAGCACATACATGGTTTCTTCTAAATATAGTTGTTGACTCAGAGAAGGCTACTGATTATTGTGAGCTGATTTTGTATTGTACTACTTTGTTGAACTCAATGATAAATTCTAGAAAGTTTCTTTTGGGATTTTAATGAGATATATAATATTGCATAGACAGCAAATATATAATTTGATCTCTTTTACTATTTGTATCTCTTTAATTTTATTCTTTTGTCTTCTTGCATTAACTTGTGCTTCAAGTACTATATTGAAAAGGATTAGAAATAGTGTACATTCCTGTGTCATTCATGATGTTATTGGGATGGCTTTAAATTTTTCCCAATGTAGGACAATGCTGTCCCTGGGCTTTTTATATATAATCTTTATTATGATTAACTATCTTCTAGTCCTGCTATCTCTGGGATGTTTATGATAAAGAATTTTTTCCAGAGTCTTTTTTTCTGCATCTATAGAGATGATAATATAATTTTGTCTATGATTCCATTTATATTTGACTTTTGCACCTTCTCAAGGTTACCCCCTCTCATAACCCTTCTACCATACCCTCTAGGTTTTCCCCCATCATGGCACTTCAAATTTCTGCTAGGTTAGGCACTTTCTCTCCCACTGAGGCCAGACAAAGCAACTCAACTAATGGAGTATATCTCATGTAAAGGCAAAAATAGCCCCACTTCAGTTGTTCAGGACACACATGAAGATTAAACTGCACATCTGCTACATATGAGCAATGAGGCCTCTTTCATGTATGTTATTTAGCTGGTAGTTCAGACTCTAAGAGCCCAAAGGGTTGATTGACTCTGTTGGTCTTCCGGTGCAGTTTCTATTCCTTTTGGGGTCGTAATTATTCCTCCTGTTCTTCCATAAGCACCCCAAAGCTCTATCCACAGTTTGGCTTTCAGTGTCTATCTATCTGAGTCAACTGTTGAGTGGAGCATCTCAGAGGACAACATGTTTCTTGCCTTTTACCCTTAATATTCTTTCTTTGCTTCATAGAGTTAGTGTTGTAATGATTATGTACCAGAAAAATTTTGTTTACTGGTCCAGTCTAGTTGGTATTCTAAAACCTTCTTGTACGGTCATAGGCATCTCTTTGGTTGAGAAAGTTTTCTTCTATAATTTTATTAAGAATATTTTCTGGGCCAAGGAGCTGGGACTCTGAACATTATTCTGTTTTTCTTTGTTTTGTTTTATTTTTTGTTTTTTTATTTAAAAATTTTTTATTTTATTTTTTTAACAACTTTATTTTACAAAACAAAGATAAATGTACAGATTTTAAGCATTTTTTGCATAAAATTATACAATACATTTTTGTCAGTACTTTTTTTTCAGATTTTAAAATAATTTTTACATAAAACTGTATGAATATATTTTTAGTCAGTACTTGATTTCTTTAAAGGTTTGATAGTATGCATTGAAAAATTAATAGTTTCAATGAGCATAAAGTACATGTAAAACAAAATGTAACATGGAAATAGTCAAAGTTTTCTTGATGTATAGACATTTTTTTGTTTTGTTTTGTTTTCTTTTCTTTATTTCTTGGACTTCATACAGTCTGTGAGTTGTTTCTGGGGCAGTGCGAGCCTCTGGGGTTAGCATCCCATTATCAGTTACTGCATATTATGTCTGTTCTTTTGTGACTGGGTTATCTCACTCAGAATGATATTCTCTAGATGCAGCCATTTTCTTAAGAATTTGGTCAAGTCATTGTTTCTGGTGGCTGAGTAGTATTCCATTGTGTAAATGTACCACAATTTTTGTATCCATTCATCTTCTGAAGGACATCTGGTTTCTTTCCAGCTTCTGGCTATTATAAATAGAGCTGCTATGAACGTTGTGGTGCATATATCTTTGTCGTGTACTAAGGTGTCTCTAGGGTATAGGCCCAGAAGTGGAATAGCAGGGTCTTCAGGTAGTATTATGTCCAATTTTCTGAGGTATCGCCAGACTGATTTCCAGAGTGGTTGTATTAGTTTGCAACCCCACCAACAGTGGAGAAGGGTTCTTATTTCTCCTTAACCTCGCCAGAATCTGTTGTCATCTGAGTTTTGGATCTTGGCCAATCTGACTGGTGTGAGGTGGAATCTCAGGGTGGTTTTGATTTGCATTTCCCTGATGGCTAAAGATGTCAAGAACTTCCTCAGATATTTCTCAGCCATTCGATATTCCTAAACTGAGAACGTTTTGTTTAGCTCTGTACCCCATTTTTTAATAGGGTTATTTGATTCTCTGGTGTCTAGCTTTTTGAGTTCTTTGTATACCTTAGATAATAGGCCTCTATCTGATGTGGAGTTGGTAAAAATCATTTCCCATTCTGTTGGCTGCCGTTTTGTTTTCTTGACAATGTTCCTTAGCATTACAGAAACTTTGCAATCTCATTAAGTCCCATTTGTTAATCTATGACCTTAGAGCTTGAGCCATTGGTGTTTTGTTCAGAAAGTATTCACCTGTGCCTATATGTTCTAAAGTTTTCCTTACTTTCTCATCTAATAGTTGCAGTGTATCTGGTTTAATGTGGAGATCTTACACTTGAGCTTTGTACAAGGAGATAAGAAAGGGTCTATTATCATTCTTTTGCATGTTGAGTGCCAGTTGGACCATCACCATTTGTTGAATAGGCTGTCCTTTTTCCATTGAATGTTTACGGCTCCTTTGTCAAAAATCAGGTGACCATATATGTAAGGGCTCATTTCTGGATCTTCTATTCTATTCCATTGATCCACATGCCTATTTCTGTAGCAGTACCATGCAGTTTTCAGCACAATTGCCTTGTAAAATAGCTTGAAGTCAGGGATAGTGATTCCTGCAAATATTTTCTTGTTGTTGAGGATGGATTTCAATATTCTAGGTCTTTTGTTATTCCATATGAAATTGCACATTGACCTTTCCAATTCCATGAAGAACTGTGTTGGAATTTTGATGGGGATTGCGTTGAATCTGTAGATTTTTTTTTGTAGGATGGCCATTTTTAAAATGTTGATCTTTCCAATCCATGAGCATGGGAGATCTTTCCATTTTCTGAGATCTTCCTCAATTTCATTCTTTAGAGGTTTGAAGTTCTTGTCGTACAGGTCCTTCACTTGCTTAGTTAGAGTCACACCAAGGTATTTCATAGTTTTTGTGACAATTGTGAAGGGTACCTTTTCACTAATTTCTTTCTCCACATGTTTGTCCTTTGAGTATAGGAAGGCTACTGATTTGTTTGAGTTGATTTTGTATCCAGCCCCTTTGCTGAACTTGTTTATCAGCTGTAGGAGTTCTCTGGTGGAGTTTTTGGGGTCACTTAAGTACACTATCATGTCATCGGCAAAGAGTGATGTTTTATCTCTTCCTTTCCGATTTGTATCCCCTTGATCTCCTTTTGCTGTCTAACTGCTCCAGCCAGGACTTCCAGTACTATGTTGAATAGGTAGAGAGAAAGTGGGCAACCTTGTCGAGTCCGTGATTTTAATGGGATTGCTTCAAGTTTCCCACCGTTAAGTTTGATGTGGCTGTTGGTTTGCTGTATATTGCTTTTATTATGTCTAAGTATGGACCTTGGATTCCTGTTTTGTCCAGGACTTTTAACATGAAGGGGTGTTGAATTTTGTCAAATGCTTTCTCAGCATCTAGTGAGATGACCATGTGATTTTGTTCTTTGAGTTTGTTTATATGGTGGATTACATTGATGGATTTCCTTATATTAAACCATCCCTGCATCCCAGGGATGAAGCCTACTTGGTCATGATGAATGATCGTTTTGATGTGTTCTTAGATTCGGTTTGCAAGGATTTTGTTGAGTATTTTTGCATTAATGTTCATAAGTGAGATTGGTCTGGAGTTCTCTTTCCTTGTAGGGTCTTTGTGTGGTTTAGTTACGAGGGTTATTGTAGCCTCAAAAAAAATGAATTAGGTAGTATTCCATCTGATTCTATCTTGTGGAATAGTTTGGAGAGTATTGGTGTTATATCCCCAATAAATGTCTGATAAAATTCTGCAGTGAACCTGTCTTGCCTGGGCTTTTTTTTGGTTGGGAGGCTTTTGATGACTTCTTCTATTTCTTTAGGTGTTATAGGGTTATTTAGATGGTTTTCTTGGTCCTAGTTTAACTTTGGGATCTTGTATCAGTCTAGGAATTCGTCCATTTCCTCCAGATTTTCCAATTTTGTGGAGTATAAGTTTTTGTAATATGATCTGATCATTTCTTGAATTTCCTCAGTTTCAGTGTTATCTCTCCACTTTCCTTTCTGATGTTGTTAATTTGTATACTCTCTCTTTGCCCTCTAGTTAGTCTGGCTAGGGGTTTATCAATCTTGTTGATTTTCTCAAAGAATCAACTTTTGGTTTTGTTGATTTTTTTCAATGGTTCTTTTTGTTTCTATTTGGTCTCTTTCTGCCCTAATTTTGATTATTTCTTGCCGTCTACTCTTCTTGGGTATATCTGCTTCCTTTTGTTCTAGGGCTTTTAGCTGTGCTGTCAGGTTGCTGATGTAAGCTCTCTCCAGTTTCTTTTTGGAAGCACTTAGGGCTATGAGTTTTCCTCTCAGTACTGCTTTCATTGCATCCCATAGTATTGGTTATGTTGTGTTTTCGTTTTCGTTGAATTTTAGAAAGTCCTTAATTTCTTTCTTTATTTCTTCTTTGACGCTGCTATGGTTTAACAGAGCGTTGTTTAGTTTCCATGTGTACTTAGGCTTTTTGTTGTCTTTGTTGTTGTTAAAGACCAGCCGTAGACCATGGTGATCTGAGAGGATGCATGGGAGTATTTCAATCTTCTTATATCGATGAAGGCTCGTTCTGTGTCCAATCATGTGGTCAATATTCGAGAAGGTGCCTTGGAGTGCTGAGAAAAAGGTGTATTTTTTTACTTTAGGATGATATGTTCTATATATATCTATTAATTCTAGTTGGTTCAAGGTCTGTGCTAGTTTTGCAGTGTCCTTGTTCAGTTTCTGTTTCCATGATGTGTCCATTGGTGAGAGTGGAGTATTAAAATCTCCCACTATTATTGTGTGGGGTGAAATGTATTTTTTGAGCTTTAGTAGGGTTTCTTTTATGAATGTGGGTGCTTTTTTATTTGGAGCATATATGTTAAGAATTGAAAGTTCCTCCTGACAGATTTCCCCGGTAATGAGTAAAAAGTGTCCTTCCTTATCTTTTTTGATAACTTTTGGTTGGAAATTTACTTTATTTGATATTAGAATATTGACTCCAGCTTGCTTCTTGGGGTTGTTTGCTTGGAAGTTTTTTTCCCACTCTTTTACTCTGAGATAGTGTCTGTCTTTGTCTCTGAGATGAGTTTCCTGTATGCAGCAAAAGGCTGAATTTTGTTTATGTATCCAGTCTGATAGCCTATGTCTCTTTATTGGGGAGTTGAGTCCATTTATGTTAATAGATATCAAGGAATAGTTGTTTCTGTTTCCTGCCATTATTGCTTTTGTGGGTTGAGTTGTGTCCGTGTCTTTTTCATCTTTAGTTTTCTTGTTTAGGAGTTTTCTTGTTTTTACTAGGCTGTATTTTCCCTCATTGTATTGGATTTTCCACCTATAATTCATTGTAGTGCTGGGTTTGTGGTCAGATATTGTGTAAATTTTGATTTGTCTTGAAATATCTTCATCTCTCCATCTATGGTGATTAATAGTTTTGCTGGGTATAGCAGCTTGGGCTGGCACTTGTGCTCTCTTAGGGTGTGCATGATGTCTGTCCAGGCTCTTGTAGATTTCATAGTCTCTGTTGAGAAATCGGGTGTGAGTCTGATTGGTCTGCCTTTATATGTTACCTGACCTTTTTCCCTTACTGCTTTTAGTATTCTTTCTTTGCTTTGGGCACTTGGTGTTTTGACTATTATGTGTCGGGAGGCATTTCTTTTTTGTTCCAACCTATTTGGAGTTCTGAAGGCTTCTTTTATGCTCGTGGTCATCTCATTCTTGAGGGTAGGGAAGTTTTCTTCTATGATTTTGTTGAAGATATTTACTGTGCCTCTTAGTTGATACTCTTCTCCCTCTTCTATTCCTATTATCCTTAGGTTTAGTCTTCTCATTGTGTCTTGGATTTCCTGGACATTTTGGGTTAGGAGCTTTTTGTTTTTTGCATCTTCTCTGGCTGTTTTGTCTATGTTTACAATGTTGTCTTCTGCCCCCGAGATTCTCTCTTCCATCTCTTGTAATCCTTTGGAAATGCTTGCTTCTGTGACTTCTGATTTCTTTTTTTGGTGTTCTGCCTTTAGGGTTATCTCTTTTAGTGTTTCTTTATTGTTTCAATTTCTGTTTTAATTTCCGTCTTCCATTCCTTCATTTCTTTGGTTCTGTTTTCCTCTAGTTCTTTGAGTTCTTTGAGTGTTTTTCTTGTTTCCTCTTTAAAAGCTTCTGAATCTTTTTGCTTTTCCTCTCCTTCTTGTTTAAGTATGTCTATCAGCATCTTGAGGTATGATTTTAGTTCTGCGTCTTCTTTTTCTGGAGTGTTTGGAATTCTGATGTTTGCTGTTATGAGAGAGCTGGGTTCTGGTGTTGCCAGGTTGTCTTGGTTTCCTTGGGATATACTCTTTAGCTTTCCTCTTGCCATTTTGTTTTCAGTGATATGTTCTGGCCTTTCCCTTGTATCTGGTCTGTGTCCCTGGTTCTCCATTGGTCCAGGTAGCAGATGGGCCCAGCCCTGTTCTATGCCTCAGAGTGGCCGGGTGGGATCAGAGGTTCCAAAGTTCTGTTTTTGGTTCTGGATCAGGCAGGTCGGAGGGTGTGCCCCTTGTGCATACTCCGTAGAGATCTCTCTGCTCCCCTGGCCGCCCAGATCTCCCACTTAACAGTTTCTCAACCCCTAGGGGCTGGCGGTTTGCGTGGCAGATGGGCCAGGCTCTATTCTGCACTCCGAAGTTGCCACCAGGTGGAAACAGAAGTTCCAAAGTTCTGTTCCTGGTCCCTGGATCAGGCAGGTCAGAGGGCGCGCTCTGTGTGCGTACTCCGCAGAGAACTCTCTCTTATTTAAAATTTTTTAATAATTTTTAATTTATTTTATAAAATATTATTATACCTTACAAAATTTGTTACATAATAATATATGATGAATGCATATTTCTTCTCTTTTTCTTTTCGTTTTTTTCTAAGAAGGACTAAGGCTTCCACATTTTGGCCTTCCTTTTTTTTGTGCTTCGTAAGGTCTGTGAGTTGTTTCTTGGGTAGTCAGAGCATTCTGGAACTAGTATCCAATTATCAGTGACTGCATATCATGTGTATTCTGACTGGGTTACCTCATTCAGGATGATATTCTCTAGTTCCATCCATTTGCCTAGGAATTTCATAAAGTCGTTTCTGATAGCTGAGTAGTACTCCATTGTGTAAATGTACCATACTTTCTGTATCGATTCCTCAGTTGAAGGACACCTGGGTTCTTTCCAGCTTCTAGGTATTATAAATAAGGCTGCTATGAACATGGTGGAACATGTGTCCTTATAAGTTGGAATATATTTAGGGTATATGTCCTGAAGTGGAATAGCTGGGTCTTCAGGTAGTACTATGTCCAATTTTCTGAGGAACAACCAAACAGATTTCCAGAGTGGTTGTACCAGCTTACAAACCTACCTACACAAGAGGAGTGTTCCTCTTTTTCCACATCCTCACCAGCATTTGCTGGCATCTGAGTTTTTGATCTTAGCCATTCTAACCAGTGTGAGGTGGAATCTCAGGGTTGTTTCTATTTGCATTTTCATGATGACTAGAGATGTTGAACATTTCTTTAGGTACTGCTTGGTCATACGGTATTCCTTAGTTGAGAATTCTTTGTTTAGCTCTGTGCCCCATTTTTTAATAGGATTGTTTGATTCTCTGGAGTCTAACATTTTGAGTTCTTTGTATATATTGGATATTAGACCTTTACCAGATGTGGGTTGGTAAAGATCATTTCCCAGTCCTTTGGCTGCCATTTTGTTTTCTTCACAGAAAAAAAGCCTTACATAAACATAGCAATTTTATGAGGTCCCATTTGTCCATATTTGATCTTAGAACATAGGCCATTGGTGTACTGTTCAGGAAAATTTTCCCTCTGCCTAGGTGTTCTAAGATTTTTTCCAATTTCTTTTCTAATAGTTTGAATGTACCTGGTTTTATGTGGAGATCTTTGATGCACTTGCACTTGACCTTTGTACAAGGAGATAAGAATGAATTGATTTGCATTCTCCTGCATAAGGACTGCCACTTAAACTAACAACATTTGTTGAAGAGACTGTATTTTTTCCATTGAATGTTGTAGCTCCTTTGTCAAAGATCAAATGACCATGTGTGTGAGGGTTCATCTCTGGGTCTTTAATTCTGTTCCACTGATCAACCTTCCTATCTTTGTACCAATATCGTGTGTTTTTTAACACAATTGCTTTGTAATATAGCTTAAGGTCAGGGGTGGTGATTCTCAAAGAAGCTTTTTTGTTGTTGAGAATAGGTTTTGCTATCCTAGGTTATTATTATTATTATTATTATTATTATTATTATTATTATTATTATTATTATTATTATTATTATTATTGCTCTTTCCAACTCTATGAAGAATTGAGTTGGAATTTTGTAGGAATTGCACTGAATCTGTAGATTGCTTTTGGTAAGATGGCCATTTTTTTCAATGTTGATCCTTCCAATTCATGTGCATGGGAGATATTTCCATCTTCTGAAATCTATTTCAATCTTCTTCTGCATAGATGTGTTCTTGTCATACAGATCTTTCACTTGCATAATTAGGTTCACATCAAGGTATTTATAATGCTTGTGACTATTGTGGAGGATATCTTTATCCTAATTTTTTTCTCAGCATGTTTATCTTTTGAGTAGAGGAAGGCTACTGATTTGTTTGAATTAATTTTATATCCAGCCACTTTGCTTAAGTTGTTTATCAGCTGTAAAACTTCTTTGGTGGAAATTTTTGAGTCACTTAAGCATACTATTATGTTATCAGAAAATAGTGATATTTTGACATCTTCCTTTCCAATTTATATCCCTTTGGCTTCCCTTTGTTGTCTAATTGCTCTGGACAGAACTTCCAGTACTATATTGTGTAGGTAGGGAAACAGTAGGCAGCCTTGTCTAGTCCCTGATTTTAATGGAATTGCTTTAAGTTTCTCACCATTTTGTTTTATGTTGGCTATTGGTTTGCTGTATATTGCTTTTTACTATGTATAAGTATGGGTCTTGACTTTCTGCTCTTTCCAAGACTTTTAATATGAAGGGGTGTTGAATTTTGTCAAATGCTTTTTCAGCATCTAGTGAGATGATCATGTGGTTCTTTTTCTTTTGAGTTTGTTTATATAATGAACTACAATGATGGATTTTTGTATATTGAATTATTTCTGCTTTCCAAGGATGAAGTCCACTTGGTCATGGTGAATGATTATTTTGATGTGTTCTTGTATTCTGTTTGCAAGAATTTTATTGGGTATTTTTTCATCAATGTTCATGAGGGAGATTGGTCTGAAATTCTCTTGCCTTTTAGGGTCTTTGTGTGGTTTAAGAATGAGCGTAATTGTGGCTTCGAGGAATGAGTTCAGTTGTGTTCCATCTGTCTCTATTTTGTGAAATAATTTAGAGTGTATTGGTATTAGTTCTTCTAAGAAGGACTGATAGAATTCTGCACTGAACCCATCTGGTCTGGGGATTTTTTTTTGTTTGTTTGTTTGTTTGAGAAGCTTTAGATGACTGCTTGTATTTATTTAGGTGTTATGAGAATGTTTAGATGGTTTATCTGATCCTGATTTAACTTTGGTATCTTATATCCATCTACAAATTTGTCCATTTCCTCCAGATTCTCCAGTTTCGTTAAGTATAAGCTTTTGTAGTAGGATCTGATTTCTTAAATTTCCTCAGTTTCTGTTGTTATGTCTCCCCTTTCATTTTGGTTTTATAAATTTGGATACTCTCTCTTTGCCCTCTGGTTAATCTGGCTAGGGTTTATCAATCTTGTTGATTTTCTCAAAGAACCAGTTCCCAGTTTTGTTGATTCTTTGGTTCTTTTTGTTTCTATTTGGTTAATTTCTGCTCTGAGTTTCATTATTTTCGGCCATCTACTCCTCTTGGGTGTATCTGCTTCTTTTTGTTCTAAGGCCTTCAGCTATGCTGTCAAGTTGCTAGTGTATGCTCTTTCCAGTTTCTTTTTGGAGGCACTCAGAGCTATGAGGTTTCCTCTTATTACTGCTTTCATTGCATCCCATAGGTTTGGGTATGTTGCGCTTTCATTTTCATCAAATTCTAGACAATCCTTAATTTTTTCTTCATTTCTTCCTTGACCATGTTATCATTGAGCAGCGCACTGTTCAGCTTCCATGTGTATGTGGGCTTTTGTTATCTTTGTTGTTATTAAAGACCAGCCTTCATCCATGGTGATCTGATAGGATGCATGGGAGTATTTCAACCTTCTTATATCTGTTGAGGTTTTTTTTGTGACCAACTATATAGGCAATTTTGAAAAATGTGCCATGAGGTGCTGAGAAGAAGGTATATTATTTTGTTTGAGAATGAAATGTTCTGTAGATGTCTGTTCATTCCAATTGATTCATAACCTCTGCTAATTTCACCATGTCACTGCCAGTTTCTGCTTCCATGATCTGTCCATTGATGAGAGTGGAGTATTGAAGTCTCCCATTATTATTGTGTGTCGTGCAATATATGCTTAGGTCCTTAGTAGGATTTCTTTTATGAATGTGGGTGCTCTTCCATTTGGAGCATACATGTTCAGGATTGAGATAAATTTTTTTCCTGTGATTAGGAAAAAGTGTTCTTCCTTATCTTTTTGATAACTTTTGGTTGAAAATCTATTTTATTCATTATTAAAATGGCTACTCCATCTTGTTTCTTAGGACCATTTTCTTGGAAGGTTCTTTTCCCAGCCTTTTACTCTGAGGTAGTGCCTGTCTTTGTCTCTCAGATGACTTTCCTGTATGCAGCAAAATGCTGTCTCTTGTTTATATATCCCATCTATTAGCCTATGTCTCTTTATTGGGGAATTGAGTCAATTGATGTTAAGAAATATTAAGGAATAGTGATTGTTGTTTCCTCTTATTTTTGTTGTTGGAGTTACAATTATCTTTGTGTGTCTTTCTTCTTTTCATTTTCTTGCACAATTATTTTCTTCCTTTTCCTAGGGTGTAGTTTTGCTCCTTGTGTTGGATTTTCCACCTATTATCCTTTTTAAGGCTGTATTTTTGTTCATATATTGTGTAAATTCGCTTTTGTCCTGGAATATCTTGGTCTCTCCATCTATGGTAATTGAGAGTTTTACTAGATATAGAAACCTGGGCTGGCATTTCTGTTTTCTTAGGGTCTGTATGAAGTCTGTCCAGGATCTCCTAACTTTCATCATCTCTTTTGAGAAGGCTGGTGTAATTCTGATGGTCTGCCTTTATATGTTACATGTCCTTTTTCCCTTACTGCTTTTAGTATTCTTTCTTTGTTTTGAACATTTGGTGTTTTGACTATCATGCTCATCTCATTCTTAAGTGTAGGGAAGTTTTCTTCTATGTTTTTGTTGAAGATCTTTACTGTGCCTTTCAGTTGATATTCTTATCCTTCTTCTACATCTATTATCTTTATGTTTATTCTTTTCATTGTTTCCTGGATCTCCTGGAGATCTTGGGTTAGGAGCTTTTCTGATTTTGCATCTTCTCTGACTATTTTGTCTGTTTTCTACATTGTCTTCGGCCCCTGAGATCCTCTCTTCCATCTTTTGTAGTCTGTTGATGATGCTTATATGTATGACTCCTGGTTTCTTAGATTTTCTATCTCCAGTGTTGTCTCTTTTTGTTATTTCATTATTGTATCTATTTCTATTTTCAATTCCTTCACCTGTTTGTTTGTGTTTTCCGGTAGTTCTTTGAGTGAATTCTCCTGGTTCTCCTGTAATTGTTTAAGAGAGTTAGTTATTCATGTGCTTTTAGAAGATCTCCATCATCATCATAAAGTATGATTTTAAGTCTAAACTTGTTTTTCTGGAGTGTTGGAAAATCTACTACTGGCTATGGTGGGAGAACTGGTTTCTGATGTTGCCAGGTTGTCTTGGTTTCCATTGCTTAGGTACTTGTGCTTTTCTCTTGCCATCTTGTTGTCAGTGATTGTAGGTGATCTTTTTGTTTCTGACTGGTGTTTGTCTCTCCTGTAGATTCGAAGGCCTGTGGGTTCAGGAGGGAGATTGCTCCTGGGTGTTTGGCTCTTTGTGGGCAGGTAGTGATTTCTCATGGCAGTAACTCAGTTCTGTCTTCATGGGCTAAGGTGTGAGAGCTCTTGAGAGGCTGTTCTGGGAGCTCAGCCCTCTGCCCACAGGTACTGAATCCTAATGGCAGAGGCCCTGCTTTTTTCTAGGCCAAAAGGACCTATTTCAGAGCATCAACTCCCTGTACTCTGAGAACTCTCAGGGTACCCTCACAGAAAAGCTGGGGGGCCTGTGCCTCAGGTCAACCATTGGTCGAGATGGAAAAGTGCCTGTGCAGCTGACTGGGAGCTCAGCCTCCTGCGGGTAGATCCTGAGACCTGGTAGTGGGGATCTGATCCTAACTGTTGGCCAGAAGGTACCTTTTTCCAGAGAGCACTGTGTTCCCTGTGCTCTGAGAACTCACGGTGTGACCTCCTTAGGCCTGTGCCTCAGGCTCACCCTTGGTCCAAAAAGTGCCTGTGCAGCTGATCAGCTCAGCCTCCTGCGGGCAGATCCTGAATCTTGGTGCTGGGTTTGGGCCCTCACTGTGGGCTGCAAGAGACGTCTATTATTCTTAAGTTAGGTGTTTTCATGGTATCTCAGATTTTCTGAATGTTTTGTGTCAGAAATTTGTTATCTTTAACATTTACTTTGACTGATGTGTCAGTTTCTTGTATTGTAGTGTCCACACCTGAGACTCTCTTCCATCTCTGTATTCTGCTGATATTCTTGGACTGTACGGTTCTGGACCTGCAGTTCTGTATGGTTCAGGAGGTGAGTGGAGAGCTGATGGGAGGATAGTTGTCCCGCTGGGATGGCAGGCTTTTCGGGGCAGCTTGGCTTGGCACGGGGGTCTCAGAGGCGAGGGAAGATATGTAGAAGAAGGGAAGCTTGCCTATGTGGTTCAGGAGTCTGATGAAGGTTGAGAAGAGGCAGGGAGAGAATCTTTTTCTGACGTTTTAGTGTACAAGTTATAAAAATATATATTACTTCTTAGAGTTACTTTTAAATCTGTCCCAGGAATCATTTTATGTTGTATTCTCATTTTATTTAATGTTAGGGATTTGTGCATTTTTAGTTTCTTCTTTATCCCATTCATTATTCACTAATGAGATGTTCAATCTCTTTGTCTTACAGTATGTTCCCAGGTGTTAAAGCATTGTTATCAGATAGGATATATGGAGTATACCCTATTTCAGTTTTTCTGATTTGATTAAGATTTGTTTTGTGGTTTAGAGATGTGCCCATAGATTGCTAGGTACACTGCATATTCTTTGGTATTTTGGATAAAATATTTTATAGATATCTATTTGATCATTAAATATTATATAATATTATTTAATTCCACTGTTTCCCTGGGTTTTTTTTCTTTTGAGGAACTCAAGAAATGTCAAGAAAGCAAAAGACCTAAATAACAAGTAGTCCATGAATCTAAACAGAGGGTTCTAAAAATAAGAAATAAAAATTTTTAAGAAATAGCTCTTTTAAAATGTTCATCATTACTGCCCCTAGAGGCAGTGCAGGTGTGGCTACTGTGTCACATGTATGTCAGTAGGTGAAAGAGAGAAAAGAGGCCATGTTTGTGCTCAGTGTTCTGATCTGTGAATATCTGAATGATCAGTTGCCTAACATTCACTGAAAAACACAAAACTGGCACAACAACTAATTGGTCACCAGGGGGCACTTCAGAGAGCTAGCCTGAGATAACTATCAGCCCAGCACTATGTGGGACTGGGAGGGCAGACCAAGCCAGAAATGACCCCTCACCAGTGCCATAATGCATGAGTGAGGCATAGCACTCCTGAGACCAATCCTGAAACCAATCCTCAGATGATTCCAGACACACAGAGACCCCCGGAGCCACTAAGAATAGCAAGTAAGTTGTGGAGAAATGAAAGCGATGATAAGTAGAAAGATGCAGACACAATAAAGAAAGGCAGAGCTAAAGACTTCAGAGTAGTGAAACAGTCTGATATGAGTAGCTGGTGATGCCATCTGGGACCATGATAGGGTCCTGGCCAGTGCCACCACTAGGGACCATGTCTGGGTCTATGGCCCTAAAGCAGCAAGAATCTGTTACCACTGATGGCTAGAAAGACATCTTTTGTCTGGGCTGCTGCTGGATAAGTTGATGTCTGAGAGCTGTGCAAAAATAACCCCATCCCTCACCTAAGATACATTAAAAACCTGGTCCTGAAATCATGAGAGTAGGAGAGTTTACCCTGCTCCCAGCCAGCTTCAGTACTTGAGAAATCAACCTGCAAACACTTTGAAAACAGCTGCAAGTACCAGCCTACCCAAGTATACGAATGTGGGAATGCTGGCCCTCCACTTATCACTCCTGCAGTGATATGGACTAGGGAGAGTTACCAGCCTGACCCCTCACCACTTGAGGCATGTAGCAGTCTCATCCCTGGTGTTATGAGAGGAGGAGAGCTAGTCCTGACAATCCCCAGCTATAGCACTGGGGAAAGCAGGTCCTACACCTCTCCTGGGCAGCAAAGCAGAGCTGGTCCTGGTTGTAGGAGTTTCTGGTTAGCTGGCATTAAAGTAGGAAAGCTGGTGAGATGATCAGCTCAGATACTTCTCAGGCCCTGATGTAGGGCTTTGGGTTGGCCCAACATTTACCCATTGATGAACTGCTGGAGTACATAAAGAGATTGGTGCTTGCAAACTCCTGAATGACTGTGGAAAGGATCATTGTGATAGTTTCCTGCCACTAGAGCAGAACCAGCAGGATGTTGGTTTTCATGAATGCTGTTGGTTGCTATGGGTGTGGAGCTTATTTGTAAAATAATGTGCATAGTTAGGTTTATGTTCCCCCTACCAGGAAATGCTCTCCCTGACAAGGTTAATGATTCCATTATAATTAGAATCAGCACAAGTCTGGGAGGGACTTGTCTAATGTTCTTAATGTTCTTCAGCAAAATGGCTGACCATCAGGACAGCCATTGAGGCTGTGGAAAAGAGCTCTGAAAACAAGAGTTCAAAAATGAATAGTTTCTCAACTAATATAAAGCAAAATATAAAGATGCAGTATGAATTGTATGAGAGGCTTCACAGACATAAAATAACAAAAGCAACTGCATTAATCACCGGCTTGTCAGAAAGATACAAAGCAGAAAGATCTCAGAGTTTAATATCAGCCTGGGACAGAGTAATTTTAGGTCCAGGTGTGTTGGGAGTGGTGATCTCAGAGCCTGATCCCACCCAGCTGGCTTATTGTCTGTGCTTACAGAGGCAGGAAAACCTCTCGATTTATTTATTCAGTTTTAAAAATGTACTTTATATTTTTTCTAATAATCGAAGGGCTAATGTCATAAAATGCTGATTCATGTAGATAATTTAAAGGGAACATTGGGTATATGGATGAATTGATATGCAAATAAAAGACTGGGCTTTGGTATGCAAGAGCCAAGCTATTTAGATGAGCCTTCTAAAGAGCAGAATTGAGCAAGAGACAGATTGGTCATTGCACACATCACTGACTTTGAGTCATTTCTTCTGCTGCTTTTAAACACCACTTCCTAAGCTGAGGCTGCTCCTTGGAAGATTTTTTAAATCCAAATCCACAGTATCTCCAGACAGGACAACAACAGCATATCCTAGAGGAGTTCCAGTGAGATTCCAATACTGATAGAGTAGCAGAATCCAGAGGCCTCAAGTATCAGAGTAATGAGTCATTGCAATGAACATTTGAAAGCAAAGAAGTATAGACAAAAGGATATACACTTGTACACTCTGTGATATATTACACCTTCCACAACAAGACTTATTGTTTGAGGGAGTTTGTAGGAGCAGGAATAAAGGGAAAGGGAGATGAGTGGGATTGGAATGTATGATGTGAAATTCAAAAAGAATCAATAAAAAGTTGTTTAAAATGTTCACCATTCTTAGCAACTAGGAAATGCAAATCAGGAAAAATTAAATTTCTTCTCACTGCAGTCAGAGTGCCAAAGATCAACAAAACAACTGACAACAGATGCTAAAGAAGACATGGGAGAAAGGGAAGTAGTATTCATTATTGACGGGATTGCAAATGGATACAACTCCTCTGGAAATTACTGTGGACTTTTTTTTCAAAAATCTAAAATTAAGTCATATATAAAAGCTATGTGTTTCCTTGGCAATTTGGCAATTGCCCAAAGGATTCAGCGTCTTACTCCACAGATACTTGCTTGGACATGTTTTTACCCCTCTATTCCCAATAGTTAGTAAATAGGAAATAAAAATAAATGTTTCCTATCTAACATACTGATAATGAAATGTGATATATACAGAGTATGGAACACTATACCACTTTAGAAAAAAATAAAGTTATAAGATTTGTAGTTAAATAGATGGAACTAAAAATACCATATTGACTGAAGTAACCTATATCTATAAAGGCAAACATCATATGTTCTTTCTCACCTAATGTTCATAGTTCCAAATCTTCAAATGTGAGTACATAATGTGGAGTAACAAAATAAACTTGAGAGGAAGATGTTTAGGGATACTAGTAGAAATTGGGGTAAGAATGGGGGAAGAGTGATCAAGATACATTCCATAGTTATATTAAAATTCAAAAAGGACATAAAATATAATTAATATTTACTTTACATCTCCATCAGAGCTTCACCTTCCTTCTTTTCTCCCAGTTCCTCCCTCTCCTCTCCCCTCCCCTTCTGCCTCCATTCATTTATTTTTAGGGAAAGGATATATTCCATGGATAGAAACCTGCCTTGTTGTCATAGGTCTGAGCACATCTTCTTCTATTGAGACTAGGCAAGACCATCCAGTAAGGAGAAAAGGATCTAAAGGTAGGCAACAGACTTAGAGACTGTCCCTGCTTCTGCTGTTAGAGATCCCACATGAGGACTAAGCTGTACATCTGCTACATATGTGTAGGGGGACTAATTCCATCTCTGTGTGCTTTCTAGTTGATGGCTCAGTCTCCGTGAGCCCCTGTGTGTCAAGGTTAGTGATTCTGTAGGTTTTCTTGTGATGTCCTTGACCCCTCTGACTCTTTTGATCTTCCCTACCCTCCTACAAGATTCTTCTAGTTCTGCCTAATGTTTAGCTGTAGGTCTCTGCATACGTTTTCATTAGTTGCTGGGTGAAGCCACTCAGATGACTGTTATAATAGCCTCTAGTCTGGAATTATATCAGAATATTATTAATAGTGTCAGACATGAGCTTTCTCTCATGGCATAAAACTCAAATAGGACCAGTCATTGGTTGACCATTTCCTTGCTTTCTGTTTCCTCTTTATCCCTTCACATCACATATGCAGGAAAAATTGTGAGTTACGGGCTTTGTGGCTGAGTTGGTATATCCATACCTCCACTGAAAATCTTTCCTATTTACAGGAAGAGAAAGATTCATGTTTTATACCCTAACTGCAAGGAGTCTTAACTAGGGTCACCATTGTATATTCCTGGGAGTTTACATTGTCTTAGATTTCTAGCTTGTCCCATAGATATCCCCTCAGATACATGCACACTGAATCAATCCAGTTCTCTCTCTCTCTCTTAGTTCTCTCCATATTTGATTTTTCCTGGACCCTACTTGTTACTTGGCTCCTTTGGATCTGTAGATTGTAGCATGGTTGCTGTGTAATTTATAGCTAATAGCTACTTATAAATGGGTGCATATCATATTTATCATTTTGGGTCTGGTTTAGCTCCCTCATGAAAATAATTTCTAATTCCATCCATTTGATTGCAAATTTTATATCCTTGTTTTTAACAGCTGAGTAATAATACTCCACTGTGCAAATGTATCATATTTTCTTCACATTGTTCAGTGGAGGAACATTTAAGTTGTTTTCAGTTTCTGGCTATTGTAAATAAGGCTTCTATGAACATAGTTGAGCAAGTGTCCTTGTGGTATGGTGGAACATCTTTTGGGTATATGCTCAGGAGTAGTATAGCTGGGTCTTGAGATAGAACTATTCTTAGCTGTCTGAGAAACTGTCAATTGAATTCCAAAGTGATTTACAAGTTTATACTCCCAGGAGCAATAGAGGAATGTTCCCCTGTTTCTGCAATATCACCAGCATGAGCTGTTGCTCAAGTTTTTGTCTAATAGATTCTGACAGGTGTAGGATGAAATCTCAGAGGAATTTTTATTTGTATTTCCCATATATTAAAAGATGTTGAACATTTAAGCGCTTACCAGCTTATAGAAATTTATCTTTTGAAAATTCTTTGATTAGGGCTGTACCTCATTTTGTTTTATTTTGTTTAGTTCATTGCTGTCTAATTTCTTATATTCTTTATATGTGTTGGATATTAGCCCTCTGTCAGATAAAAGATTGATGAAAATTATTTCCCATTCTGTAGGCTGCTATTTTTTTTCCCTATTGATGGTATTCCTTGCCGTACAAAAGTTTTTCAGTCTCAGAAAATCTGTTATTAATTGTTGACTATAGAACCAGAAATGTTGGTGTTTTGTTCAGGAAATTCTTTTCTGTAACATTCAAAGACAGTTCCCACTTTTTCTTCTAGCACATTTGTTTTTGGGTTTTATGTGGAGGTCTTTGATTCACTTGTAGTTGTGCTTTTCGCAGGCTGATAAATATAGATCCATTTTCATTTTTTCACCTGTAGAAATCAAGTTAGTCCAGTACCATTTTTGAAGATGGTTTCTCTGTTTTATTATATAGATTTTTGCTTCTTTATCAAAAAGCAAGTGTCCATAGGTATGTGGGTTTATTTCTGGGGTTTTGATTTCATTCTACTAATAAATCTGGCTGTTTTATGCCAAAACCATGTGTTGTTTTTTTTTTTTTTTTTTTTTTTTTTTTTTTTTTTACTACTATTGCTCTGTAGTACAGGTTGACACAGGGGATGGTGATTCCTCTAGAAGTTCTTTTATTGCATAGGTTTTAGATATCCTAGTTTTTTGTTTTATTTTTCTCATCTGAAGCTAAAAATTGCTCTTTCAAAATCTATAAACAATTTAGTTGGAATTTTGCTGGGAATCACATCGAATCTGTAGATTGTTTTTAGTAAGATTTCCATTTTACTAGGAAGAACTTGTCAAACATGGCATTTACTTGCTTGGTTAGAGTTACCCCAAGAGATTTTATATCACTTATGGCTATTTTGAGGGTGTTGTTCCTAATTCCTTCTTCAGCCTGTTAGCATTTGTATAAAGGGAAGGCTACTAGTTTTTCTTAGGTAATTTTGTATCCAGCTACTTTGCTGAAGGCATTTATCACCTTTAGGCATTTTGGGGGTAGAATTTTTGGGGTCTTGTATGTATACTATCATATCATCTGCACGTATAAATTGACTTCTTCCTTTCAATTTTGTATCCCTTTGTCCTCCTTTACCTGTATTACTAGCCCTCTAATACATTAGTCAACATGCATTTGCTACTCTTAAACATAGAGCCCTGAATTCATTTTCCCTAACCATTTTCCCCCACAAAACCCCAGCCTTTGGCTGTTGCACTTCCACTTCCTAGAGTCATTTCCCACAGAAGACATGTTCTATCTGCCTTTGGGGCTTGGAGGAGTCCTTTAACTGCAGCTTCTTTTGAAATCATAGTTATTAATCCTCAGAGATATTGCCCTGCCAGCTCTGGCTTGTTTGATGGGAAAGAGTTATTCTCTAGTTGCCAAATTCTTTAAAACAGTTTTCAGCCCTTCCAATAATTTTGCTTCATCTAGCCACAGAAAACTCTCATTTGGAAGTGGAATTGAAGATATGTGCATGGAGAGAACACAGTTGTAGACTTTAAAGTGTACCCAAAGTAATAAAGTTTCTTCTATTCCTTAACATCTTTTTGTCTTCATTTCTGATCATTTTATGAAGAAACTTCTTAGTATTCAGCCACATTAAGAAACAGAAATTGCGTATCTAGACCATGCTGGGAGAGAGCTGGTCTCACAGGGGTGCTGACACATCTGAGAGCAGAGGTGAGACCACCACCCCTGCTCAAATTACTGACCTAAAAGGAACCCACCCAGAACCCACAGAAAACAGGAATTGAGGAGCATTCTGGGACAGGATCCTTCTGGTTTCTGCCTTCACACAGAGCTGACCCTGTGCTACAGCTCTCTATACCCAGACAATGCAGGGAGAGAGTTGGTCCCCCAGAAATGCTGACACAACATGAGCACAAGAGGACCAAACCACTGTCAGAATCAGCAAGACCAGCTAAAACCAGAGATAAGCAAATGGCAAGAGGCAAGTCTAAGAACTTAAGCAACAGAAACCAAGGCCATTTGGCATTATCAGAACCCAGTTCCCCCACCACATCAAGTCCTGAATACCCCAACACACCAGAGAAAAGCAAGATTCTGATGTAAACTCACAATTCATGATGATTTTAGAGGATTTTAGGAACATAATAACCCTTGTAAAGAAATAAAAATGTAGAAGCCCTTAGAGAATTACAGAAAAATATATGCAAACAGGTGAAGGAATTGAACAAAATAATTCAGAATCTAAAAACAATAAATAAATGATAAAGGGAAACAGCCCTGGAGATAGAAAACCTAAGAAACAGATCAGGAGTCATAGATAGAAGCATGACCTACAAAATATAAGAGATGAAAGAGAGAATCTCAGGGGTAAAAGATACCATAGAAAACATCAAAACAACAATCAAAGAAAATACAAAATGCAAAAATCTCCCAATCTAAAACATCCTGGAAATCCAGGGCACAATGAGAAGATCAAACATGAGGATAATAGGTATAAAAGAGAGAGAAGATCCCCAAGTTAAAGGGCCAGCAAATATCTTCAACAAAATTGTAGAAGAAAACTTCCCTAATGTAACAAAAGAAATACCCATAAACATACAAGATACCTACAGAACTCCAAATATATTGGACCAGAAAAGAAATTCTTCACGTCACATAATAGTCAAAACACCAAATGTACAAAACAAATTAATTTGTAATATTTATTATTAAATTAATATTTAATGTTTAATAAAATTAAAAAGAGTAAGGGGAAAAGGTCATTTTGTCCACCTCTAACAACAAAAATAACAGGAAACAACAATCACTTGTCCCTAATATCTCTCAACATTAACAGACTTAATTCCCCATAAAAAGACAGAGAATATCAATCTGGATTTGTAAGGAGGACTCAACATTTTGCTGCATACAGAACACACACCTCAGTGACAAAGACAGACACTACCTTAGAGTAAAAGGCTGGAAAACAATTTTTCAAGCAAATGGCTCCAAGGAACAAGCTGGAGTAGCCATTCTAATATCAAATTAGTTTGACTTTCAACCAAAAGTTATCAAATAAGATAAGAAAGGACAGACACTTCATACTCCTCAAAGGATAAATCCACCAGAATGAAATCTCAATTTTGAATATCTATGCTCCAAATGCAAGGGCACCTACATTCATAAAAGAAACCTTACTAAAGCTCAAAGCACACATTGAAACTTACACAATAATAGTAGGAGACTTAAACACCCCACTCTCATCATTGGACAGATCATGGAAAACAGAAACTAATCAGAGACACAATAAAACTAACAGAAGTTATAAGCCAAATGGATTTAACAGATATCTATAGGACATTTCATCCTAAAACAATAGAATATACTTTCTTCTCAGCACCTCATGGTACCTTTTCCAAAATTCACCACATACTTATCCACAAAACAGGCCTCAGCAGATACAAGACAACTGAAATAATCTTATGCATCCTATCAGATCACCATAAAATAAGACTGGTCTTCAATAACAACAAAAATGACAGAAAGCCCACAAACATATGGAAGCTCAAAAATGTTCTACTCAATGATAACTTGGTTAAGGGGCGGGGGGGGGGATGGAGGGCAAGAGAGAGAGAGGGAGAGAAAAAGAAAGAAAAAAAAAGAAATTAAAGACTTTTTAGAATTTAACTAAAATGAAGGCACAACAAACCCAAATTTATAGGACACAATGAAAGCAGTGCTAAGTGGAAAACTCTTAGTTCTGAGTGCCTCCAAAAAGCATACACTAGCAGATCTGGGAACAGACAGAAACCGGAAGGATCGTGCCCCAGACTGCTCTTGGTTCCTGTGTTATGAGGGCTCCAGACAGGACCCACAGAGCATTTTTGGCACCTCTGGACAGTTGGTGGCAGGAATTATTACTTCACCAGGACAATAAGAAGCTGGTCAAGACAGGAATCTGACTTTGGTCCTATACTCTGGAAATCGACTCTCTCCCAGTGGGGTCTGGCTACAAGGTATTCTGGCCTTATGCTTCTTTTAATAATCAACTGGGGAAAAATGCCAGAAGGCATGTACATGTGCTGGAAAATACCTTGATCTTTACAAACTTCCATATGAGAAATTGGAAATTTATGCATTTTTAAGTTTTGGAATTTCCAGGCTATGACTGACTTACATTTGTACAGTGGAAGGGGAATAAAGCCCTCCTTCTTGGGCACTGAATGTATTAATCTTATCAGAAACAACTTATGGAAGAAGAGATCTATTTAGACCTGCAGTTCATCATGGCAAGTAGTGCCATCAGGCAATTGATGCGTCTAGGCACAATGCACCTGATGTCAGGAAACAGAGGCCAAAGAATGTTTCTGTTCCAACAGTTTTCTTCTTTTTATTCAGACTAAGACAACAACTCACATTTAGAGTAGTTCATCCCAACTCAATTAACCTAATCAAAATAACCCTTCAAATAGAATTTTTATCTCTTTGATGATTCTTGATTCTGTCAGGTGAACACCCAATGTTAACCAATGCATTGAGCATCCATGCACAGAAGTGCCTGCCTACACCTCCTCTGGCTGAGGTGTCAGATTCTTGTCAGTTGTCAAGACATTTGGGTACTGAGCTGGACGAAGGACTTCTTCAATGGAACTTAGATGTCTTCTGGGAGCCATTCAAACCTCTTGTACTGTCTCCTTCCAAAACATTTGCCAGATAGTTGTAACCAACCCAGCCTCTTTACAAAAATACTAATCAGCTTCTCAAGAGCACCCACTCCTGATAGCACCTATAGATACTCAAAGAGCACCTATAGATACTCACAGCCTTCATATGGGAGTTCTTAAGACCTTGTGGAGCTGGGCATACTGGCATATGACTTCAACTTTTCCATGCTAGAAATGGCCAAGAGGGTGAACCCTCTAATCTATAGGAAATGGTCATGTAGGTTAATTCTATTTTTGTGTGCATTGCTGTTATAAGATGCTTATTTGTGTCTTATACCATAGGTGTGCCCTCAGCACAGACAAGCAAACCCTCTAAAGAGAGCCCACCCATTTCCTCCCTGCATACCTTCCCTAATGTCCTCATTACCCTGATCCTTGAGCATTTGCTTCTTTATCAAGATATGAACCCCAGACCTAAGAGTTTCTTCTAAGTCAGGAAACACAGAGACAGGTGGTATCAACAGGTTAAATTATGAGAAAAAGTTACTAATTCATATAAATCTTATTTTATAGAATGGGCCATGAAATGTTCTCTGTGGACAGGCCCTTCCATAGATAAATCTTGTTTTTCGATCATCTATCTTGGTTGTTTTTTTTTTTTTTAGTTGTTCTTTTATCTTAGGGTTAGATACTAAAATTGGGAGATATCACACCAAAATAAGACCACCTGTTCCTATCTGATCCTTCTCCCTGTAACTTGGCTACCCATCTCCAATAAGCTAGGCATATCCACATGTTAAAATGAGAAGAAAGGCAAGGATAATTTATTCAATGTGACCATAAAGAAGAAGACTACCAAAAGAAAACACAGACAGTGCCCTGCAAGATATAGGTCCATCAAATAACGTTATCTATAAAACTTCATTAGCTCACAAGTTATGGCCCACACTTGAAAAATGGGATTTCATGAAGCTGAAAAGCTTCCATAACAGCAAAGGAAGCAATCAATCTAATGAAGAACAGAACAGAATGTTTTTGAGCTATATATCTGAAAGACAATTAATATCCAGAATATACAAGAATCCAAAAAAAAAAAAACAAAAACAAAAACCAAAGAGTAAAGAAAACAAATGGCCCAATTAATTAAAAGTGGAATATGAATCTAAGAAGAAGTATCTTTAACACAGTTCAACAGATTTAGCAATTAGAAAAATGCAAATTAAAACTCATTTGCTATCTCATCTTTCTCCAGTCAGAATGGCTAAGATCAACAAAACAACTAGCAGTGAAGTTGGATAGAGTGGGGGGGAAGGGAATCACCATTCAATGATGGTAGGACTGTAACCGATGTAGCGATTCTGAAAATTGGTGTGGTGAGTTCTTAGAATCTAAGATAGATATACCATACGATCCAGCTATAAAACAACCGAGCATATGCCCAAAAGGCTTGGCATGCTACTCCACAGATAATTGATCAGCCACAGTCATTCCATTCTATCCACCATAATGGAAACAACCTTAATATCCTTCAAAAGATGAATGGATGATGAATGTGGTACATATCCACAATGGATTTTTATTCAGCTGTGAAGAAAAATGTAATTATAACATTTTCAGTTACGTAGATGGAAATACAAAACATAATGAATGAGATAACCCTGGTCCGGAAAGAAAAATGTGCATGTTCCCTTTTATTTGTTAACCCTAGTTCCAAACCTTTAGATGTGGGTATTTCACTTAAAGTAAATCCACATACCAGAAAAGTAAAAAGGAAGCATAGGGGGGTGGGCAGAAAGTGCTCTAGTGAGGTGGGAAAATGGGCTGGGAAAAAGAAGGCTGGGAAGGTTGGGAAGGAGCAAAGAGACATAACACTGAAAATGCTTGAAAAGGCCTAGGACAATGTCTGAATTTTTATTTTCTTAAAATATAGGGCTGGCCATTTGGTAGGGATAAGAAATAGATGTGCTCTTCCCTGGGGAAGACTGTTTCTCCTCTTCTCAGCATTCCTTATTTTCTGTAGCTCTGTGAACAGGGTTTTCTTAGCATGCTTATTGTTGCCATGTTTAGGCAATTGTGATAATAAGACATTATGACATGCAAGTAACAGTATAAAAATAAGCAAGTTGTGCTTGTGTCTTTATTCATGTGTGTGTTGTGTACATATATACAGTTTAAATGTACACATTTAATATGTAAATATATACAGTTAAATAAAGTCCACTTGGAATGCTAATGTCAATAGCTATAGACTAATAAAATCCCAAACCCCATGGGTGGATAAACCTATCAAGATACTCCTAAAGGAACATAGGCTATTGCTATTGTTTTTGGTTGCCTCTCTCTTTCTAAAGACTATATAATATGGACATAGGACTTGAAATTGATCTGGGACTGCCTTGAAATCTTCCACCCTTCCCTAAGGAATATCTCCTATAGTGCTGGAAGGTGCTATGCAATGATTAAAGGGGAAAATCTATCAACAGTCCTACCCAGATATAAAGCCTGAGAATTACAACAATTGAGTGGTATAATGCCATGCAACAGTGCCTCTTGTATCTTTGCAGGAACAAAGAGACATGTAACTGGACTTAAGGCCCACTCAATGAGAAGGCATCCATGCCTGTTATTGTAAAGTGCCAACTATATTTGGCAGGTAAAATCATGGGCCCTAGGGGATACTGCCATTTTTTTTTCAAAACCAATACAATTTCTAACTTTCTTACATCCACAGATTAAATATAGAAGAAGTCACTAATTTTAAAGTGAGTTGGAGCAGGCACAAGAGAAATTCAAAAAGAGAGACACAAATACAGATGATGTAAATAGTAGTCATATATAAAATTTTCAAAATAAATTATATATACAGGGTTCCTCTGTAGACCAGGCTGGCCTCAGAGATCTGCTTGTCTCTGACTCCCAAGTGCTGGGATTAAAGTGTGTGCCACTACTGCCCAGTTCAAAACATTTTTTAATTAAACAAAACTGAAGAGAAACAAAGTGGTCCCAGTAACCTATCAAGTAGATTTCCTGGGTCCTGAGGTTCATATTTTAATAAAAAGCTAGAAGTGTGCATAGCTGAGTAGTTCTGATCAAGGTATGCTTGCACCACCACCACTGGCTCTGTTTGGCTCTATCTGCAAAGTGAACTGAGAGTTTGACAGAACTGTATGAAATATTTCTCAGGGACCCAACTCTTGAACTTGGCTCTCATGAGAGCCTCAGTATTTTCTCAACATGACATTCCAAGGGGAATTCTAATTCATGGATACTATCTTTAAATAGTCTGATAGCCAACAAGAACACGGAATATCCTCATTACTGCCAGGACACTTACATCCAGAAATTCATGCTGAATTGATTGCTCCAAGTATTAGTATTGGCTTCTTGGGTCATTATACTAATCTCAATTATCTCATGTAGTTTTCTGCTAAACTTTTAAAAATCTGTGTCTATATATTTCGTTTTAAACATGCAAATAAATATTGTCCAGTAAAGGACTCTGAAGAATTATTACTGATGCCTAATGAAGACAGAAGGTTTTAGCAAAGCAAAATCATGTGCCTAACCAACTTAATGGTGCCATTCTTTTAAGCTGTTTAAAAGTTCTTATTACATCATTTATTCTATAAATGTATTTGGCAAATCTTTTTAAAACATATAATGGAAAGATTAAAAATAGCATTTGAAGCAACTAAACTTCTAAATTAAGGAAGCCTACATACTGAATATGCCAACTTCTAGTTTGTTTCTCAGCCCTTAGATAACGTGTGTGTGTGTGTGTGTGTGTGTGTGTGTGTGTGTGTGTGTGTGTGTGTGTGTGACAGGATATGTGAATGGACCAGGCTAAGAGATGTTCACTAAGGCAGCCACTAACTATGAAGGTAACTTTCCTTCTTGGCTTGCTCCATAGGCTCTCATAAGAAGTGAGACATGCTTCACATATGGGGACTTCATGAAGTCCTTTGCTGCTCCTGTGGAACAAGCTTGCTGTACTGATGGGAAATTCAACAATTAATAGAAAAAATAAAGATGTGGGGTCTTTGTGAAAAAGATTAATCTTAGAATGGAATGTGATGCCTACCTATGCACAAGTCTATTCTAAATGATGTGACAAAGTACCATAGACTGAGCACCTGTAAGAACAGACACATCCTGAAGGACAGAGGCCTCAGATCAAAGCCCCAAGATTTGATCTCTCACGAGTATCTATTCCAGTAGCACAAAAGATTTCCTTCCTGCTATTTGTGTGAAAGGGTGGGTGTTTGTGGACCTTTGTCAGAAGAGAACTAATCATCATCCTTTGGCCTTTGTCTTCATGAGCCCATTATCTACCAAAGCCCCTTTCTCCTAATATTATCATGTTGAGAACAGAGATATCAGAATATTAATTTAGGGGCCACAGATTAAACAGAGACTTGCAACCCCTCAAACTTATACCTCCATCTCTTTCCAGAAAAAATATATGGGGCATTTTTAGGAAGAATCACGATGCTCATGCCTCATCTTAGGAAAACTTAGTTTGATCTCTCTAAGAAAATAATATTTTAGGAAAATGTTCTGTTTCTAAGAGGCACAATTTAAAATATGGCTGACTTCATGATCAGATCTGGCTCTGAAGCTCATCCAAACCTCTCTTAGGGGTGTGACAACAGTAAATTCCTTTAACTCTGAGACTCGACTGATAAATGTTCATACCTATGGTGTAGTGGAAAAAGCTGACTGAGTGACACCTCATCACTAGGCTAGCATCTGACATGGGACGGATGTTCCACTCATAGCAATGATAATTGTCAGTATTCATTTTCTTCCCTCCTTTATAGACCACTCGTGAAGACAAACATTTTGATTAGAAGCATTTACAATTTAAATAAATAAATATCACAAGGAGCACTTGGTTCATTTATGAAGAGAGATGCACATGCTGCTGATATAACATTTAACTATATACAACTGGACAAAGTTCAGTCAATGCTGGCAGGAACCGTGTGTATCAACAGAACAGCTAGGATTGAAACTAGTATAGTATCTATGAAAAACTTTATTTCTATATGAATTATTATTTGAGGATGAATTTCTTGATCTTGAAATCAGTTCAACAGTGAGAGGTGTGCTAGTTTAATTCTGATTTTTGCTCTGAATGAGCATATATATTCAGCTCATGAAAATAAGCCAAGCTCTATAGATATTTATATACTATTGTGCATCAATAAGTAATATAATAAACTTGTTTTAATATATGAAAAAAGTAGAAAACCAGATCCCCTGTTACTGTGGATGTCTTTCTTGTTGATGTTTTGTGATATAAAATAGCAAAACAGAGTTCGCTGGATGTACCACAATAAGAGAAAAACTTCAGAATAAAAGTCAGCTCAACTCTAAAAACAGGAAAGATAGCCTGGGACTTATACATGGTTCATGGACAATGAACACTGAGAATCAGTGGATGAAAATAAATAGAAAAATTCAATAAAAACTCAAAAGATGTGAGTTCATAATATGCATGTCCTTATGACTCTGGGTTACCTTATTCAAGATGATATTTTCTAGTTCTATTCACTTTTGCCTGTAAAATTCATGATGTACTTGTTTTCAATAACTGAATAGTACTTCATAGTGTAAATGAAAAACACTTTCTGTATCCATTTTTTGGTTGAAGGACACCTGGATTGCTTCCAGTTTCTGAGTGTTATGAATAAGTCTGCTACAAACATAGTAGAGCATGTATACTCAAGGTATAGTGGGGATATTTTGTGTATATGCTTAGGAGTGGTGTAGTTGAGTCTTCAGGTAAAACTATTTCCAATTTTCTGAGAGACTGCCAGATTAATTTCTTGCAGACATAAGGCTATATTAACTGTTCTTTGAGTAGCTATGACACAGCAGTGGACAGAAATAGAAGCATATACCCACAGCCAAACATTAGATAGAGGATGGAGACACCTATGGAAGAGCTAGGGGAAGTATCAAAAGTTCAGAAGTAAATGGGAACTTCACAGGAGCACTAACAGAGTCACCAAACTTAGACTCCTGGGAGCTCTCAGAATCTGAGCCACCAAACAAGAACATACATGAGCTGGAAGGAGACCCTCAGGCACATATGTAGCAAACAGGCAGCTCAATATGGTGGTGTACGGAAACCCAGAGGGTTCCTGTTTCCTCAAAGGAGAAGAGAAGAAGAGATGTGGGGAAAAAACTCAGTGAGGGGGGACCGGGTAGAATAGTGTTTTGACAAAATAATAATAATAATAATAATAATAATAATAATAATAATAATAATAATAATAATAATAATAACCTCAAATAATTGGAAATTATGGCTTAAATAATCTAGTGAGAACCACTGTGATAAACCCATTACACATCAGTCTGATGAGATGGCTGATTATTATTGGGTCTCTTTCAGTCATAGGTCTCTGATTGAAATGCCTTTGGGAAGATCCAGTTAAGGATATAAAACTAAGTCATGCCATAGAGTAGTAGGGGCCTAAGTCTAAAAGTGATACATGACAGTTTGGGATGGGAAATCGGAAGAGCCAAACCATACTCAAGTCCTTAGGATGTGTAAAACAAAGCTAACTTCGTCCCAAAAAGCTGGAGTGAGAGCTGTTGCCAGTGAGGAGTGCAATAACCAGATTAAGAACCAGAGGGTCAGGTAGAAGCTAGGCTCAAGGGTCATTTTCCACAGACCAGAGCATGTATGTAGCTCAAATCCTGGAGTCACATGGTCTGGTGCAGGTCATCCACTAACTTAACAATCTTAAGAGACTGTTCACCTCTGAAATACTCTGTGTCCCTTCTCTGTGAAAATATGGGTATTAGCTAAGAGCTGAGCCACTGCAAGGCTTGAATTAGTTGAGACCACAAATCCCTTTGCGTGCTGTATGAACTGTGGTATATGAAGTCCTTCTTCAATGATGCCCAGCTGTGTCCTCATGTCAGCGAAACTGGAAATCATATTATGTGTGCTAATTAAGTTTTCAATTAGCCTATTGGAGAATCAAGTACACAATGATGTAAAAGAATTTAAATTCACTCCAGTGTAGAATGGAGGAATTGATCAGTCCTGGGAGGTCAAAGGGATCACAGCATTAAAGACTATAGAGTGAAAACACCAAGGTTCAGGAAAGAATCTTGGAACTTTGGTGACCTTGAGTGAGAGAGACTTGAATTATACGTAATATAATATTCATGTAACCTTCTGTTAAGTAATGATTTGGGGGGTCCCAGTGCAGAAACCAGAATTAGGAAAGAAAAATACTGTGCAATGTAATAGAGGAGGAAGATATCTGATATATGGCAAAACTGATGGTTTCAGTTTTATGGTTTCTGGACGTCAACCCATCACTGGTACCTCATTTGCTGAGTCAGATATCTCTTAAGGTGAATTGATCTGTGTCTCCAGAGACACTGCCATGGTCAAGGTTCTGAAGACACTAGCTACTACCCTCACAATGACATGTCATCTGGGCCCATCTTGGAAGCTTTAGAAGCTTATGACTGTTGCTTAATGATTGTTTAGAGGTATCTTCCCAACAAGCACACATGTGGGGGTCATGTTACCAGGTGCAGTGGGCTGATTTCTTTAGCTGAAGCATTGTGAGGCAGGAAGATCCCAGATTGACTACAAAACTTGGGAGCATGTAGAAAAAGACCTCCTGAGTTTCTGTGCATACAACAGTTATACTTTTAAAGCATGAGAATGTGCACAGCTGAGGCGACTATTCTGAGGATATAGCAAGAGGTATATCACAACTGCAGGGAGAGTTGCTGGGAGGTAGACAGTGTCAGAAATGATTGATTTAGGCTCTCAGAGGCTTACGTGAACAGCTTTAACAGAACCCATCAACTAAAGGATGTAATGATTTCCTTAGTATTCCATCCCAAAGTACCAATAAAATAGAGGCCTCTAATATCTGAATGTAGCGATCTTATTAAAATGATGAATGGCCTCTCTCATTCTCATTAGTTTGTAGCTCAGGGAGAAGAGGCAAATGTGGCTGCCTACAAAGGACAAAACTCAAGCCAAAGAAATAGCCCAACAGTCCTGAACTTAAAGATGGATGAACTTTGTTTCAAACACTGAGAACACCAAGGACCAGAAAAATAGCTTGGGCTGAGCTGATGGGCTCAGCATAAAGACAGGAGCATGGATTACAAAAAGGCCCTTTTCTCAAGCACATATTTAACTACCAGGGTTCACTGCTTAGAGCCTGCTCCTGCTTGTCTCTGCCCCCATTTTGATCTATGACATTAAAATAGTCAGTTCCCCTTCCCGAGAGCCTCAGGTTCCATGAGATCTTAAATTCTTTTGTTCTCTAAAGTGCTACAGATTGGCTAATCTTTCCAAAGTCTGTGATGGGCTATCCACAAGAATATGAATAATAATTTTTAGAATAGATTATTGGAGAATTGGATATACATAGATATCAAGGAATATAGACTGAAGCCCATAAAGTATAGCTGGCTTGGCTTAAAAACTAGGGAGTGGCAGAGATCATCTGTCTACAGCCACATCCTCTATGAGTAGCAGTTGTCATTTCCCTTGATGCACATCCACATTTAGAGCTGTAAAGAGTGCTTGCCAACATTTGCAATGTTTTCTGTGCACACATAGAAAGTCACATCTTAGCATGCCATTGTCACTAATATCAAACTCAACTTCCTGTATTTAAAAATGGATAAAAATAATGAGTTTGTTATTTTCTGGCATTAATCATCTGAGAGCAAAGATAGTGGTCACAGACAAGAGACACGTTGTTAAAATCAGGTGTTTCCTGCTATGTCACTCCACATTGTGTAAAACCATAGCTTGCAAGGCCTTCTTTCTCCTAGATGTCATTGTACAAAGCAGCATCTGGTTCCATTTGAAATACAGATCAGAGGACATGATGTCAAAGAACATAATGGCTATATCTTCTTATGCACATAAACACCATCATCTGCCCAGGACCAACCAATCACAGATATAGTCTTAAACTCACCTTATTTATCAGTTAATTGAGGCCATCTGACACATGGACGTATTAAAATCACACCAGAAAGAATAGGCCCAAATACATCAGACAGATTATGAAAGCAGTTCTGCTTTTTCAATCAGACACAGAAAAGCCATGTTTTACACACTCATGTATTCAGTATGAAGGATTCACCCTGGAGTGAATGAAGAATACTTATAAATACACCATAAACAGAAGTAATGCAAGCCTGATATGTCCAAGGCATCTGTCTTTATACTATCTTTAGAACATGCTTTAAAATAAACACTCATACAGATACAGCTGAGCATGCTTGCAGCTAACCACCGGACTGAACACGGGGACTCCAGTGAAGGTGCTAGAGAAAGGACTGAAGGATATGAAAGGATTTGCAACCTCATGGGAAGAATATTATTAACCAACCAAACCCTCCAGTACTCCCATGGACTAAAACACCAACCATTGAGCACACATAAAGAGACCTATGGCTCCAGTTAGATATGTAGCAGAAGATAGCAGTGTTTGGCATTAATGTGAGAAGAGGCCTTAGGTCCAGTGAGAGTGCATTTTCCCAGTGTAGGGGAATGCCAAGGCACTGAGGTGGAGAGGATGATTGAGAGAGGGTGCACCTTTGTGGAGACAAGTGGAGGAGGAGGGAGAAGAGGAGTGGGGTAGTGGGGAAGAAGGGAATAACATTTGAAATATAAATACAGAGAATATCTAATAAAAAAGAAAAGACTCCAGAAGAGTCCTTCCTTTATTCCTGATGTTGCAAATGTATACAATGCCCTCATCTAGACACCACTACTGTCACCAAATAGGAGCACACTTAACTTTGAAATGGTGATAGCCCCTAACAACCATTCACCCTAGACTCATCTGGAGACTAAAAAATAAACCATTAATTGTGCCTGGGATTAGAAAATCAAATCAAATAAATATAATCAAGTAAGTATTCCAAGCCTGAGGGATACTAGAAATCTATGATTCAACTACCTCTACAATACAACCTAAACCTTAAATGAAAACACTCTTAACTCATACTCTAATGGAAGGCCACACATTCAAGAGTGTTTAGACAGCACAGTTTGTCTTAATAAAAGGCTAAAAGAGTACAAAGTTGACTGGGTAGAAAAGGTGGTGAATTTTGGTATAGTTGGGAGTAAAGGGGTGATTATAAGAAAAATAGCTTGTACTTATAAAACTATTAAGAAGAAAAATGCACTCCTGATAAGATCTCTTATTCCAAGTGCTTATAAGTTATATATTCTATTTCTTTCTCTGATTAACTTTTAGGACTAGTGATACTATAAAATATTTATTAGGTAATTGTGCCCATTTTCTGGCATGTAACTCCCAAGTAATTTCTACAATCATTGTTGGAATATTCAAAGAGCTAAGTTTGTTTTCTAGAGTAAAAATTGACTACTTTGGGATGATATATATGTTGCTTCAGAATGGTATTTGGTTTCTCAAAATATTAAGTCAATACTACATGACTGAACCTAGTAATTCTGTGTCCTACTTTAAGAGAAAGTACAGGTTAAAGGTTAAGTTGATAAATAACTTAACCTTTATTTAAATATGCATGCCACTGTAATTCTATTAGTTGGATTTCGTTCCTATGATTACATACACAAAATGAAAACTATGAAAAAATCAGGTTATGAGAGAGATTTATGGGAGAACCATTTTGATTTATGGTTCCAAAAAGAGCGTTCATAATGACCAGGGATACATGGCAGCAAATGGCGAGAGCAGAAATCCGAGAGGCCATATCTTCCACTGACCAAGCATAAAGCAGAGAAGGAATTGGAAATGGGAGAAGGTTTAACTCTTAGGGCCTCTCTGAGTAACCTACTTACTTTAGCGAGCTACACTAGCTAAAGATCCTCCCTAAACAGTGCCAACAACTACTAATCAAAAATTGAAATCCCTATGACCTTAAGGGACATCATTAAACCATCACATTTCACTCACTGGCACCCCATAGGTTCATGAATATGTAATAATTAATACATTTTGTACACACTTAAAAGGCTCACAGACTCAATGCTGTTTAAAAGGACAAAATATTTTCAGAGACGAGAGGAAATACCTTATTTTAATTAAAAATTTTCCATACAGATGTTTTAATTATTTATTCCTCCTTTAGTTCAACCCAGAACCTGCAACACCTCACTAATCACTCAACTTTATGCTTTTTGTCTCTCTTAAAAAAACAAACAAAAACAAAAACAAAAACAAAACTTCAACAATAAAAACTAAGAGATATTTAAAACCCACAAAACTGAAATCAAAAATCCAACAAGAACAAAAATCTCAAAAAAAAAGCAGAAATGAGACCAAAAAAAAAAAAAAAAGTCTACAAAAATACCATTAAGTTAGTTGGGGTTTTTGCTTTGTTTTTTATTGTCCAACTAATCCTGGGTATGTGGACTACCTTGAAGTATGGTTCTACACAGGAGGAGAATACATTAGAAATAAAATTACTTTCTTTGCCAGTGGGTATCAACTGCAGATAGAGTCTTGATTAGGAGTGGGAGCTCACGACTGCCTTTACTTGTCAGTGCTGGGACTCCATCTGACTTAAACCTATGCAGGTTCTATGTGTGTTACCACAGTCTCCATAATTTTATATAAGCTTCAGTTCTATAGATTCAGGAAAACAAAAATTCCTTGAAATCCACCATTACCTATGCCTCTTATAATATCCCTGCTTCCTTTTCCAATAGATTCCTGAACCTTGAGAAGAAAACTTAATGAAGACATCCCATTTAGGACTGCGTGCCCCCAAATCTCTTATTCTCTGTACACTATCCATTTGTGGGTCTCTGTGTTAATCCACATCTACTATAAGAAGCTACACCTCTGATGATAATTGAAGAAGACATTGATCTATGAGTATAGCAGTATGTCTCCAAAGTCAAATTTTTACTATGTTTCTTTAGCAGAATACTACTAGTATGTTTTTACCCCAAGGCCAATGACCTGCCCAATCTCATGTATTTGTCACTCTAACAGTGTCAGATATTGGTTCTTTCTCATGGGGTAAGCTTTAAAACCAATTAGAAAGTGGTTGGTCACTCCCCTGTTATTTAGGTCACTATTGTACCAATATATCTTCCAGGCAGGTCACTGTTGAAGGTTGAAGGATTTGGAGTTAGAAGGTTTTTGATGATTTCCTTTCTCCTTCATTAGTGTGAAGAGTGACTTCCAGTACCATGAATGCTGCCAGTACAGGTAAAACTTCAAGTTAAGCACCAGCTCCACTTCTTCATTTTCAGTGACACATAAAAGTGTTCTTTCTCTTCAGTAATAGATCAATGCAATAGCTTAATTTTAAGCCCTGCAAAATATAAATATAATTATATACTTTTAGCATACAATGGTACACAATATGCATCTCCAGTCCAAAGGGAAAGAATAAGGGTATAGTGAGGAAAGACTAAAACCCATCAGACCAAAACCCCTTAATGTGGGTCCATTCCTGGTACCTAGGATCTTGGTTTCATGAAGATTAGACAACTCTACTTTTCCAGCTTTGCTTTCCTATACTATTTCTTTCTTGGGCTGGCTTTTCTCCCTATATGCAGTCGTCTTTGGCAGATCTCCTTTGGCTCTGGAGTCTGCATTATAACTCAGGCTTCAATTTCATGGTTTCATACAATAGCCTAGTATAGATTTCTCACAGAGACTTACATGCCATACATGGTCTGGTCTCAGAAGCTTTCTGATATGATGGAATAAAAACACATAAATATTGTACCCTCCTTTTATACCTCTAAAGCCAGTTTTATGAGGATGGTACTGTCAAGTTCAGCTGACAGCTTGAGATGGCCACTTGCCCACTACTACCACATTTATAGCAGCTTTTATGTGTTAAAATTGCTAAGAATAAGAAAGCTCTTATGCTTTCTTCTTTCATAAGTTAGAAGCTCAGCATAAAGGTGCCTTTTCCCTGAAGGTACCCTTATCACCATTTCAGTGCAGAGAAGGATACCTTAATGGTACTATTTTCTCCAATTACAGTCTCTTTTATAACCCATGCTCTGACTGCATCATTAAGTTTTTCAGTGCTCTCTTCCTCTCCACACTGTACATTTTGTACCTCTTTCTGCCCAATTTGTTCTTTTTCATTGTAGACCCACAAAGTATTATCATTAATAACCATGTAACAGACTTAACAGTATGCTCTTATGTAAATTGTCAGGGCATGGGCAGAAAACATGCATATTCTTTGCCAAAATATCACATGAATAGTTTCTAGTATGGTTGCTATTAGAGACTTGGTTCTCCTTTGAAACCTCATGAGCCAGGCAGCCACAATCTGCATTACTCTCTATTATTGTCTTTCAAGTTCCTACAAAATTATTCTGTTTAAGCTATGCTTATATTATTCAACAACTTTTCTCATCCACAGTTTGAAAGTTCTTTATATTCCTCAAAAAAAAAAAAAAAATATGATCAGGTTCTTTTAGTTTCAACAAGTTTTGTAGCAATTACTATTTGTTGCTGTTATAACACAACAAACTAAAAGTAACTTACAAAAGAGTTTAATTGACTTACCATTCTGAAGGAAAAATCTCTAGTGTCAGGGGAGTCATGGCAGAAGTAAGGTAGAACAGAAAGTTGAGATATTACATCTTCAAACACACACACACACACACACACACACACACACACACACACATACACACACACACACACACACACAAAAGCATAGAGAATGAATGGGAAGTGGGTGACTATAAACTCGCAAAGCCCTACCTAGTGATGTACGTATCCTAGAAATGCTATATCTCCCAAGGGTTCCAAAACTTCTCCAAAAAGCACCACAGCTAAGAACTGAATCTTCAGATCCATAGAGGTAAATCACAAGAGTAATGAATCTTGCATTAAAGGAAGAACCAAAGAAATGAAAATGAAAAACTATTTTTGAAATTCTATCTCTCCCTTTTCATAACGAAAACAGAGATGCACAAAATTTTTTATAGTAACATATACAAGATTTTGGACATATGACCAGGAGTGGAGTTACTGAGCTTTATGGTAGTTTTATTTTTAGGTGGTCGAAAAATCTCCATACTTATTTACATAATAGCTATCCAAATATACACATCCCCTAACAGTGAATGAGGGTTCTCCATTCCCCACATCTTTTCCTGTGTTGTTTGCTTTCTTTCTCCCTCCCTGTCTCTTGTTTGTTTGCATGATGAAAATCTAGGAAATAAAAGTAGCCTAGATAGCCATCAATAGATGCATAGACAATAAAGATGTGATGCGTAAAGACAACGTAATTTTGTTCATCCATGAAGAAAAATAAAATTATTCAACTTACAGGAAAATATATGGGACAAAAAAACATTGCTAGGTAGCAGAACTGCGTGTTCACACCTTCATTCCACAGCTCTGCCTGTCTTTCAGAAGGTCTTCTTTAACTAGCGACACAGGTGAGACACCCCAACCCCCACACTAACTGGAATGTCACAGAGCCTAGCAGACATGTGATCTGTCTTGAGCTGATGGAGCAGCATTACCCTTTCAGTCCAAAACTCTACGTGGCCCCACAGCAGATCTGCTTTCCCATTACCATACCTCACACCCTGCCTGTCTCCAGCAGAACTGCTCTAAACAGGGACGTGGGACCCCACAGACTCCAGCAGGTTTTGTCCCACCCTGTCATTGCCCAATCTCCCTTCGGGTCCACACCTCCACTTGCACTCAGGAAGATTGTCATTCCTGCCTCCCCTCCCAACAACCCTTCTTGTCTCATGGAAAGCCACCCCTAACCAGAGACATAGCATTGCCTGCCTCCCAGGAAACCTGCTCTAATCCCAGACATTTCATTCCACATGTGTTCCAAGAGGCCTGATCCAAACCTGGTCACCCAGACCAGTTACCACCAGAGACAACCGGATGATGAAAGGCAAGCAAAAGAAAGTAATCAACAGAAATTAAATAAATTTGACCCCACCAGAATCCAGCTTTTCTACTACAGCAAGCCCTAGATACCCTAACATGTGTGAAAAGAAAGATTCTGGCCTGAAACCCATTCTCATGAAGATGATAAAGCCTTTCAAAAAGATACTAATAATTCCCTGAAAGAAATGAAGGAAAACACAAACAGCTAAATGCCCTTGAAGGGGACAAAAATCCCTTAACGAAAGACAGGAAAATACAATCAAACAGGTGAGAAAAATGAGGAAAAAAATAGAACACCTTAAAATGGATATAGAAACAGGAAGGAAATTACAAATAGAGGCATTTCTGGAGATGGAAAAACTAGGAAAGAGAAAAGGAAATACAGACACAAGTATTACCACCAGAATCCAAGAAGTGAAAGAGAATTTCATGAAGTCATTGTTTCTAATAGCTGAGTAGTACTCCATTGTAAAAATGTACCACATTTTCTGTATCCATTCCTCTGCTGAAGGACATCTAGGTTCTTTCTGCTTCTGGCTATTATAAATAGGGCTGCTATAAACATAGTGAAGCATGCGTCCTTGTTATATTTTGTACCATCTTTTGGGATTACGCCCAGGAGTTGTATAGCTGGGTGTTCAGGTAGTACTATATGTAATTTTCTCAGGAATCTCCAGACTGATTTCCAGAGTGGTTGTAGCAGATTGAAATCCCACCAACAATGAAGAAGTGTTCGTCTTTCTCCTCATCCTCCACAGCATCTACTGTCACCTGAGTTTTCAATCTTAGCCATTTTGACTGGCGTTAGGTGGAATCTCGAGGTTGTTTTGATTTGCATTTTCTTGATGAGTAAGGATGTTGAACATTTCTTTAGGTACTTCTCAACCATTTGATATTTCTCAGTTGAGAATTGTTTGATTAGTTCTGTACCCCATTTTTAATAGGGTTGTTTGATTCTCTGGAGTCTAACTTCTTTAGTTCTTTGTATATATTGGATATTAGCCACCTATCTGATGGAAGATTGGCAAAGATCTTTTCCCATTATGTTGGTTACCATTTTGTCCTAATAACAGTGCCCTTTGCCTTATAGCAGCTTTGCAATTTTATGAGGTCCCACTTGTCATTGGTGTTCTGTTCAGGAAATTTTCCCCAGTGTCCAGGTGTTCAAGGCTCTTCCCCAATTACTCTTCTATCAGTTCCATGTATCTGGTTATATGTGGAGATGCTTGATCTGCTTGGACTCGAGCTTTGTACAGAGTGATGAGCTTGGATCAATTTGCATACTTCTACATGCTGACTGCCAGTTGAACCAGCACCATTTGTTGACAATGCTAATTTTTTTTACCACTGAATGTTTTTAGCTCCTTTGTCAAAGAACAATTGACCACAGGTCTATGGGTTCATTTCTGGATCTTCAATTCTATTCCATTGATCTACTTGCCTGTCTCTGTAACAATACCAGTTTTTATCACTATTACTCGGTAATACAGCTTGAGGTCAGGAATGGTGATTCCCCTAGAAGTTCATTTACTGTTGAGAATAGTATTCACTATCTTGGGTTTTTTGTTATTTCAAATGAATTTTAGAATTGCTCGTTCTAACTCTATGAAGAATCAAGTTAGAATTTCGATAGGGATTGCATTTGATCTGTAGATTGTTTTTGACAAAGTGGCCATTTTAACTATATTAATCATGCCAAGCCATGAACATGGGAGATATTTTTTAAACGACTTTATTTTACAAAACAAAGATAAATGTACAGATTTTAAACATTTTTTGCTTAAAATTATACATTTTTGTCAGTACTGTTTTTTCAGATATTAAAATAATTTTTACATAAAACTATGTGAATATATTTTTTAGTCAGTACTTGATTTTTTCGAGGGCTTGACAGTATGTATTGAAAACCTAATAGTTACCATGAGCGTAAAGTACATGCAAAACAAAACGCAATATGGAAATAGTCAAAGTCTTCTTGTTTTGTAAATATATTTTTTTTGTTTTCTTTATTTCTTGGACTTCATACAGTCTGTGAGTTGTTTCTGGGGGAGTGCAAGCCTCTGGGGTTAGCATCCCAATATCAGTGACTGCATATTATGTCTGTTCTTTTGTGACTGGGTTATCTCACTCAGGATGATATTCTCTAGATGCAGCCATTTTCTTAAGAATTTGGTTAAGTCATTGTTTCTGGTGGCTGAGTAGTTTTCCATTGTGTATATGTACCACAATTTTTGTATCAATTCATCTTCTGAAGGACATCTGGGTTCTTTCCAGCTTCTGGCTATTATAAATAGAGCCGCTATGAACATTGTGGTGCATATATCTTTGTTGTGTATTAAAGTGTCTCTGGGGTATATGCCCAGAAGTGGAATAGCTGGGTCTTCAGGTAGTATATATCCAATTTCTTGAGGTATTGCCAGACTGATTTCCAGAGTGGTTGTATTAGTTTGCAACCCCACCAACAGTGGAGAAGTGTTCCTCTTTCTCCGCAGCCTCGCCAGCATCTGCTGTCATCTGAGTTTTGGATCTTGGCCAATCTGACTGGTGTGAGGTGGAATCTCAGGGTTGTTTTGATTTGCATTTCCCTGATAGCTAAGGATGTGGAGCACTTCCTCTGATGTTTCGCGGCCATTCGGTGTTCCTCAACTGGAAACGTTTTGTTTAGCTCTGTACCCCATTTTTTAATAGGGTTATTTGATTCTCTGGTGTCTAGCTTTTTGAGTTCTTTGTATACCTTGGATATTAGGCCTCTATCTGATGTGGTGTTGGTAAAGATCTTTTCCCATTCTGTTGGTTGCCGTTTTGTTTTCTTGACAATATCCTTAGCCTTACAGAAACTTTGCAATCTCATTAAGTCCCATTTGTTAATCTTTGACCTTAGAGCTTGAGCCATTGGTGTTTTGTTCAAAAAATTTTCTCCTGTGTCTATGTGTTCTAAGGTTTTCCCTACTTTCTCATCTAATAGTTTCAGTGTATCTGGTTTAATGTGGAGATCTTTGATCCACTTACACCTGAGCTTTGTACAAGGAGATAAGAAAGGGTCTATTTTCATTCTTTTGCATGCTGAGTGCCAGTTGGACCAGCACCATTTGTTGAATAGGCTGTCCTTTTTCCATTGAATGTTTACTGCTCCTTTGTCAAAAATCAGGTGACCATATATGTAAGGGCTCATTTCTGGATCTTCTATTCTATTCCATTGATCCACATGCCTATTTCTGTAGCAGTACCATGCAGTTTTCAGCACAATTGCCTTGTAATATAGCTTGAGGTCAGGGATAGTGATTCCCGCAGATGTTTTTTTGGTGTTGAGGATGGATTTAGCTATTCTAGGTCTTTTGTTATTCCATATGAAATTGCACATTGATCTTTCCAGTTCCATGAAGAACTGGGTTGGAATTTTGATGGGGATTGCATTGAATCTGTAGATTGCTTTTGGTAGGATGGCCATTTTTAAGATGTTGATCTTTCCAATCCATGAGCATGGGAGATCTTTTCATTTTCTGAGATCCTCCTAAATTTCTTTCTTTAGAGGTTTGAAGTTCTTGTCGTACAGGTCCTTCACTTGCTTAGTTAGAGTCACACCAAGGTATTTCATAGTTTTTGTGATGATTGTGAAGGGTACCTTTTCCCTAATTTCTTTCTCCACATGTTTGTCCTTTGAGTATAGGAAGCCTATTGATTTGTTCGAGTTAATTTTGTATACAACCACTTTGCTGAACTTGTTTATCAGCTGTAGGAGTTCTCTGGTGGAATTTTTGGGGTCACTCAAGTACACTATCATGTCATCGGCAAAAAGTGATGTTTTTATCTCTTCCTTTCTGATTTGTATCCCCTTGATCTTCTTTTTCTGTCTAATTGCTCCAGCCAGGACTTCCAGTACTATGTTGAATAGGTAGGGGGAGAGTGGACAGCCTTGTCGAGTCCCTGATTTTAGTGGGATTGCTTCAAGTTTCTCGCCACTAAGTTTGATGTTGGCTGTTGGTTTGCTGTATATTGCTTTTATTATGTTTAGGTATGTACCTTGGATTCCTGTTCTTTCCAGGACTTTTAACATGAAGGGGTGTTGGATTTTGTCAAATGCTTTCTCAGCATCTAGTGAGATGACCATGTGATTTTGATCTTTGAGTTTGTTTATATGGTGGATTACATTGATAGATTTCCTTATATTAAACCATCCCTGCATCCCAGGGATGAAGCCTACTTGGTCATGATGAATGATCGTTTTAATGTGTTCTTGGATTTGGTTTGCAAGGATTTTGTTCAGTATTTTTGCATCAATGTTCATAAGTGAGATTGGTCTGAAGTTCTCTTTCCTTGTAGGGTCTTTGTGTGGTTTAGGTACGAGGGTTATTGTAGCCTCAAAAAATGAGTTGTGTAATATTCCATCTGATTCTATCTTTTGGAATAGTTTGGCGAGTATTGGTGTTACATCCTATATAAATGTCTGATAAAATTCTGCACTGAACCCTTCTGGACCTGGGCTTTTTTTGGTTGGGAGGCTTTTGATGACTTCTTCTATTTCTTTAGGTGTTATAGGGTTATTTAGATGGTTTACTTGGTCCTGGTTTAACTTTGGGACCTTGTATCTGTCTAGGAATTTGTCCATTTCTTCCAGATTTTCCAATTTTGTGGAGTATAAGTTTTTGTGGTAGGATCTGATGATTTCTTGAATTTCCTCAGTTTCAGTGTTATCTCTCCACTTTCCTTTCTGATGTTGTTAATTTGTATACTCTCTCTTTGCCCTCTAGTTAGTCTTGCTAGGGGTTTATCAATCTTGTTGATTTTCTCAAAGAACCAACTCTTGGTTTTGTTGATTTTTTCAATGGTTCTTTTTGATTTTATTTGGTCTATTTCTGCCCTAATTTTGATTATTTCTTGTCATCTTCTTAGATTTTCAATTTCTTCCTTCAGAGACTAGAAGCAGTTATCATACAGATTTTTTAACTTGCTTTATTAGAGTCAAACCAAAGTATTTTATATTATTTGGGACTATTCTGAAGGGTGTAAATTCCCTAATTTTTTTCTCAGCCTGTTTAACCTTTGAGTAGAAGAAGGCTACTGATTTGTTTGAGTGAATTTTTTATCTAGCCACCTTGCTGAAGTTGTTTATCATCTGTCTTAGTCAGAGTTTCTGTCTTAGTCAGAGTTTCTGTCTTAGGCAGACCTGTCATAATTACACCTGACTTCTCAACAGAGACTCTAAAAGCCAGAATATCCTGGACAGAAGTCTTACAGACCTTAAGAGACCACAGATGCCAGTTCAGACTACTATAGCCAGCAAAAAAAACCACATCACCATAGATGAAGAGCCTTGATGTGCCAGGGTAGGAGGATATTAGAGTGTACTCTAGCCTTTCAGAAAAGGATACGGAGTATAGGGGAAGAAATGTGAGAAGGGGTACCCAAGAGTGTGGCCACAATCAGGTATGGGTAAAGACAGAAGAGATAGCCAGATGACCAGAAAAATAAGTGAAAATAAATAAATACATAGCTGATAGATAGATGGATAGATAGATAGATAGATAGATAGATAGATAGATAGATAGATAGATAGATAGATAGATCGGTCGATAGATAGATAGATAGATAGATAGATAGATAGATAGATAGATAAATAGATAGATAGATAGATGGGTAGGTAGGTAGGTAGGTAGGTAGGTAGGTAGATAGATAGATAGATAGATAGATAGATAGATAGATAGATAGATAGATAGGTAGGTAGGTAGGTAGGTAGGTAGGTAGATAGATAGATAGATAGATAGATAGATAGATAGATAGATAGATAGATAGATGGGTAGGTAGGTAGCTAGGTAGATAGATAGATAGATAGATAGATAGATAGATAGATAGATAGATAGATAGATAGATAGGAAAAATGAATTCTTAATATCAAGTCAGGTTGTTTGCCATTAGAAATTAAAGTTGTCTTGTGAAGACATCTCTTAGTAACATAATCCATTTTGTAGAGGAAAATCTAAGAGTTGTGTGAGCGTGAGTCTACATATAAACACTGGAAACTAGATGGACAAAGAACACAGGGACAAAGGTCAGAGGATCAATACTTTATTGTTCAATTGCATCATAATCATCCTTTGGCAAGGTCTTTGGCTATTTGATTCTTTCCCATTGGCCACAAATATTATATGTACACAATCTGGAAGCTACTTAACCCAGCTTAAAAGCTGAATAAATTTCAAGTAAAACCAGATCCTAACTTCACAAACACTTGGACATCCTATGAGGAAGACAGGCCATAGACTATGAGAGGATGTGAGGATGCAGAAGCTTGTAGCGGGTACGGGTTATAGAACAGTAAAATCACTGGTTAAGACAGGTTCTCCAGGACCTGTGGTGTCCCCCTTGCATGGTCACATAGACTATCACTTGAAGTAGAATAATTTGGTTCTAGAAAAGCAGATCTTTTGGCTTCTTCATAGCATTTTATGAAGACAAGTTCAGACTTGAGTTACAGAAGATTACATCACTATCATCAGCACCAGACTTCACCACGACCTGAAATGCTATGTGACTAAGTCCCTTTGTGTTTTTTGTCAGCACATGTTTAAGCTTCACATTTCCAACACTTCTCTACTCCCTTATCCTCTCTTTTTCCTGTTTGACTCAGTTTTCTTGGGAATATGATGAGAAACAGAGGTTCCCTTGCACCTTTTGCTGATTGCTCCAGTATATCTTCTTTCCTGGATTTTCCTTCCTCTTTATTTCTCCAACTTTTCTTTCTCCACTTTTGCTGATGTCTCAGAGAATAAGCCATACAAGATAGACATAAATACTCCTCTTCTCTTACTATCTGGCATATAGTCCTGATGGTACTTCAGAAATAGAAGGCCTTGTAAAATGATCTCCAAGAACAAGAGTAGCAGCTAGAGTTGAAGAGCAGAAACCCTCTCTTTTTTGTTCTTTTGCCCACCTCCTGTGTCTTATATTCTCAAAAGAAAGAAAAACAGAGAGTGAGTGTGATGGTTTTTTATTAACTCATCATGGTTATAAAGTGCTCACTCCACTATTTCTGTTGGTAAAAGTTTAAACTTAACGTGACTGGACAATTTAGCACATGTGAAAATTAACTCAACAGGCTGATCCATTTCACTGCATTATTCAAAATGACTTTATTTGAAATTTCAATATTATTCAGGCTAGCATGCCATATTATATTTATCACTATGACTCCTATAACAGATCACACAAATGCAGAGGCTCAAAGTAATACAAGAGCTCCAAATACCAGTAATGTCAGTTGTAGCTCAATGTGCTACATCTTCATGTAAGCAAATCTGATTGCTTTGAGGGCACACTCATCCCTTTGCTCCATATCTTCCATCTACTTTCCGTATCGTTAGCACAACATCTTCAGAGGCCTCTTTTCTATTCCTCCTGTATAATACCTCCTTTCTCTGTTTTTTAAAACCTCTGTGATGACACTAGGCCTACTTGGATAGTTGGAAGCAATCCTCCTATCCTGATGTCATTTGGTTGATCTTTCATCTTCAGCAAAGCTTCTTTTATGCCCATAAGTTCTGAAGAAAAATCTAGAATTCTTCCAGGGCTGGGGGGGGAGTATTACTTTGCTTAGTTTATATTTTCCTTTCTCACAGCCCTTTAACATTAGAGAAAATGCACTTGTCAAGATGTGGGAGAAAAACCAAGCCAGGATCTTGGATAGTTTGCCTTATTTGAGATTTTCCACTTGTTTTACTTGGAGCAGCTGTGCCAGGTTAGGACTGGAACAACCACTCAAGGTTTAAGAGCAGATCCAGAACCCAACAGTTTGTCATTTTTATTATTTGGCCACTGTGTATGAGATGACGTAGTGTGGGTAGCAAATGGCTCACCAAATAATACACTGTCAGTACAAATTTAATAGGACCAATTACTGTGGTCTATGCAACATCTAGAAACAATGGCTATCTGGAAAGTCTTCCTGTTTCTTTCATTCTCCCTGACAAAGAAGCACTGAATGCCATTTCATGACTCTGATATGTCAGAATCAGAATCGTGATGTTATAAGTTGTCTCCTTCATCTGTATCTACTACAAAGCAAAAGCTCAGTAACTATTGAAGACTAAAAAACCTCAAACCACTAAGGTACCATGTACCAGTTGATGCTGAGAGTAGGAATGTGGGTGGCATAGGGGAGGTAGTCAGTGGGCCTTGTTTTATGGTGACAAGCATAATCTCTCTGATGTAGGAGCCCTGTTCTGACAAGCTAGTCATTTTCTCTGTCCTCAAGTAGCCTGAAGTCTAGTAGGAGGCAATGTGGTGGCTAATTATGGCTGACAACTTGACTGCATCTGAAATCAACTAAAACACAGGCTGCCAGCACTCCTGTGAGGGAGGGTCTTAATCAGGTTGTTTTAAGTGGAATGATTCGCCCTAAATGTGGGTAGCACCATATGGTGGCAGCCCATATAAAAGAACACAGAAGAAAACTTTACTGTTTGCCTGCTTGCCTTCACTTTTGCTGTCAAGTAGAGCTATCCTGTTGCTATGACATTCCTTCGATGATAGTAAAACCAGCCTTTTGGGGGATCCAATGTAGGTTGAAGGCCAGCAGCTCTCCAGAAGTCCCCCAGGCCTTTAAATTCTGATTGGGATTGCTAAGACATCCAGCCCCATATACTGAATAAGTACTGGATTCTCAGCCTCTCCAGTGTGAGACAGACATTGTTGGACTACCTAGACAGATCACATCTTATAAGCCAATCTAATAAACCCTGTATGTTTATACATATATGTATGTGTATGTAATATATTAGATATTATATGCAATTTAACCCCATATATATATGAATATAGTGTATATTTTATTCATTTCTGTTATTTTAGAGAACCCCGAATAATGCAGGTGAGAAAAGTATCCTGATAATTCCTGATGTCTCCCTATCCGATGTGCCCTCAACCACAGAGAACACAGCTTTCAGGGAGCATGTCAAGAGACACAAGAAACAGAAACCTTGTGGAGTCAGTCAGATCAGCAATTGGGCACCTCCACCTCTCACAAACAGCCACAGCAAGAGGAATAATGAAGTTAAGGCCTAAGCAGCAGTCAGGCACTGCGAGTTTTACAATGGGGAGAAGTCAGAGGTGAGAGCTGCCAAGAGCTTGCAGGTCTGCTGCCTAGGGAAGAGTAGGGGGAACTTGTGCCATTGGATTGGTTCTGCGGGTCAGGTAAGAGGCAATCTCTGCAACTGCTGCTGGAGGAGTTGATTAGCCTAGCTGCCCACGATGGTTGCTTCACACATGAGGTAACATGGCCATAGGTTCTGGGGTCTCTTGTGACCTGGGGTCAATCATGGACTTGATGCTTATTGAATCAGTCCAGGCTTAAGGTTAACCCCATCTATTCAGAGGTTTAGAACCTATCTAGATAGCATTCTAAAGGACAGGGTGAGTTTCTAAAGATCCCAGCAAGAGCATGACTATAGGATGAATGTTAAGCATCAGTGACATAGGAAGACTTCATGTGTCATGTATGTATTTATAAACAATGTACACCCACTCTTCTTAGATTCACTAAAATACTTGGGTTAGAGATCATCTTTGTCATAAGATTGTGGCTCCACACAAAGTCTTAGTGACGAATAACATCAACAGGGGCGGTCAGGTTGTAGTTTCTCCTAAGTTGAATCAATACCTCTTCATTTTGCTTTTGTTAATAGATCATAAGCATTCATGTGATATTTTTCTGGTGAGTGGCTATCGCCATGTGCGTGAGGACACCCGTGGCTTGGAAATGGCTCCATACTTTGACTCTATTACCACTAGTCACACAAGCCTGAAAAATTCATTTAGTCTCCCTTGTCCATAATTTGCTTACCTATGAAATGGGGAGATGCTAGTGAATGACTAAATGAAATGGTGAATGGAGAGGTGGTTCTGTAGTATTATATTAGTTACCTGTCTGCTTACTGTGGAAACATGCCTGGCACACGGAACTTAAGGCACCAGGGGTTGATTTGGCTTAACAGTTCCATCAGAAACAGAACACTGTGGCAGGTTATCACATCCACAGCAACAAGCAGTTGGACATATTTTGTTCATATTCAGGAATCAGAGAGTGAAGAATATCTCTACTCAGATTGCTTTCTACATTTTATACAGTCCAGGACCCCAGTCCCTGGAAGTGTACAGCTACAATCTACATCTAAAATGGTTATTGCCTAACCAAATCTTCCAACAAACATAATGTAAATAATCCCTCACAGACAGGCCTTAGATTTGTCTTATGGAAAATTTATAAACCCCATCAAGTTGTCAGTGAAGATGAACAATCACACCTATTGAGTCATCATCCAAAGGAAATAAAATCAGTATATCAAAAAAAAAAAAAAAACACATTTTAACATTGGCTATATTACTAGTCTCTTTAGCCAAGATATCCAATCAACATTACTGATCCTTATCTGGTGAATAAGGAGAATGTGTTGTTTGTTTACAATGATCAAGCTCTGCCTAGTGTGGAAAAGATTCTCCCCCTGGCTGCCTACAGAAATGAGTATCTTCCCGGTTGCCTTCAGATCAAGATGTAGAACTCTTAGCTCCTCCAGCACCATGTCTGCCTACACATACCCTTGCTTCCCAACCATGATGACAATGGACTGAACCTCTGAAACTGTATGCCAGTGCCAAAAAATGTTTTCTTTTATAAGAGTTGTCTTAGTCATGGTGTTGTTTCACAGAAATTGAAACCTCAATTAAGACATGAAATATAAGGTAAATATGTGAGTTTTCCAATAGCATTAAGTGACCCCTTTAAAAGGGTCATTTGACCTCTAAGGGGCTTATGAACCGCTGGTCAAGAACTGCTGCTGTAGAGTTACAAGAAATAGAAGCAATCTTCTATGTCTCTTTGAGAGCTAGAAGAAAGAATAATAAATATTGAATTTTTACCATTAAAAGTGATTGACAAGATATATACCTGTGTCCTGGTTTGAACATTTTACGTACATATAAATCCCATATTATCTCATGATAATATGCCATCATTTACATTCTATGCATCATCTAAAATAAAATTTAATACATTTATAAATATCAGAAAGAACGATGGCATTCCCTTCTTATTCTCTTGTCTTTCATTTGTACAGCTGAGCTCTACATATCTTTCTTGTTAAAACAATCTTGAATATAATCTTCCTTGCCTGTTTTCTTGTCTAGTTCGATATTTCCTCGGCATTCTCACTGAAACCCGAACCAAACATTTGGAAGAAATGATTCCATGCATTAAAAAGCAGATAGAACTAGGCTGAGGTCTGCAAGAGAAGTAAACTACACAAGCATTTTCTTTCATATGGTGTATTCCAAATTGTGTGTTAGTTCTGAATTGCTGCTGTAATAAAAGATTAGAACCATGGCTTGAAATAATAGAAGCATGTTATCTTACAGTCTGAAGAAGTATTATTTTCTGAAGAAGTCAGATATCTGAAATGGTTTAAAATAAAATCAAGCTGTCAGAAATGTTAGGTTCCTGGCAATGACTCTAAGAGACTGTCTTTCTCTCCTTTGGCCTCCCTGTATACATTTTTTCCTTCTTACATTTTCTTTGTGACACAGCTTCATCTTTAAAGCTAACACTGTAGTGTTTTCAAATTTCCTAGCAGGTTTCCTGTTTCTGAGCATGTGAGGGATCCTTTATTTCATCGGTTCTACTTGGATAATGCAGAATAATGTCTTTAAAGTCAACCATTATTAGCCCCAATCCTATCTGTAATCTTAATCCCCATTCTCATCAAAGAACATATTCACCCATTCTCAGGACTATTGGCTCCTGAGGTTATGGGCTGTATTAGTCAGACAGCTATGCAACAGCTCAGAATCAAAAAAATCAATTGCTATGTTCTATGTATTGTCTGTTCCAGAAGTCACGTGCCAAAACCAGTGTACCAGTATTAACAGGTGAAGCCTTTTGAAAGTGGTTAGATCAAAAGGGCAAAGTTCTTACCTGTGAGGTTAAAGAGCATACCAAGGCATCAAAAAGCAATTCACTGATTTCTTTCATCATAATTGACTCCTTTTATCATGCAAAGATAAGCATAAAAGTAGAGTTAGACACTAAATCGTTCACTACTATGACCTTGAATTTCCCTACTCTCAGGACTAAAAGAAAAAATGGCTGTTGTTTATAAGTCAGTACAATACTTTTGTTACAGAAACTCAAAGACTACATCCATCTTCCTGAGGAGTGAAAACACTTGGGAATGTAATATATGTGCTCAACTTGCAAAGAAGTTGACCTAGAGACAAAGGAACTATACAGAAAAAGTAACACAGAAATCCACAACCATTCATTTTTAGTGATTGCAGGTTGGGACTGAAGGGAATAAAAATTCATTCAAGACCACTTAGGTATAGACAGCATAGCACCAAGATTAATACCCACATGGATCAAATGACTAATGTTAGATATCCAGAGGTTAGAAGTCAGTGGGGAAAAAAATGGCTGGCACCAGATATCTAGGGCACCCAAAAGTAAACAATGGTATAACCTCTACTATTCATGACAAAATGTCATTTTTTAAGTGATTCTGTGTAAATACAGCCTAGGGGTCAGAGTTGAGTGCCTTTTGTCTTCTGCCTTTGCCAGTCAGTTTGTGAAGACCCATGTGGCTTACCTGAAGCATGTGTGTTCATCTGCTTTCCAGCCTGGGTACCACCAGGGTCTGCATGCTTAGCAGCCTGTGTTCATAAATGAAACATGTCATATCTGCCTATGACTTCTTACATTCCCTTAAGCCTTGTGGCCTCCAATGACTTCTTTCTTTGCTGGAGTATTAGACATCACATCAAGCATAGTCAGCAGGATACAACTATAGGATGATAGTCTAGAAGAAGTAGAGCGAATCCCTGAATTGATAGGAAAAATGATCTCAGGGTCCAGTGGCCACCTTACCAAGAGAGGGGTAGAGTAACTAAAATAAACTGGCTGGTACTGACTATGCTAAAGGCTGTCTGGGGATATGGTGCATGGGAAGCCAACATGTTGAGGGCAAGGGGTGAGAATGAAAGTAGGAATCAAAAGCTTGAAATGTGATTAAGATGATGAGTTCATTAAAACCCCTTTATCAAAATGAGACCAACTATCAGAGCTACCAGCCTGTGTGCTATGTACCAGGTCAGTAAGATAGAAAGAACAGACCTTGAGTCCAAGTGGTCATACTTTTAGACAGAGGACAACTGCAGAGCCTATATTCCTTATACTATGCCACAATTGCAGAGCTGACAAAGCTGTACCAAGGGCCAGATAGGCTCTCACTGATGATGGAAGAGATGAGAAAATTCATATCTACTACCATCTTCCCACCTTAAATACAGTTCCTGATAGTCCTAAAGCCATCATAACAGGGAGAACACTAGATAATAAAATTTGTGATAGGCAAGGTGCATCTGTTATGGTCCAATGCTGATGACTTGGTAGGTAAATTCACTGCTATATGAACTTAACACAGAGATTCCAAAGTAAAAAGTATGCCAGGCTCTCAAAGTGTAAATAATTCTTCTGAGCAGCATATTTGTGAAGCAGTGCACATTCTATGTCAGAAACAATGACGTCAGTAGATAGAACTATGGAGCACCTTCTCCACTCTGCAGATAGGTGCATTTCAGCTGCTAAAGCTACCAGGAGTCCAGGGGTTTCTTGAGCATGAAAACTTCTCCAGTGTGAAAAGGTTTGGACCTCAGAGTACAGGGCTCTTGCCATTCTGCTGCCGACTCATGCTTCTCAGTGGCCAAGTAAATCCTAGGGGTAGATTTCTTATGAGACCTGATTGCCCTCCAAATCATGTCCTATAGATTCAGATTGTGAGTAAGTACTGTAAAGTCAGTGGTGCAGGCTGCCTTCACCATCACATCGCTGAAATGTATGTGTTCATACAAGATATGAACACTACTCCAAAGATGTGTCCCGTGAAACCAAGCCCCTACAGAGAGGAGACTGCGCTGCCATTTACTGCCTTTATACTGATAGATCCAGGAGAGGGCTACAAGTCACATAAAATATGGTAACAGTGTAACTGTCCATTGATGGTATTTTGATGAAACAGAATTCTTCAAAGTTGCTGGTGAACTATATTAATAATTAAGATAAATTAATTTATATGCCTAAAAATAATGAATGAATGCTTCCTGACTCCACGTGTATAAAGAATTGGGAGTTAGGATACCAGCTCCTGTGAGGACAACCCATGAGAGAATTTCTCTGATGACTAATGTGAGCCTGCGAGCCTCAAACACCTAAAGAAACAAGGATAGGAGCCACAGATGTAGAGCTTGAGAGCTCATGGAATCTGCAATCTGAGAACACACGTAGCTTAAAGGCTTACTAGTGGACTTGAGAACCTACAAGATCTGAGCACCTACAGAACACACTGTTGTTATATAGGCTGTTTCTGTGAACTATGGTCTCAGGGAAAATCCCTCAGGGCCAGTTCACAAGAAGTTGAACTGTGTAAAAGTGGTGGATTGAATAGAACATAAGGCCAGATAGGCCAATTTATGTTTCGACAACATAGTGCTGATGTAACTATTCTGCACAGGTCAAGATGGACATCGAGGGTATTAAGCAAAAATATCTGATACTAGATACCGTGCGGAACCCCAAAATAAACAGTAAGGAAATCTATTCTATAGCAATTTCTCGTAAATATGACTTTTGCCTTTTGGCCAGTTGATCTATGTGAGCCTGTGTATGTCTATCTGTGACCTGACCACTGATCTGTATGTATGACTGTGCCAGTTTGTTTGTGGGTACCTACAAGTGTTTATCTGCCTAGAACCCTGAGTGTCTGTGAATGAAGTATGTCATATCTTCCCATGGCTCTTCATGTTCTTTTTAACATCATAACTTCCCATAACTCTCTTGTTTTCCTGGCCTCAGAGTTCAGAACCCATAAGGTCTTCTTGGGGACTGCCAGAAAAAAAAATGTCTTTTGGAGGCCTGTAAACTGAATGATGGCCATACTGAAAAGGAGACTAGGCACACAGGGATATACACTTGTAATCCCAGCACTGGGGAGGGATGGGGAGACAGGCAGATTCTTGGGTTTTCCTGGCCGGCAAGAGTAGCCTACTTAGTGAATACCAGCATAGTAAAAAAGTAGAAAGTGCCTGGGAAATTAGAAACAACACCTCAAGTTGTCCTCTGGCCCCCACAGATATGCATATCCATGCCCACCCAAACACCCACCAACATGCACTTATTCAAAAGAAATAAATAGATGTTAAATAAAATACTAATGTATAGAGCTGGGGCTGTCTTTCAATGGTAGAGCACTTGCCTGGCATGTGCAGAACCTAAAAGGTAAATAAAAAAAATAAAAGTCAGTGAAATAAGAGAAGAAAAATAATGAAAGCCTGAGTGATCACTGGAATCCATGTAGTAGAAAGAAAAACCATAATGTCACAGGTTGTCTGCCCTCTGGCTTCTACATGTGCACACATGCACATATGTGCACATTCACATAAATGAGTGAGTAAGTGTACAAAAATTAAAGTAAAGTAAAATATCTTAAGTAGATCCTTGAACATATTAAAACCCTTTTAAATTTTTCGTTAAATTTCTCAAGAAAAATAAATACAAATATGAATGAATAATGAAGACAGTATTAAATCTTTCAGGAATGAATCAGTCATATGAAAGTTACAATTATATCCTCACAGACCATATGAAACTGAAGAAGAAGGTAAACCAAAGTGTGGATGCTTCAGTCCTTCTTAGAAGGAGGAACAAAATACTCATGAAAAAAGGGTGGAAGGGACTTCGGGGGGAAGGGAGGAGAGGATAAAAAAAGAGGAAGGCTCAGGTATGGGAGCAGATGAAGATGGGTATACAGAGGGTCAAGAATTTGAACAGAGGTGTGTAGCAATGGGGGATGGAGAATTGGGGGGAGCAATCAAAAAGTCCCAGATGCCAGGAAAGCAAGAGGCTCCAAGGACCCAATGGGAATGATGTTAGCTGAAATACTCAACAAAGGGGAGCTATAACCTGTAGAGAACATAACCAGTTGCTAGGCATGGCCCCCGGTTGAGGGATTGGGCCACCCATCCAATCTCAAAAGTTTTAACACAGAATTGTTCCTGTCTAAAGGAACTGCAGGGACAAAGAGTAGAGCGGGGACTGAAGGAAAGGCCATCCAGAGACTGTTCCACCAAGGGATCCTTCCCACAAGCACACACCAAACCCAGATACTATTGTGGATGCCAAGAAGTACTTGCTGACAGGAGTCTGATACAGCTGTCTCCTGAGAGGCTCTGCCAGAGCTTGACCAATACAGACACAGATACTTGCAGTCAACCATCAGACTGAACACGGAGACCACAGTGGATGACTTAGAGATAGGACTGGATGAGAAAGAACAACAATATTAACCAACCAGACCCCACGCAGAGCTCCCTGGTACTAAACCACCAAGCAAAGAGTGCACATGAAGTGACCCATGGCTCCAGCTGCTTATGTAGCAGAGGATGGCATTGTCTGGCATCAGTAGCAGGAGAAGCCTTTGGTCATTTGAAGGCTATGTGCCCCAGTTTAGAGGAATGCTAGGGAGTTGAGGTGGGAAAGGGGGAAAACACCCTCATATGAGCAAGGGGAGAGGGAGGGGATGGGGTTTTGCAAAGGAAAAACCAGGAAAGGAAATAAGAGTTGAAATGTAAATAAATAAAATATTCATTTATGTTGGGGGTATATCTATACTCATAATGTCAATTGTTAGTGAAATGCAGCAACCTCACAAAATTACTCAAACACATATAATATGAGAACAAAAATTCTGTATTTCTTCACATTCATATGCATGGGCATAATCACACATACACACATACATACACAAACACAAGCACACATATCAAAAGAATTGGGTTTGTTATAAAAATGTGTATGTGTGTGGTATATGTATATGTGTATGTGTTTGCATAAATGTATATCTGTGTTTGGGTATGTGAAAGTGGGTGAATGTGTCTGCATGTGTTTCTGTTTGTCTTCATATGTGCATGTGTATCTTTGTGTGTGTGTGTGCCTGTTTGTGTGTCTGTGTGTATGTGTGTTTGTATGTGCATGTGTCTGTGTGTATGTGTGTATGTATATTTCTGTACCTGTGTTTATGTTTATGTGTGTCTGTGTGAGATTGTCTATGTGTGTGTCTCTGTATGTATATGTGTGTGTGTTCATGTATACATGTGTGGGGGGGTTATATGGGAATTCTATGTGTGTATGCGTGTGTATGAATGTGTCTATGTGTATGTATGTAAGAGTTTTTACATGTGTCTATGTATATAGGTATGTGTGTATATGTGTGTGTATTTGTGTGTGATGTGTGTCTGTGTATGTGTGTATGTGTGAATCTGGGTATGTCTCTCTCTCTTTCTTTCTCTCTCTCTGTCTCTCTCTCTCTCTCTCTCTCTCTCTCTCTCTCTCTCTCTCTCTCTCTCTCTCTCTGTGTGTGTGTGTGTGTGTGTGTATGTGTGTGCAAGTGCGTGCATGTGTTTGGTGTTTGTGGTGTATGAGTGGTTGTATCTATGTGAGCTCTTACTGCTTTCTTTGGTCAACTGCTCACATATAATGGCCCAAAACTGGATCATTTCCCTGTATGCCCCACACTTACACACTGGGCATAAAACTGATAAAAATGATGGTGGCTGCTTTCAATTTCTCTGGAAAAAAGAAATGCTTAAACTAATTTTAAAAATAAATATAGCTCAACAGAATAGACTGTGTATTTCCAAACTAATTTATCAAGTTTCCATTTAAAACGTTTCTTTACAATTAGACATTAATAAAGAGGTTTATTGGAACTTTTTAGTGATACTGAATGTGACTATGGATTAGATACATTGTATGTACTTGAGATACTTCATGGCCACATAAAAAGTAAAATGGCCACTGGCCATGGACTTGTTCTTTTGTGTTCCATTAATATTCTCTGGGGAATAAATCCATAGAGCATATGGTCTCTCCTCCTTAACTTACTATCCATCACTCAGCAGGAAGCTCAGCTTTATGTGTTTAGCCTGGTTCTAATTTGCCCTGGTAAGGCGGTGCAATTTCTTTAGTTTTACAAGGTTCTAGAAATTCACCATTCTCGTTGCCATTAGGCATTTTTGAGCTTTTGTTTTGTTTTGCATTTGACATTAGCATCACAAAACAAAGTGCTGCTTGTGTAGGGGAATAAATGACATAGACTTTAGGGTTAGGTAGGCAGCCCACCTTGCCCCAGATCTGCCTGTGTAGGCTGGCACAGGTACATTCCTGCTTTCCCACTGGGATCTTCTTTCAGCCTTGACTCAGTTTTAAAACAACAGAGATTCTACCTGCATCACATCGCCACAGACTAGGTGTCAGATGAGGGACAGCTATGCCTTAGTCAGACCATTTTTCACCAGACCTGTACTGCAATCACCATTGACAAAGGCTTTCACCGCATCCAGCTCTCTCTGCTGTGCCTTTCATCTGGTTTCCAGATTGATCAAGCGAAATTGCACCCATAAATCCATCACACACTCCGACACTGATAAATGAACAGTTTGTATGTTTGAACATATTTCTCCCTCTCAGCAGCCTTAAGAGACCAGTATTGTTACTCCTGTTTGCTAGGTGAGGAAAGCTGAGATGGAAGCTGCCTGCATTAACATCTTCTGAATGGACAAAACTCTGGTGTATCAGTGTCCAGCGCTTCTGCCTTCACATGCTGCTGACCTGCCCGTGGTTTTCTACATATTTGTTTCAAAGTAACCATTCTAAGCATAAGAAGCTTGACAGCAGGGTCATGAAACCAGAGACAACTGAACAAATCTAGGAAACATGGACTGAAGTTCATTCAGTGGCTTACAGAGGGAAATGTGCGATTGGATGCTGGAAGCTGAGGCTAGGACAGGACAAGTACCAGGGTTAGTACAAAAGTGACTTTATCTTGACAGTAATATACTTCGCTCATCTTAAACTAATATTAGACGGACAGTTCTCTGACAGTATAGCTCCATTGTGACTCTGGATTGTTTGTGTGTTTTTGTTTGCTTGTTTAAAATTAGCTGAGAAATTGTGCACTAAAACTTAACAAGGAGTAATTGGGGACAATGGTAGTTATGACCCAAGACAGCTGTCATGTCAAGCTGAATCTATGTACCTTCTGCACATTTTTACAACTACCTCAGCCTGCAGTAAATTTTTTACACAATGTCCACTTATGGGTAGAGCAGGGATCTATTCCACTAGTCTTAGCCTGGGAACCTCTGTGAGCAAATACACTTCCAAGTAGTCATGGAATAGCATGTCTCCAAAATACCATAAGAGGCCTTTTCTCTGGCTTCCTTCACCTTCCACTTGGTGGTGAGAACCTATCTGTGTTAACACACAGATAACTCTTAGAGACAATGTTCCCCTGATAATCAACTTCCTGAAGCATCTTGTTCAAATATCCTCATGATGACAACACACATTAAAGCTGCTTCTGTTCATCTTAGCCACTATTTAAGTGTCTCACACTTAAGACTCCAATGTTAAAAGATAGTCAGTCCTCTGCCCATCTTACTTTCACACACTATTGCTATATACAGGTGAATCCTCACTTGCTCTCCATGGATTATCTGAGGGGAGACCACCAGGAACACTAAGGACTCAGGTATCACAATGCTTCCTATGATCTGACCCTTCTGGACTCCATCTGTGACCAGAGATACAGCTGACCCACTGCTATCAGAACTCACAGCCTGCCCACAGAGAGCGGAACACCCAGGAGCAATCTACCTCCTGAGCCAGGAACCTACAGTCCCACAGAGAGACAAGCTCCAGTCAGGAACAACAAGACCAACAAGCATCACAGATAACAAAATGGCAAGAGGCAAGCACAAGAACCTAAAAACAGAAACCCAGACAACCTGGCAATATCAGAACCCAGCCCTCCCTCCACAGCAAGTACTGGATATCCAAACACACCAGAAAAAAAATCAAAACAAAACAAAAAAAAACAAGATTTGAACTTGAAATCATACCTCATGTTGATGATGGAGGGCTCAAGAAGTGCATGAGCAAAGAAATGCAGGAGAACCCAGAGAACACAGGTAAACAATTTGAAACCCTTAAAGAGAAAACACAAAAATCACTTTTAAAAGCTACAGGAAAACAGAACCAAACATGTGAAGGAATTGAACAAATCCATCTAGGATCTAAAAATAGAAATAGAAACAATAAAGAAATAACAAAAGGAGACAACCCTGGAAATAGAAAACCTAGAAAAAGATTAAGAGTTATAGATACAAACATAACCAAATGAATAAAAGAGATGGAAGAGAGAATCTTAGGGGCAGAAGATACCATGAAAAAAACATTGACACAACAGTCACAGAAAATACAAAAATTAAAAATCTCTTAACCAAAAATATACAAGAATTCTATGAAATAATGAGAACAAACCTAAGGATAACAGGTTCAGAATGAGCATAGACTTCCAAATAAAAGGCCAACTAAATATTTTTAACAAAATTGTAGAAGAAAACATTCCTAACCTAAAGATATTACCATGAGCATACAGGACACTGACAAAACTCCAAGAAATTCCTCCAAACATATAACAGTCAAAATAGCAAATGTTCAAAACAAAGAAAGAATACTAAAAGGAGTAAGAAAAAAATGACAAGTAACACATGAAGGCAGACCAATCAAAATTAAACCAGACTTCTCAACAGAGACTATAAAAGCTGGAAAATATCTTACAGACCCAGATTACTATATTCAGCAAAACTCTCTATTACTATAGATGGAGAAATCAAGATATTCCAGATCAAAACCAAATTTGCACAATATCTGTCTACCATGCCATCCATACAAAAAATAATAGATGGAAAACTCCAACACAATAAGGGAAACTACACCCTAGGAAAAGCAAAAAAAAATAATAATCTTCTTGCAACAAACCTAAAAAAAGAAAATCACACAAAGATGATTCTACCTCTAGCAACAAAATTAACAGGAAACATCAATCACTATTTCTTAATATCTCTTAACATTAATGGCCTCAATTCCCCAATAAAAAGACATAGACTATCACACTGGATCCATAAAGAGTACCCAGCATTTTTCTGCATACAGGAAACACATCTGAGCAAGAAACACAGACACAACCTCAGAGTGAAAGGCTGGAGAAAAAATTCCAATCAAATGGTCCCAAGAAACAAGGTGAAATAGCGATTTAAATATTGAATAAAATAGATTTTCAATGAAAAGTTATCAAAAGATATAAAGAAGGACACTTTTTACTCATCAAAGGAAAAATCTATCAAGATGAACTCTCAAGCCTGAACATCTATGCTCCAAACACAAGGGCACCAACATTAATAAAAGAAACTCTACTAAAAAAAATCAAAGCTTATATTGTACCATACAAAATAATAGTGGGAGACTTCAATACCAAATGAACAGATCATGGAAGCAGAAACTGAACATAGACACAGTGAAACTAATAAAAGTTGTGAACCAAATGAATTTAACAGACATCTATAGACCATTTATTTGATCTTAAAATGAAACAATACACATTCTTCTCAGTATCACACGGTACCTTCACCAAAATTGATCATGTGGTCAGTCACAAAACAGGCCTCAACGGATACAAGAAGATTAAAATAAACCCATGTACCATATCAGACCATCATGGACTAAGACTGGTCTTCAATAACAGTAAAAACAACAGAAAGCCTACATGAACATAAAAACTGAACAATGCTCTACTCAATGATAACTTGGTCAAGGAAGAAATAAAGAAAGATATTAAAGACTTTTTAGAATTTAATGAGAATAAGGGCACAATGTACCCAAATTATGGGGTACAATGAAAACAGTGCTAAGAGGAAAACATACACCTTTGAGTGCCTCCAAAAAGAAATTGGAGAGAGCATAGAGTAACAGCATGACAGAATACCTTAAAGTTCTAGAACAAAGAAGCAGATACACACAAAAGGAGAAGATGTCAAGAATTAATCAAAGTCAGAGCTAAAATCAACCAGGTAGAAACCAAAAGAACTATACAAAGAGTCAACAAAACTAGAAACTAGTTCTTTGAGAAAATCAACAAGATCTGTAAACCCTTAGCCAGACTAACTAGAGGTCACAGAGAGAGTATCCAAATTAACATAATCAAAAATGAAAGGGAAGACATAACAACAGTAACTGAAGAAATTCAAGAAATCATCAGATCCTACTAGAAAAAGCCAATGCTCAACAAAACTAGACAATCTAGAGAAAATGGACAATTTCCTAGACAGATACCAGAAATCAAAGTTAAATAAGAATTAGGTAAACTACCTAAACATCCCCATAAGCCCTAAAGAAATAGACACAGTCATCGAAAGCCTTGCAAAAAAAGCCAGGGGCAAGATGGGTTCAGTGAAAAATTTTATCAGACTTTCATAGAAAACTTAATACCAGTACTCTCCAATCTATTCCACAAAATAGAAACAGAAGGAACACTACCCAACTCATTCTTTGAGGCCACAATTATGCTCATACTTAGAACACACAATGATCCTATAAAGAAAGAGAAATTCAGACCAATTTCATTCAAGAACATCGATGCAAAAATATTCAATAAAATTCTTGCAAACTGAGTCCAAGAACACATCAAAACAATCATTCAACATGATCAAGTAGGTTTCATTCCAGGGATGCAGGGATGATTCAATATATGGAAATCCATCAATATAATTCACTGAATAAAGAAACTCAAATTGAAAACTATTCTAAACAATAAAAGAACATCCCTGACCTCAAGCTGTATTACACAGCAATAGTAATAAAAACTGCATGGTATTGGTACAGACATGCAGGTAGATCAATGGAATAGAATTGAAGACCCAGAAATGAACCCACACCCACACACCTATGGTCACTTGATCTTTGACAAAGGACCGAAAAATATTCAATGGAAAAATGACAGCCTCTTTAACAAATGGTCCTGGTTCAACTGGCAGTCAGCATGCAGAAAAATGCAAATAAATTTATTCTTATCTCCTTGTACAAAGATAAAGTCCAAGTGGATCAAAGACCTCCACATAAAATCAGATACACTGAAAGTAATAGAAGAGAAAGTGTGGAAGCTTAGAACACATAGGCACAAGAAAAAAATTCCTGAGTAGAACACCAATGGCTTATGCTCTAAGATCAAGTATGGACAAATAGGATCTCATAAAATTGCAAAGCTTATATAAGGCAAAAGATACTATCAATAGGACAAAACAGCAATCAACAGATTCAGGAAAGATCTTTACCAATCCTAAATCTGATAGAGAGCTAATATCCTATATACACAAAGAACTCAAGAAGTTAGACTAGAGAATCAAATAATCCTATTAAGTAATTGGGTACAGAGTTAAACAAAGAATTCTCAACTGAGGAATACAGAATGGCTGAGAAGCACCCAAAGAAATGTTCAACATCCATAGTCATCAGGGAAATACAAATCAAAACAACCCTGAGGTTCCACCTCACACCAGTCAGAATGGCTAGGATCATAAACTCAGGTGACACCAGATGCTGGTGAAGATGTGGAGAAAGAGGAACATACCTCCATTGTTGGTGAGATTGCAAACTGGTACAATCACTCTAAAATCAATCTGGTGGTTCCTCAGAAAATTGAATGTAGTACTACCTGAGGACCCAGCTATACCACTCCTGGGTATACACCCAAAAGTACAACAAGGACACATGCTCCACCATGCTCATAGCAGCCTTATGTATAATAGCCAGAAGCTGGAAAGAACTCAGATGACCTTCAGCAGAGGAATGGAGATACAAAAATTGTGGTATATTTACACAATGGATTACTACTAACTATTAAAAACCATGGCTTCTCAAAATTCCTAAGCAAATGGATGGAACTTGAAATTGTCATCCTGAGTGAGGTTACCCAGTTTTAAAAGAACACACATGGTATGCACTCACTGATAAGAGCATACTAGCCCCAAAACCTCAGAATACCCAAGAAACAATTCACAGCCTTTATGAAGCTTAAAAAGAAGGAAGGCCAGAATGTGGATGCCTCAGTCCTTCTTAAAAGAGAGAATAAAGCATTCACAGGAGGAAATACAGGGACAAATAGAGGAGCACGGATTGTAAAAAAAAAAAAAAAAAAGGATCATTCAGAGAATGCCTCACCTGGGAACCCATCCCATATGCAGCCACCAAACCTATGTACTATTGCTGCTGCCAAGAAGTGATTACTGGCAGGAGTCTGATATGGATGCCTCCTCAGAGACTCTGCCAGAGCCTTACTGATACAGAGCAGGATGCTTGCAGCTAACCATGGAACTGAATACAGGGACCCCCAATGAAGGTGCTAAAGAAAGACCTGAAGGAGCTGAAAGGGGTTGATACCCCAGGTGAAGAACAACATTAACAACCAGCCAAACTCACCACAGTTTCCAGGGACTAAATCACCAACCAGTGAGTACAAATAGAAAGACCCGAGTTTGTCTGAGAGCCGCAGCCTGAGGTTTCCTAGCTATCCTGCTCTCCCGGCCATTCATTAAAGAGTTTTAGTTCAAGCTGAAGGTCTATTACCCAAGATGACAAATGCTGACATGGACACAGTTAATGCTGAAATCAGGTAGAACTGGAAGAAAAGACTCGACTTGTTAATCATGTGTTGGAACTCCAACACATACTTGAAGAACTTTCTGCAAGATGTAGTTAAGGAAGAAAATCTAAAGCTAAAGTAGGGAAATCAAGTTCTTGGACACTATATAGAAAACCTTATGTCTGCTTCTAGTGTTTTTCAAACAACTGATTTAAAAAAAAAAAAAAGCAAAAGGAAGTAACAGGTTCACCTCTTTCTCTTCTATGCATTGATGCTTTTGTTCTTCCCCTTAAGGCTTGGATATGATCCAAAAGTTAGAGTATCTTTGTTTGCTTCCCTGAATATTTATAAAGAAAATGTCACATCTAGATAATACTAATGCTTAATAGGAATATCTCTGAGTTAATGTTATATGTATATGTTAGTCTATAAAGAGTATTTATATTAGAATTACGGATATTTATGAAACTTGAAGATGAATGTTTTGCCAATTTGCATATATATACGATGTATGTTTAGCACTATCTTTTATCATAAGCCTAACTAGTAAAATATACAAGAAAATAACCATGTTGTGAAAAAGTGACCTAAACCATGTATTGAATGCACAGCTTCTCTACCTTGTGCACCATCTTGTGTCTCTCCTCCATCTGCCTCTCCTTCCCATCTCCCTCCTGACAGGAACTTCAGAGTTATCTCCTACAGAGTAACCTGACTGTAAGTGTTGACACTTAACCAAAATAAGAGATTTTTCTTATTTAAGGCTTGCCAATTGTAATATTTAATAATAATGTAGGATTGCTGGTTTCTCTTTAATCAACTAAAAATAAATTGGAACTATAAAAAATGAAGGGTTTTCTTTGAAATGTAAACTGTCACATTGAGGAGCTAAAAACTCCCTGTTGCATAAAATAGTCCATTTGGTGTTAAAAAGATAGGGATGCTGGTGTGTGAGAAATTGAAAAAAAAAACTTGAGAAGAAGATAGAAATAGGAATGGAAACTGGATTTAAAGAAATAAACAACTCCCAATGTTTTCCCTCTAGATGCCCATTATATTTGGACCACAGCTGCACTTTTGGGACATAAACGAAAGTGGACTGAGACCAGTGAAAAGTTTGGTCTGAAGGTTTGTTTGTACCGAGGAGATGGAATTTTGCAAACCTCATTGAGAGTATATTAGTATCAGAATCATGAATATAAGAGAGTTTTGTATATGTGATAATTATTAACCTTAGTGTTTTATTTCAGTTGTATTCCCAGAATTTCTGTAAACTCAACTTAGTTGCAAAATTTTAGTCATTCTTTTATCAAGTTTTAAAAGTTTAGTTTGTAGCTTCCAATTGATAATGAGCTGATATCAGAAATAATAGTAGGTTTTATACTCGGAAAGATCCACTAATGCCGCTGCTGGCTCTTAGATGGGCGGCTTTGACATTTGGAATCATCTAAAGTATTAATGTAAGCCTCAGTGAGTGACTTAGCTATATGGATGTGTAATTCTCATATTGCAGACATTTTGCAACCCTTTTGTGACCTTGTTACAAATATTTAAAAATGTATTCAAGTTCTGCTTTGCTGTTTAATAGAAAGCTGTTTCAGAGAAAAAGAAAAAGAAGAAAACAAATGAAGAGATCCATGGCTCCAATTTCATATGTGACAGAGAATGGCATTGTCTGGTATCAATGGAAGGAGAGGCCTTTGGTCCCTTGAAGGCTCATTTTCCCAGTGTAGGGGAATGCCAAGGTGCTGAGGTGGGAGAGGGTGGTTGGGAAAGGAGCACCTTCCTGGAGGCAAGGGGAGATGGAGGGAGGATAGTAGTAGGGGAAAGAGAATAACATTTGAAATGTAAATACAGAGAATATCCAATAAAAAGAAATAAAATTTAAAAAATAGGATATATGACCTGTCTCTGGTACTAGCTAGAGGCACAACATTCTAAAAATGCCTAAAGTTACTGTCTAGCCAGTGTCTTAAAATAAAAAATCTAGAACATATCATTATCCTCTCAGGAGTTAATGTAAATAGGCCTGTCTACCTGATAAGTAAGAAAGCCTTCTCATGGAAGCTCTCTGTCCTAAGAAACTTAAGAATAATGTATATTAAACTTTAGTATAAAGTTAACCTAAGATATTGTTAACGCAATGGTAGCTCTGTCCATTGCTCACTTCAGCCCTTGGAAGTGCCCACCTCTATAATGCTCCCCTTAGCATTGCCCACTCTCACCCCTTGACTGTATTCCTCTTTACTCTGTCACAAACTACCTTCTATACTAAAGTTGGAGTGTCTCATTTGAATTCTTTCAACAGCAAACACAAGACTGCCAGGCTAAGTGGGAAGGCAGAGAGAGCTAGATCTCAGTAATAGGTTTTGGTTTTCTGTAGCGATTTTCATCTGTTGCAAAGACTGGGCTCAGAGTCCCCTGAGCTGACATTGACCTCTTTTCATAAGGACTAGATTTTATGGTATCAGAAGGTACCATGCAAGCTTCCAAAGGAAGGAAGGAACCAACAGTTCCATTCAGCTATGATGCCTAAAAACCACATCAATGACCAGAATGGCCAGAAAACTTAGTAGGTTCAGTAATGATATGCATACCCTGTCAGTAACCAATAGCTCTCTAATTGGACTTAAGATCCATCCAAAAAGATGAAAATCAGGACTAGTACTGGAATTTTAGCTCACTAGTCGGTGGTAGCAAAGTCGTGGTTATTAGAGGAGCATCTAGAACTACTAGTTAATAAACTAGCCTCACCTGTAACTTACAAACATTTGTATCCACAGAATAAATGTAGTCTTCTGAGATATTTTTTAAATCAAGTTATTTTTATTCCCTGACAGTTTTATACATATACCAATGAGTTTTAGTCCTTGTTATCCTTTGTTACTTTCTTCCCCCTTTCTGTGTTTTGTTTGCTTTTCTAGACAGGGCCTCTTTGTACAGCACTGCCTTACCTAGGCCATGTACTGCAGGCTAGGCTGGCCTCACACACACAGGGACATTCCTGCCTTTGCCTGTCAAGTGCTGGGATTAAAGAGATGTGCCTCCACCTCCTGACCTATTGCTGTGCATCTTTCCCCTCTATCTCACTGAAATAGTTTTTCTTCTCAACAAATCCTCTAATTTCATGTCTCTCTGTATGTGATTTACTGAGTTTAAATAGGTTGTCTGCATGATCATGGGTCAAAGGTTACTTACAGGAGCATGAGTTATATCAGAGATTATACCACTGAAGAAAATGGAACCCCTTCATTAGCTTTCAATAGCTCTACACGGAGAGGTAAGGCCTCAAAATCCATTAATGATGACTCTACATTCATGACCTCATTGGCTCTCAAAGTCTCGACTTCCTAATTCCATCTTATTTGAAAGATAAAGCTTAAGAACATGAATAGGTGGAGCAAAGACAAGCATTTAGATCACAACATTCATAAAGGGTCCAGGCACTTAGGTTGCTTTCCTTGGGATGAAGGTAGAGGAGAAAGATAGAAATCCAATTACCTTGGGGAGATCTATAGACCCATCTATAGGTCCATCCAAATGAAGAAAAGACTATCTTTTAGGCTTTAGTATGGTCTATAATTGGTATCTTGTGAGCTCCCAAACTTATGAGCGGTACTGAGCTCAGTTTCTGGACTTCATCCATGTAAATCCAGGAAAGCTATTCCTAGATGACAGGCTGTATCAAGAGTGAGTTAATGTCAGCCTAAAATTTGACCCAGTGAAGAAAGAATAAAAGAAGGTTGCTATAAAATGTCCAAAGTCCACAGTGCCTTCCTAATGAGTGCAGTGGATTTTACCAGAGTCTGAGCAGGATGGAAGAATGTAGGAAAGAAAATGTTGAGTGGAAACTCTGTTGCAGTTGAATAGAAGTAGCAATTTCTAATACCGTACAGCATGCTAAGGTAATTAGCTCATACTAATGTGTATTTTGAAGTAACTGGGAGACATGATTTTGAATGTTACCAACACAAACGATAATGTTTGAAGTGATAGGTCAATTATCCTGATCACATTATGTTATATACATTTATTAAAATGTATCCCATAAATATGTATGATTAATATGTCAATTAAGCTTATATACAATAAACACGTTTTTAAAATGTTTAGCACTATTAAGCATGCAGGAAAATGCAAATTAAAACTACCTTAGGATTCTACCTAATCCTAGTCAGAATGGGTACCATGAAGCAAAATACCACACATGCTCACAGCATGTGGAGAAAGGGGAGTGTGAGCTGGCGCAGCCACAGTGGAAATCAGTGTGGAGAATTCATAAGAAGCTAAAAAAGGAAGTATAATATCGCAAAGCTATACTCATTTTGCACATTTACCTAAAGGAGAGATAGTAACTCATCCATGTCCATTGCTGTCCTCTTCACAATAACTAGCAAATGGAATCAGCTTGGATGTCCATCAACAGATAAGTGGATAATGAAAATGTGGGACATGTGCACAATTGAATTCTATGTTGCAGAAAAGAGTTTTCAATAAATCATAAAATTTTCTGAGGAATGAAAAGAACTTAAAAAATACGCTATGAGGGATAATGCAGCCAGAAAGACAAATGTGACATTCTCTTTCTCATATGTAGATGCTAACGTTGAAGTGTCCAAATGCATGTTTTATGAGTCGGAATGAGTACTTGTAGAGGATGGAAAGCAAAATGGTATCCACAAGAGATACGCCAGGGAAACAGGACTCTTGGGAATGAGGAAACAAGTAATACAGTGATATAAAAGTACAGAGTTTAAATGAGGATAAGGGAGACAGTGGGAAGCAGGAGGCTGAGGGAGACAGTCAACCAAAACTCAGGATTAAGGGAAAAACCTATAAAAATGAACTACTATATAAACTAAAATGTTAATTTTTGTCCAAGCTCCAGCTATGCAAAATCTCAGCATAGAGGGCGAGAACTTAGATATGTAATAATACCACTAGCTGAAGAGCTAACAGCATGTGTTGGCTCTTGGGAGAGGAAGAGACAGTTTTCTTAATGCAATGAACGCAAAGAAACTGGCTATACACTAGAGTGGGCTCCAGTACCAAGACTAGCTAAGCAACAAAAACTGAACTCCATGAAGGAGGAAGAAAGAAAGAAAAAAAAATCATGTAATATCAAAGCTATATAGGAAAAAATAGGAGTACTGCAAAGAGTGGGAAGGGAGGAGTTGATGAATAGAATGTGTCTATAATGAGACATTTACTTCATGAGTTCCTGGAGGCCAGAGAATTTAGGATCAAAACACCAGCATATTTAGTTCCTGGTGAAAATCTGCTTCCTGGCAAGCCCTGTGTTTTCACATAGAAACAAGAACTTTGTTTCCATTTTCTCCATTTATAAGGACGCCATGAGGCCCTCTCTCATGACCTTACCTAACCCTAAGTACTACTTCTGAAGGGTCTGTCTCCAAATTAGGAGCTTAGCATATAAATTTTATGAGATGCACATTTAATTCATAGCAACTATTATGTAAATTTATGACTCTGTAGCTGTATGTTTTCCAAGTTGGGGTGGGGATCTTTTAGCTCTCATTAAGGGATACAGTGCCCAGTTAAACCCAGCCATAAGAACTAAGCTGTGACTTGTCCCTCCTGAACTTAGAAAAAAAATGCCTTGACTAGAAGCACAGTAGTGGTCAAAGGTCCTAAGTGCTTCCTTGGCTATCCTTGCACGTGGCAGCTGAAACCTGTTGTGAGTAGTTAGAAACAGCATCATGTATAACAACACTAGTCCCTCCACCTATTAGACCTTCACTTAGACTATGAGTCCTTTGACCCAAGCCTTCAACTTTTCCCCAGGGGATGGGAATGCTACCATCTCATAAGTTCTTCCCCCTAGGAGGAACAAGAGGGGTTTTATTCTGCTCTCATTGCAAGTGCAATATACTTAGAGCAGAAGATAAATGCACTTCAGATAAGAATGCAGAAAAAGAAATGTGTCTGTCACTTATCCATATGTCTGTCACTCAGAAAGAATGATGTTAATATATCTTACCTATAGGCTTTCCACAAGTGTCCTGGGACTAAAAGTCTTATGACCACCTAAGTTTAGGAAACCCTAGAAATATTGTCATAATAGTTTGACAAAGTCTATTAGTTTATGTGCCTCCTTGGCTTTTGCAGCTTTATTGGTTGGTAGGAAAACCATTCTGTAGTGGTCCAGATAATACTAGCAGATAATCTCATAGCAAATACCATGGTCTTCTGGCTCTTACTATCATTCCATGGCCTCTTCCACACTGTTTCCTGAATTTTAGATATGGAACTGGCCCTCACAACTCTGCGTTTTGATTGGTTGTTGTTTTCTTCCTTGATTAGAAATCTATCCAACTATTAGTGAAGTTATAGATCTTGAAGGAGTGCCTACATACAACCTCACCTGTAGCAAACCAGCATAATTCCTAACTACTCTAGGGATTTGTCCTGTAACCACAGATAAGCCTTGTTTTGTAGCAATTAGACTTTTAGTCACTTATATGCATTGTTTCTGTCACTGGACTCTTATTTCTACAATGTGAGGAAATTACCTTTGCTTTGATGCTCTGGTATCTAATATGGGTTCAAAATGTATGCCAGATGGATAAATATTCATTTGCTATACAGAAACAACTATACCCTGAAGGACCCTGGACTAAAACCAAAGCAGTACATTGACTCTTTAGATTTACACTTGCAAATGAGAATGAATTCTGAATTGGTTAGTTTCAAGAATCTCCTACTCCTTGAGGCTTCCTGAGTTGGCCTGTGTTCTGCAATAGAACCTTTTATTCAGGCAAAAGATAAAGGATCTACCTACAATGTGGTTCAGCCTGGCAAATTGATTCCTCCCTACTCAGTCCTTCCATTAGCTGCTTGTTTGAGTACCTCAGCTCTGCTGGGAGATTAGTACAAAAGGGGTGATTACAGTACCTTTCTATGCACTAGTCCCCAAATCATTTTCACAGTATTGGTCACAGAACTGAGTACTATTAGGGAAAAGACCACAATGGCATGGATACTAGGCAGAAGAGTCAGTGAGGCTCAGTTTAGAGGTTGGTTGCCAGAAAAATGCAAATATTTGTGAGTTGTCTTCACAGAGCAATAAAAAATTAATATTAGCACTTACATTGCAAACAACAACAACAAAGTAATAATGGCAAATCAGAAAGCTCTAGAGCTGATGCAGTGTTAGCATTGTGCCACTCCCAGCGCTGCCTGAGATGTCACTGCTGGGTATCTGGTACAGTTATGCCATCATTTATTCCTTAAGACACAATCAGCACTGAAAAAATTAATTCTGCCATTCTATGGATTCCGAGGAGGTCTTTTTAGAAAGAGTGTTCTTCTCATGATTGTCGCATGTGTCTGAGACATTTCAAACAGTCTCAGATATCACCAGTCTCAAACACAGCAATTGTACTTGGCAGCAGGGAAACAGAAGCAGCTGGACTCTTTGTATATGAGAGAAAGGGAGAATAAAAGAGATCAAGACTATGGGGGAGTCAGGGAAAGGTCAAGAGAGCTAAAGAAAGAAAGGGGAGAAAGACTGGGACAAAAGGGAAGGAATCAGAGCATGCCTTTGCTCTAAGGCCCAGGGTTTGACTCACTACAAAAATGTAGGCAGAGAAAATTAAATTAATTATACATGTTTATGAATCTATAAATTCTATAAGCTTGAACACACATTTATAAAGGAATTAACCAATGCATTATTAATCTATAAATACATGGAATGAAACAGGGCAGGATGTGGAGTTGTGTAAAAGAGGGGGAAAGGAAATCCCCTTCTTTTATTTCAACAGACCATATTAGTTGTTTTCTTCTCTGAAAAGTAAATGTAGTCCACATTGCTTGCTTACTGTTTTAATCTTAATAAAGTCATAATTTGCACGCCTTGCTATGTCAAAATATACCACCAATGAGAATTGCCAATCATCCAAACTATGAGCATGTTGGACAGTCCCCAATTCCACAACCCCTACTCCTTGCCCAAATAATTGGTTTCTCCCATGTATAGAAGTGGTTCTCTCTTTACTTTTGTTTCTGGTACATTCCAATCACAATCCTCTGGGTTGTAAATATTATTTGTCATTATGATACATTATGATGTCATTAGAACAACTGTTTCCTCACAGGTATCCCATATTGATAATAATATATAGTGTCTCTTAGTAGCTGCAGGTGATTGGATCTAGACCTTCCTAAAGCATATAGCAAAATATATAAATGCTCAAGTCCCATCTATAAAAACATGCAATATTCATATACAATAAATGCATGGTTTCCCTACATAAAAATTATTCCCCATATTATCATATCTAGTATCATGCAAATACTATAAAAGTGACTGTTATGCCATATTGTTTAGGAAAGAAACAAAGATATACAATACAGACACAATTTTCCTCAGTATTTTCTATCAGTTGACTTAATCCATATATGCAGAATTGAAAGACACCAAGGACTGTGTTAAGAATAGGAGCATTCTTTGTAAACATTTTGGTCTCTAGGTTATGAATTCAATAATGTGCTTTTAAAGGAATTATCACTAAAGTTTTTTACAGATTTACTATTCATTACGATCTGTCGCAAATTCTGCCATACACTGTTCAAAGGAATCTTGCTCCTATATCCTCTTCTGCACACTCATGTGTTCCAACTTTCTTGAGGCTGAGCATGTTGATAGCTTGGAGTCATCTTTTGTGACTCCACCTTGATACAAACAGACACTGCCCACCCCGGGAAAGCACCGAAGACAATAGTGAGCCTGGAAAGGTGGATTAGATAAGGCTGATATGACGGTAAATCTGCCTTCTACTAGGCAGGGGCGCCCCCTTGTGCCCCACTGTGAGAAAACAGTCTCTTCACCAGAACCCTAATGTTGGAGCTACTGCTGTAAAAAACGGATGGTTTCAGGCTGAGTCAGGACTGATGAGTGGGGATAAAAGTTCCTCATCTGAGTTTTTATACTCCCTGGTAGAAGACCTTTTCTATCTGTAAAAGGGCAATAACTGCTCTTTAGCAACTGTGACTTGAGGACACAACACAGAACAAATGTATATGGGAAAATCTGTGTGAACATAGTCTGTGGGATCTGAACCAGTATAAAAGTGTGTACATGCAAACAAATGTATAAATGTAAAGTAATTTAAACATATATGAAGGAGTTGCCAAAAATGGTATATTAAATGCAACCTCACCCCAAGATAATTTCCCACTGTGATGAACTGACAGTAATTATAAAATCACCCTGTGGTTGATATTGGTTTCTTTAGATGGTTCAGAATGACTGACCTCAAACACACAGTCCTCCTACCTCAGCATTCCAGGCAGTGATGTCCATCATCATACATTGCTGGTTAAATATACTTTGAATGATACCCAAAGAGTTGTAGCCATTGTGTTAGTGATATTTAATATTATTCCAGCCAATGTAGTTTACATGCATCTTTCCAGATTGGCTCAATGTACATCCCACAAAAGCCTATGTGGTAAAAACAATAATTACTCCAACATTACTGAAAAGCTGAGACATAAAAGAAAATCATAGAAATTACATCTAAATATGACCTAAAGCTGGGTCTCATGACTCACTAGACACTGTAACTGTATGGAGCCATGATGCTTTCAATAATGTAATTACACCTAAACTTCATGGCAATTTCATACACAGGTAAGTTTTGTTGTACAGAATACAATTTTTATAAACTAGTAGGACACTACTTTAGAAAACGGAAGGTTTTTTTTTTTTTTTTTTTTTTTTTTTTTGAGAATCTCAGTGTGCTATGTCCTGAGCATTCATTTTCATATTCTACCATTCCAAGAGCAATGTTCATTGCCTATCCCAGAAGAAATTCTCAAGTGTGCTTTATCCTCTTTCATTTAACATTCAGAATAAAATGTCAAAGCTCTTTTTCATTTCTTTCTTAACAAATGACAAAATTGTAACAGGAAGCATTACTCCTTACCTTACTCCTTCTGCAAATGTAAGTCAATGGTCTGGAGTTACACTTACTATCTTACAAACACAAGGATGCATAAAAGAAAGAAGGCCAATCAAATTACAAAGCTACTAAAACTAACATTTCAACCAAACCCAAGCAGCTGCTGCCAACAATTGAAATATGCTTCTTTGTGCCTCCATAATCAAATGCTTTTTTTTACATTCTACTGAGTCCATTTATAACTGGCAGAACCTCTGACGACAACGTGAGATGATGAATATCTGCTCCAGGCTGGGAAGTTACAAGATTGTCCAACCAAAGATAATGTTAAGATGATTCACTGAAAAAAATGTGGAAGACAGCAAGACTGAATGGACCTTTTCTTCAGTATCAACTACCTCATCTGTGGCCTTCACTGTTTTCTTTCCTGATTCTTCTTCTACTCCTTTCTCCTTCCCCTTCTTGTCTTCCTCTTCCTTGTCCTCTTCTTTTTTTTTTTTTTTTTTTTTTTTGCTCTTCTTCCATTTTTGAGATGTTTAAAACTTAGCAAGTGTGAAATTTAGTGCAGTATTTTTCTCTAGTATATTCAAAGGTGAAGAATAAATTTAGTGGGTTCATAAGTAAATGAATAGAAAAACACTGTTTGAGTGAAAAAATTGTAAATAGGTGGAACTACATATGGATAGAGGGTTGATTGGGTAGATGGCTGGTTGACTCAGTTGATGGATGACTAATCAGATGAATTAATAGCTGGATGGATGGATGGATAGATGGATGGAGAAATTGATAAATTAAATAGACAGATGAATTGATGACATCTATGGCTACAGTTGTGTGGTGAAATTGGTGATATTTATCACAGAATTATATTTTCTATAGCCTCAATTGTTCATATAAATTTATGAATTTTATACATGTTTTAAATATTCTAGAAATCACACCTTTGAAAGTGTGATTTTAAAATAAACACTAAAGGTTATTCAAGATAAACCACTAGTGTGGCATTTTATATTCTTTATCCTATTAAATCTTCAAAAAGTCTATATTTTATAGTTAGAAAAATTATAAGCTTCTAAAAAGCAAAGAAAACTTATCTGTATAGTGAACAGTCAATTTAAGAATAAAAAAATTATTTGACAGATATATTTCAGTTAGAAGATTAATATATATGACATTATTTACATTATATAAATAATGCAAAAATTAAAGGCTCTGAACATCCAAATGACCAAAGCTATTAATCAACAAATGAATGGAATTAAATAAAAAAACAAACAGTTCTCAAAAAAAAAAAATAATTGGCCAATAAATATATTCCAGTGTGGTCAACAGCCTCAGTAATCAGGGAAATACAAATTAAAAGTAGCCAGAGAGGCCATCCCACACCAGTTAAAATGACTATAATCAAGAACACAAATGACAAAAAGTATTGGTGTGTATGTTGGGCAAGGAGAACCTGTATTCACTCTTGGGTGGGAATATAAACTCATGTAGCTGCTATAGAAATCAGTATGGGACTTTCTCCAAAAATTAAAAGTAGTACTGACAATTCGCCCAGCTTTGCCTCTTTATTATGCACCCAAAAAATACTATGTCCAACTCAGAGATAAAGAAACCAAAAATAAAAGGCAAATCTCTCAGTCACAGACACTAAGGGCTAGGAGTCTGACTGAATGACTTTTGATGCATGTGTTATACATTTAAAATACAATTCTTTTTGTGTGGGTGGGTGCAGTGAAGTTTATTGATAGCATTCAAGAGAATAGGGTTCCCTGGACCCCTTGTGTTTTGTAGGAGTCTGGGGTGGAAATTAGGGGAGATGCTCACTATTGAGGGGGTTAGTTGAGATTCCTCAGCAGCTGAGAGTATCTATCTTGTTCTTGTGTCCTTGCTGGAGTGGGTGGTTCAGGGCTCCTTACTCCATAGAGAGCATGTAGGCCATAAGGTCCTGTTACTGTAGCCATATTTATTGTCATACCAGGAAATGAGTTTAAATAAAGCTGTCTTGAGAGCAATGCAAGCACTGGCATCAAAGTTGGAAGAATAGAAGTCACCGTTAAAGATGCAGAAGATAACTTGGTCCTCAATGTAGACCAGGATGCTCTTTAGAAAACCTTTGGATGCCTGTTTCACCACATTCTTGATGACATTATACTTCTCAGGTTTCTCCAGGTAGCATATCAGATCCATGACAGACATATTGGAGGTAGGTTCATAAAAGGACATGCCAGTAAACTTCTCATTCAGCTCTGAAATGACCTTTGCAGCACTAGTAGATGCAGGAATGATGTCCTGGGCAAGATGATGGTCATCATGTTACAGCTTTCTAGAAGGGCCATCCACAGTCATCTGGGTGGCAGTGACTTTGGTCATAAGTTCTTCTACAATTCAAGAGTTGTCATGGATGACCTTGGCCAGGGAAGCTAAGGTGCAGGAAACATTGATGACAATCTTGAATGAGTTGTACTCCTCATGGTTCACACCCATCACAAAAATGGGAGCATCGGCAGAGGGGATAGAGATGATAACTTTTCTAGCAACACCCCTGGCCTTCTCCATAGTGGTTAAGACACCAGTAGGCTCTAAGACATACTAATCCCATTTGATGTTAGCAGGATCTTCTTTGGACCTTGCACAGAAAATTTCTTCTTCCAGCTACAGAGCACAGTCTTGCTTCATTCCCCCAACATACATTCCTACTTTAAGCTATGCTACAAAGAAATGAAATATACTCTTTATGTAGGATGTTTAGATATGATCAGAAAGCCTAAAATCTATGGCCCAAAAGGTAAATATTTGTGAGTTAGTTCTTAGTGTTTGTTATCAAAAACTCCCCAGTGTGCAACTTAAAGGAGGATTTATTTGGGTCCATTGTTTTAGAGGGTTCAATGCATGGTAACTTGTTTCAAAGTACTTTAGCATCATCATGGCATCAGGAACATGTGTGGAAGATGAGGCTCATCTCATCACCATCAAGGATCATATTGAGAAGAAGCAGCCCACATCAGGATGGATATAGAGCAAAATAGAACTATTATAGGAGGGCTCTGGGACACCAATTGCAAACTCTTCAATGACATACTTTCCCCCAACAAAGCCCCATATCTTGCCACCTTTCAATAGCCTATTTATCCTCTAAAACTGTCAGCAGATTAAATATTTCTTTAAGTCAAAGTCATCATTTTCTGTTTGTTTCTGGAAACATCCTTATAAAAACATGTGGAGGTATTCACTAATGTGTGTGTGTGTGTGTGTGTGTGTGTGTGTGTGTGTGTGTGTGCATGTGTTTACACAGTCAAGCTGGCAACCAAGATTCACCCACACACTATCTGGTGAGAAATTTTCTGCAGTATATCATAGTAAAGGAGGTCGCTTGATGGCATTGTTTGATTTAAAAGAGGGAATCACATCTATTTTGAGGTTTCTAGGGATCTAACCTAATTTGGGCCAGAACTCAAGCAAGCAGCCAACACCTCTGGTGAATGCTCAAGATGATGGATACACATTACAGTCTAATTCTTGGTTCTTTTTCAACACTCATTTTCTCTAGTTCATCTCTTGTGATTACTTGTCAACCCACATCAAGGAGATTTGAAATGATGCTGACAGCTTTGTCTCTTTCCAAATTAATTTTCCTGGATTGCTTATAGGTTTCTAAGGACCATGGGTATTTAAAACTGAATAAATAAAATTGTGTGAAGTTGAGAGTTGATCACATTTGCTAATTTATGCAAGCCAGGTCTTACTATTCAGGGTAAAAGCCATCAGATATCAGCCAGTAGAACAAGACCTGAGAAGCCAGAAAGAACACCTGAGCTTCAGACTAGAAAATAGAAAGACATTACATCACAAAGAGGGTAGAAAAGGGTGAAAACAAGGTCAAATCATCCTACACCATGGGAAACCCAAGTGATATTTTCTTCTCATCGTAATTTTTCACTTTTCTCCTTTCAACTACACTAGAGTGAGTACCCCTTCTCTGGAGTCAGCGTTTGCTCATCCATTGTCTGACTATGGCTCACATTATTTTACTTTGATATACACAGATTCTGAATCCTCTGTCTTCAGATACCTCCCAATCCCACCTTTCTCTGCTAATGTCTCACTTTGTGGCTGGTGCTAACTCATAATTTTCTGTGTGTCCCAGTTTAGTCTCATAATTCTCCTGCTTCAGCACACAGAGTGCCATGACTTCAGATATGCATTACCATACTTCCTTAAACTTTTTAGGGTTTCTGTGGGTGCTTGTGTATGCATGCATACTTGTGTGTGTGCATGTGTGCATGTGTGTGTGCTGGTTAATTTCATGTTTTAATTTGGTATATGACCATATATTTGGCTAGTATTAGACGAGTAAAAACACTTATGGAAACAAAGCAAAGGATGTAAAGCTGTTGAGGTGTCTTGTATGGATTATTTCTGCTCTTCGCTGTTCCCTAAATCACAGGATATAACCATGAGCATTTCTCTCTTTTTTTTAATTTTTTCATTTAAACTTTTTTTTAAAAAACAAAGACAAAAGAAAAGAAATTTTAAACATTTTTACATAAATGTATACAAATACAATTGTGTCAGTGCTTTGCTTTTTTTTTTTTTTAAGGTTTGATACTCTGCATTAAGGTCTTACTATTTACAATGAGCAAAAAGTACATGTAACACAGGGTGTAACCCGGAATTAGTCAACGCGTTCTTGGTGTGTAAGGATTGAGCATGACATTTTGTTTGTTTGTTTGTTTGTTTTTGTTTTCTTTTCTTGAATTTCACACAGTCTGTGAGTTGTTTCTGGGGCAGTCCGAGCCTCTGGGGTTAGCATCCCACTATCAGTGACTGCATATTATGTCTGTTCTTTTGTGACTGGGTTATCTCACACAGAATGATATTCTCTAGATGCAACCATTTTCTTAAGGATTTGGTTAAGTCATTGTTTCTGATGGCTGAGTAGTACTCCATTGTATAAATGTACCACAATTTTTGTATCCATTCATTTACTGAAGGACATATGGGTTCTTTACAGCTTCTGCTTATTATAAATAGAGCTGCTAAGAACATTGTGGTGCATATATCTTTGTGGTATATTAAAGTGTCTCTGGGGTATATGCCCAGAAGTGGAATAGCTGGATCTTCAGGTAGTACTATGTCCAATTTTCTGAGAAATCGCCAGACTGATTTCCAGAGTGGTTGTATCCGTTTACAACCCCACCAACAGTGGAGAAGGGTTCCTCTTTCTCTGCAACCTCACCAGCATCTACTGTCACCTCAGTTTTAGATCTTGGCCAGTCTGACTGGTGTGAACTGGAATCTCAGGTTGTTTTGATTTGCATTTTCCTGATGGCTAAGGTTGTCGAGCCTTTCCTTAGATGTTTCACAGCGATACGGTATTTCTCAATTGAGAACATTTTGTTTAGCTCTGTACCACATTTTTTAATAGGGTTGTTTGATTCTCTGGTGTCTAGCTTTTTGAGTTCATTGTATACCTTGGATATTAGGCCTCTATCTGATGTGGAGTTGGTAAAGATCTTTTCCCATTCTGTTGGCTGCGATTTTGTTTTCTTGAAAATGTCCTTAGCCTTACAAAAACTTTGCAATCTCATTAAGTCCCATTTGTTAATCTTTGACCTTAGAGCTTGAGCCATTGGTGTTTTGTTAAGAAACTTTTCTCCTGTGCCTATGTGTTCTAAGGTTTTCCCTACTTTCTCATCTAATAGTTTCAGTGTATCTGGTTTAATGTGGAGATCTTTGATCCCCTTACACTTGAACTTTGTACAAGGAGATAAGAAAGCATCTATTTTCATTCTTTTGCATGCTGAGTACCAGTTGCACCAGCACCATTTGTTGAATAGGCTGTCCTTTTTCCATTGAATGTTTACAGCTCCTTTGTCAAAAATCAAGTGACCACATACATGAGGGCTCATTTCTGGACCTTCTATTCTATTCCATTGATCCACGTGTCTATTTCCGTACCAGTACCACGCAGTTATCAGCACAATTGCTTGTAATGTAGCTTGAGGTCAGGGATATTGATTCCCTCAGATGTTTTCTTGTTGTTGAGGATGGATTTTGCTATTCTAGGTTTTTTGTTATTCCAGATGAAATTGCATATTGATCTTTTCAACTCAATGAAGAACTGGGTTGGAATTTTGATGGGAATAGCATTGAATCTGTAGATTGCTTTTGGTAGGATGGTCATTTTTAAAATGATGATCCTTCCAATCCATGAGCATGGGAGATCTTTCCATTTTCTGAGATCTTCCTCAATTTCCTTCTTTAGAGGATTGAAGTTCTTGTCATACAGGTCCTTCAATTGCTTAGTTAGAGTCACACCAAGGTATTTCAAATTTTTTGTGACTATTGTGAAGGGTATCTTTTCCCTAATTTCTTTCTCCAAATGTTTGTCCTTTGAATATAGGAAGGATACTGATTGGTTTGAGTTAATTTTGTATTCAGCCACTTTGCTGAACTTGTTTATCAGCTGTAGGAGTTCTCTGGTGGAGTTTTTGGGGTCACTTAAGTACACTATCATGTCATCTGCAAAGAGTGATGTTTTTACCTCTTCCTTTCTGATTTGTATCCCCTTGATCTCCTTTTGCTGTCTAATTGCTACAGCCAGGATTTCCAGTACTATGTTGAATAGGTAGGGGGAGAGTGGGCAGCCTTGTCGAGTCCCTGATTTTAGTGGGATTGCTTCAAGTTTCCCACCATTAAGTTTGATATTGGCTGTTGGTTTGCAGTATATTGCTTTTATTATGTTTAGGTATGGACCATGGATTCCTGTTCTTTCCAGTACTTTTAACATGAAGGGGTGTTGAATTTTGTCAAATGCTTTCTCAGCATCTAGTGAGATGACCATGTGATTTTGTTCTTTGAGTTTGTTTATATGGTGGATTACTTTGATGGATTTCCTTATATTAAACCCTCCCTGCATCGCAGGGATGAAGCCTACTTGTTCATGGTGAATGATCCTTTTGATGTATTCCTGGATTCAGTTTGCAAGAATTTTGTTGAGTATTTTTGCGTCAATGTTCATAAGTGAGATTGGTCTGAAGTTTTCTTTCCTTGTAGGGTCTTTGTGTGGTTTAGGAACAAGGGTTATTGTAGCCTCAAAAAAGGAGTGAGGTTTGTAGTATTCCATCTGATTCTATGTTGAGGAATAGTTTTGTGGAGTATTGGTGTTATGTCCACAATAAATGTCTGATAAAATTTTGGACTGAAACCATCTGGACCTGAGCTTTTTTAGGTTGGGAGGCTTTTGATGACTTCTTCTATTTCTTTAGGTGTTATGGGATTATTTAGATGGTTTACCTGGTCCTGGTTTAACTTTAGGATCTTCTATCTGTCTAGGAATTCATTCATTTCCTCCAGATTTTCCAACTTTGTTGAGTATAGGCTTTTGTAGTAGGATCTGATGATTTCTTGAATTTCCTCAGTTTCAGTTGTTATGTCTCCACTTTCCTTTCTTTTTTTGTTAATTTGTATACTCTCTCTTTGCCCTCTTGTTAGTCTGGCTAGGGGTTTATCAATCTTGTTGATTTTCTCAAAGAACAAGCTCTTGGTTTTGTTGATTCTTTTAATGGTTCCTTTTTTTTCTATTTGGTCTATTTCTGCCCTAATTTTGATTATTTCTTGCCTTCTACTCTTCTTGAGTGTATCTGCTTCCTTTTGTTCTAGAGCTTTTAGCTGTGCTTTCAAGTTGCTGATGTATGCTCTCTCCAGTTTCTTTTTGGAAGCACTCACAGCTATGAGTTTTCCTCTCAGTACTGCTTTCATTGCATCCCATAGGTTTGGGTATGTTGTGTTTTCATTTTCTTTCAACTCTAGAAAATCCTTAATTTTTTTCTTTATTTCTTCTTTGACCCTGCTATCGTTTAACAGAGTGTTGTCTAGTTTCCATGTGTATGTGGGCTTTTTGTTGTCTTTGTTGTTGTTAAAGACCAGCCGTAGACCATGGTGGTCTGAGAGGTTGCATGGGAGTATTTCAATCTTCTTATATGGATTGAGGCTCGTTCTGTGTCCAATTATGTGGTCAATTTTCGAGAAGGTGCCATGGGGTGCTGAGAAGAAGGTGTATTCATTTACTTTAGGATGATATGTTCTGTATATATCTATTAATGCTAGTTGGTTCAAGGTCTCTGCTAGTTTTGCAGTGTCCTTGTGCAGTTTCTGTTTCCATGATCTGTCCATTGGTGAGAGTGGGGTATTAAAGTCTCCCACTATTATTGTGTGGGGTGAAATGTATTTTTTTGAGCTTTATTAGGGTTTCTTTTATGAATATGAGTGCTTTTGTATTTATAGCATGTATGTTAAGGATTGAGAGTTCCTCCTGACAGATTTCCCCGGTAATGAGTAAAAAGTGTCCTTCCTTATCTTTTCTGATAACTTTTGGTTGGAAATTTACTTTATTCGATTTTAGAATAGCCACTCCAGCTTGCTTCTTGGGGCTGTTTGCTTGAAAGTTTTTTTCCCAACCTTTTACTCTTAGATAGTGTCTGTCTTTATCTCTGAGATGAGTTTCCTGTATGCAGCAAAATGCTGGATTTTGTTTATGTATTTAGTCTGATAGTCTATGTCTCTTTATTGGGGAGTTGAGTCCATTTATGTTAATAGATATCAAGGAATAGTTGTTTCTGTTTCCTGCTATTATTACTTTTGTGGGTTGAGATGTGTCTGTGTCTTTTTCTTCTTTTGGTTTTCTTCTTTAGGAGTTTTCTTGTTTTTACTAGGATGTAGTTTCCCTCATTGTATTGGGTTTTACACCTACAATTCTTTGTAGTGCTGGGTTTGTGGTCAGATATTGTGTAAATTTTGATTTGTCTTGAAATATCTTCATCTCTCCATCGATGGTGATTGATAGTTTTGCTGGGTATAGCAGCTTGGGCTGGCACTTGTGCTCTCTTAGGGTGTGCATGGTGTCTGTCCAGGCTCTTCTAGCTTTCATAGTCTCTGTTGAGAAATCGGGTGTGATTCTGATTGGTCTGCCTTTATATGTTACCTGACCTTTTTCCCTTACTGCTTTTAGTATTCTTTCTTTGCTTTGGGCACTTGGTGTTTTGACTCTTATGTGTCGGGAGGTATTTCTTTTCTGGTCCAACCTATTTGGAGTTCTGAAGGCTTCTTTTATGCTCGTGGTCATCTCATTCTTGAGGGTAGGGAAGTTTTCTTCTATGATTTTGTTGAATATATTTACTGTGCCTCTTAGTTGATACTCTTCTCCCTCTTCTATTCCTATTATCCTTAGGTTCGGTCTTCTCATTGTGTCTTGGATTTCCTGGACATTTTGGGTTAGGAGCTTTTTGTTTTTTGCATCTTCTCTGGCTGTTTTGTCTATGTTTACAATGTTGTCTTCTGCCCCCGAGATTCTCTCTTCCATCTCTTGTAATCCTTTGGAAATGCTTGCTTCTGTGACTCCTGATTTTTTTTTAGGTGTTCTACCTCCAGGGTTATCTCTTTTATTGTTTTCTTTATTGTGTCAATTTCCGTTTTCAATTCCTTCTTCCATTTCTTCATCTCTTTGGTTCTGTTTTCCTCTAGTTCTTTGAGTTCTTTGAGTGTTTTTTTTTGTTTGTTTGTTTGTTTGTTTGTTTCCTCTTTAAAAGCTTCTGTTTCTTTTTGCTTTTCCTCCCGCTCTTGTTTAAGGATCTCTATCAGCATCTTGAGGTATGATTTTAGGTCTGCGTCTTCTTTTTCTGGAGTGTTTGGCATTCCAATGTTTGCTGTGAATGGAGAGCTGGGTACTGGTGTTGCCAGGTTGTCTTGGTTTCCTTGGGATATATGCTTTCACTTTCCTCTTGCCATCTTGTTGTCAGTGATATGTTCTTGCCTTTCCCTTGTACTTGGTCTGTGCCCCTGGATCTCCACTGGTCCAGGTGGCGAATGGTCTGAGCCCTGTTCTCTGCCCCAAAGCTGCCAGGTGGAAACAGAGGTCCCAGTGCTGGGTTCCTGGTCCCTGGATCAGGCAGGGCAGGGGCTTGCTTTCTGTCCCCACTCGGCAGAGTTCTCTCTGCTCCCTGGCTACCCAGATCCCATACTCACCAGTCTTTAAACCTTTGGGTACTGCTGGTCCAGGTGGTGGATGGGCCGAGCCCTGTTCTGTGCCCCAAAGCCGCTGTGTGGTAACAGAGGTCCCAATGCTGGGTTCCTGGTCCCTGGATCCGGTAGGGCATGGGCGTGCTTTCTGTGTGCACTCGGCAGAGATCTCTCTGTTCCCTGACTGCCCAGATCTCCTTCTCACCAGTCTTTAAACCTTTGGGAACTGCTGGTCCAGGTGGCGGATGGGCAGAGCCGCCATGAGCTTTGGTATATGGTCTCTTTGTTCCCAAAATATAGATTGTGAGAATCATTCTTGAATAAATGCCTAGGTTATAAGCTTTGTCTCATCCCCAACTAACTCATAATTTATAGAACCTGTTTATCCTGGTCTATGACTGCCACACGGTTAGTTGCTTCTCAGTTTCATGCATCTGAATTCCTCAGAGAGGATTCTCTCTCCAAGTTCTCTCTCTCTTTCTCTCTGTCTCTCTATCTCTTGGTCTCTGGCTCTCTGGCTCTCTCCTTCTCCTTCTCTCTCCCCCACCCAGGATATTCTATCTGCCTCAGCTCATAGGCCACCAGGTTTTTATTGACAGTGATGTTTCCACACAATACACAGTGATTATCTCTACATAGGGACACACTAACAATGAACTTCGTAACAACTAACACCTTTTGGGTAGTTCTGATATTATAGAAAAATTCCTATAAAACTCATTCTTAAACTAACAACCAAAGCAAATTCTCATCTCAGACTTAAAAGACTATTGACAAGATACTGCTAAGAATCCACCTGATAGTAAAGAAGGGTTTGATGATAATGAAGATTGGAGTGGAAATTAAAGGGATAAATTGTTTGAGCTGAAGGCATCCTGACCACTGTGTTTGAGGCTTTAAGATAAAGACATTAGGCGAACAAGTTGTTACAGTGGTTCATATTATGACAAATATGGATTGCCTATTTAAAACATTTCTATGAGAAATATTGGCAAACATTTTGTTTGTTTGTTTCTAATTGCTATAAATGTGCTATTTGACTATGCCCCTTGATCTCCATTACACACCAAGAGGTAAAATGTCTCATTATGGACTGTACTATAGGGCCCCCTCCATGAGGAGAATATCATTCAGATCAGACAGGTCTATGTAACAAATGGTAATATATTTTGAACTGAATATACACCGGCAAAGTGTACATATATTCTATTGTTTAAATGTTTAAATGTTGACTGTAATGGTTGGAACAGTGTCTCTGCTGGAGGAGTATAAAATATGTAGAATCTTGTCTAATGAAATCATTTTAAGTCTACTTTAGGACTCATTTCAAGCACTCTATTATGCAAACAAATGGCTTGGTAAAGCTCAGATACATTTTGAGAGTCTGACTCTAGTGTAGTTAATTGAACCACAAATGATCATTTATTTTAAAAACAATTTAAAAGAAAAACAGTATCCCATTTTCAAATTACTGCTCTTGTCAGACCCAATGTTTAGTGGATCTTGATATATTTTTGATGACTGTGTAAAAGGGTTGAATTTCACTGTGGTTGTAAAGACCACTATCTTGTGTAAATTTAAGTTCATTCACACTGTTTCTTAAATCATATTTTAACACTATTTTTTCTAAATTTCCAAATGTACAAAAAAACTTCCTAAAGGCTTTAAAAACTCTTCTAGATAAGATCAATGCTTAAATCAGCAGACTTTAGTAAACCGGTTACCTTTAATAATTGAAGTGAAATTTGTTTAATCAGAGGAAGCATTAAGAGAAAAAAAAACTAAGACCAAGACAGGGCGCAAGGGTAGTAAGGCTTTATGGTCACCCCTTCATGGACACCTGGCCATTGATGGGCCCATTCTTGTGCAGACCTAGCACAGCCATGTGTGGCTATTGAAACTTTGTAATTACAGTGACTGTGTACTGCCCAGTGAGTAGCATCTACCTCTTATACTTCTTCTATCTACTTCATGGTTATTAACTTCTTTATAGCTGAATAATATATCATCATTTGTTATGAGAACCATGTGCTGCAATGAGTTTCATTACTGACTGCATTTTAATGGAAAGATATTACTCTGATTAAAGCTGAGAGAGACAATTACCTGTGACATAACATATATAAAGAGAAGGTAGCCTGATGCAATGTCAAGTTAGCTAAACAATAGATTTAGGTTATCCACAAGGGCCTAATATCTCCACTGCCATGGGCTTTTGAGAAAGTTTACAATCACATCTATAGATTTCTTTCTGTGTAATTGACTCCAAATGCAATAAAAGAGCAAAGGTTCTTCCCATAATGACCATGCCACCGTTTTGCAAGTGGGCACATCTTGCCTGGCAAGTTGGTATCATAGTCTGTGGGGTTCATAACTGACAATTTGGGTCTTTCTTTTCCAAGAAGCTCACATAACATATTCAAACACCATGTAAGCTAGCTGGATTTCGCCATTTCCTGCAAACAAGTTGTGATTTCTATAATAACAGGATGCTATTATTTATCCCAGCAAAAGAAATTGCAAGATCCTGTATTACGGGCAGTCTCTGAGACCTCCCTGCTCAATACTTCATAAAAAGGTAGGCCACACCTAGAACGAGAGTTTTTGTTTAGTAATCTATAGTTTCTAGAAGGAACTTTGCAGAAAATCTTTTTTCCAAATTAGTTTGGTTACCAAATAGTAGGTTTCTATGTGATTATTTTTCATAAGCCTTTGTTTTCATTAACCCCTCTCCCCAACCCCTTCATCTCCTCTATCCAACAACCAGCTCCCTGAGTAAGCATCTATACCTGCATATACCATTCTCTACTTTCATATCACTCTTATTTTACTACACATCCTCCCTTAAGGTGCTACCAGCCAAATACCCTCTTTCAAGATTTCCAGCCTCTACTGGAACTCTGAGTAGAAGACACAAAATTGGAGATTCAAACCTAGGACCCATGTAGGAAGGAAAACAATTGGCATTTGTTTTTCTGTGTCTGAATTACCTCACTCAGTATGGTTTCTGCCAATTTTATGCATTTTCCTGCAAATTTCATAATTTATTTCTTTTCCAGCTGTCAAAATTCCATTGTGTAAACGTACCAGATTTACACTATGCATTCATCAGCTGATGGACATCTAGGCCAATTCTACAAAGTAGGTATTATAAATGAAATGGCAGCAAACACAAATCTGAGTAGTAGGATCTATAGTCCTTTGAGTAAATGCCCAGGAGTGGAATGACTAGATCGCATGATACTCCTGTTTCTATATATTTGAACAATCTCCACCTTGATTTCCACTATGATAGCACAACTCTTTACTTCTACTGAGAGTAAGTGAGCATGTGTTTCTTTCTTTTTTTCTTCTTCCTCTGCAAGAGTTGTTGTAAATTGCTTTCTTGATGATAGATATTATGGCAAAGGTAAAATATTTCAAAGTAGTTTAAATTAAATTTCCCAGATGGCTAACAATGTTAAATACATTTTAAACAGTTTATTGCTCATATTTACTTTTTTTAAATATTTAAGTCTATAGCCCATTTTTTGATTGGTCATTTATTTTCTTGATTCTTTGGTTTCTTTTTTTTTAATTTTTTTGTATATTGGAGATATTAATCTTCCACTTGATATATAACTGGCAAAGATTTTCTCTCATTACATAAGTTGGCTCTTTATTTGATTCAATGTTTCATTTGATGTATAACCCTTTTTAATTTCATGAGATCCCATTTATCAAGTGGTGTGTTTTCTTTGCTAAGCAACCAAGGTCCTATTTAGAAAGTCCTTACCTATGCATTCATACTGTACCATATTCCCTACTTCCTCTTTGATTGGTTTCTGAGCTTTAGGTTTTATGTTGAGGTCTTTGATCCATTTGGAGTTGATTTAGTTCAAGAGATAAGGGTCCAGCTCCATTTTTATATATAGTCACATTCAGGTTTTCCAGCACCAATTATTGAAGATGTTTTATTCCTTCTACTGTCTTTTTGATGCTTTTGTGAAAAGTCAGGTGGTTGTGATTGAATGGACTTAAAGCTGAATCCTCTAGCCCACTGATCTGCATCAGTGGAGTTTTATAATCAATGTGTTGACATTTTATTACTGAGGCTACCTAAATACAAACTTTAGATCTGTTTGTATTAACCCCTCCACTATTATTCTTTTCACTCGTGGTTTGTTAGACTATTCAGATTTCTTTATATTCTGTATAATTTTAAGATTTTTTTTCTGTGAAAAACTGCCATGATAATTTTGATTGAGCTGTATCTTAAATTGCTTTTTGGTAGAATGGAAATTGTTATAAAATCAATTCTACCAATTCATGAGCATAGGGGATCTTTTCCTATTTCTAGTGTCATCTTTAATAGCAGTGCTTATAGAATTAAAGAAACAAGAACAACACTAGGAAAGAACCTCATTGGACCTTATGTTGCAACACCAGGGATGATAGCATAGGAGAGGGTGTCCCAGAGAATTCCCTGAGTGAACCTAAATATTACCTTACATAAACCAATAAGGGGTATTTGGACCAATTGCTTCAGCTAGCATCAATCACAGATTTGAGTTTTGGACTTTGTCTCTTAACACTAGCAGTCTGTCATTGTGTGTGTTGTAACATCACAACGTATTCAGAATTGTAACCAGGCAAAAGATCATACATGCATAGGGCCCATACCAAGGTGTCCAGATAGTGAGGTGTTAGTGAGCTGGTCTTATTTGGCCTGCCATACATGGTGCCAACCAGTGAAATAACAAGTTTCATAAGAGTTTATTCATGAGTCACCAAGCAGTAGGAGACAGTGAAGGCAAACCTAATCCTCGGTTCTATCTCACTGAGGATAGGGCATGGATATTCCTTGACTAAAGCATAGGGAAAGGTCAGCAGAGGTAACTGAAATCAGGTAAAGCAATTTAAATCTAGAGGGTTTCAGGGCTTTCATTTGATTTCAAGAGGAAAAGAAGCCCTGGTAAAGAGGTAGCAGTCAAAGCAGTTCCCCCAACAGGGCAGATTCTACCTCCAAGATTTCTACCATGGCCAGAGTCAAGGGGGCCAATAACTCATAGAGGGATGTGATGGCAAAATGTCTGGTAAAAATGTTTTAAATTTCTGGCTTTGTGCCTACTAGAGCTCAGAAAATCAGCTACAATCTTTGGCAGTTGTTTTGCTATGTCTGTGGCATATACAGGGTTAAGGATAGTCTTGCTGACTGTTAATTATTTTGTCCTGGTCAGACCCAGGAACCAAGAGAGTTCACTAGCTGCTAATTAGAAGTCCCATTTTTCCATTTTAAATGTCTTCTGATTAAGAGTGAAATGAACAGCAGTAGGCATACTTACAACATAAACTAAAAGAACTTTTCATCAACACTAAGAGTTATTTTTAACAGATTTTAACAATGTTTAATGATTGCCCAAAGGTAGGTCCCCTTCAGCTGTATTACTAGTATCATTAGAGATCATACAGTTAATTTTCCCAGCCTTGATCTGTATGTGAGTCCTAGAGAAAGGACAGACAATGATGATTAATTTGGGGCATTCCCTGGTGGAATTCAGATGTTCATGGATGCTGGGGGCAGGGAGGGATGCATCAGCTCTAAAGGATGAATACTTAACACTGCCATCCACTGTTCAGGTTCTGGAGAACAATGGTGTTCTTGCTCAACCCCTAAAAGTCTGTATGTGTTTTGGGATGAGTCATAGAACAAAGCTGTGAACATGTGTGAATTTAAAAATATGGCCATACTATCTTGAGTCCGGGGCTCTATAATCTTCTCCCTTCTCATCCTCTGTTCTTCTGTGTGTCAACAAGTCCCAGTGTAGAAAGTATCCTCCTGTGAATTCAGGGGTGTGAGTGGACAGGCAGTTGTGGCAGTACTGGGAGCCAACACTGAACACTGCAAACAGGTAGACAGAAGAGGAGCTTCCAGTACCAGCTGCAGTAGCAACTTTTGTCCCTTAGAGGCCACGTGATCATGCTCATTTCTAGAATGTTTCGGTGGCACACCCTAAGGTGTGGATGGAGAACGTACATGAATTCTTGGGAGTGAGTGCTACAACATCACGTTGTGTTCCAGCTTTGTAATTAGGATCCTACACATCCACTGAGCCCAGAGCAAGGTGGCCAGATGGTAAGATGTTAGTGAACCAGACTCATTTGGCCTGTCACACAGTGCCAGCCAGTGAAATGACAAGTTTGCTAAGAGTTTGTTCATGAGGCAGCCAAGCATGAGGAGACAGTGAAATCAGACCCAAGCCTCGGTTCTATTTCAAGGATGATAGGATGAGTGTGGATGTTTTTGAACTGAGGCCTGGGGAAAGGTGATCAGAGGTAACAGAGATCCGGTAAAGCAATTTACATCTAGAGGGTTTCAAGACTTTCTCTTGATTTCATGGGGAAGGGGAGCCATAGTAAAGAACATATCTGAGAACACAGAAAGTTCATAAAACTTCTGAATGGTTGTTTTTAAGTCCATCAATTCACCTACAAATTTAAAAATGATTACATTTTTCTTAATTACTGAATGATTTGTATAAGTGTGCCACATTTTTATTGTCTATTCTTCAGTTGATGGACATCTGTGCTGTTTCCAGTTTCTGTCTGTCATGAATAGAGTAGTAACGAACAAGAATGAGAGTCCTTTGGGTGGGTGTTCAACATTGGTATAGCTGTGGTAGATTCATTTTCATCTTTGTGAGTAATGTCCACACTTATTTCCAAAGTGTTTGTGCCAGTTTGTACTCCCACAGGCAATGAATAAGTGTGCTCCTTTCCCTGCATCCTGTCATTTTTTTGCATGTGCTGTCATTTTTTTTTAATTGATCTTGGCCATTCTGACTGGAGTAAGATGAATTCTCAACTTCTGGTCTTAACTTGCATTTCCATGTTAACTAAGCTCCAACAGGACAGGATTAATGGAAGATGAGCCCATAGGCCATTAGGATTAGTGCTAATAGCAGCCAACAAGGGTTCAGCACTAGTGGAAGGGGTCAGTTCAGGTAGGAACCAATGGGTGCTGCTGTAATGGCAGCCAGTGACTAAAGAAATGAGTGAGAGGATAAATCATACACAGAGATACAGACACACACAGTTAGACAGAGCGAGGGAGGAGAAATAAAGCAAGGTAAGCTGCAAGTGCAGGATTCAACAACTTCATTTTTCCATTATCCCCCCCCAAAGGCAAAGTTTTGTATGTAAGAAAAATTACCATATAGTTGTAAGTTACAAATTTTCTAATAATCACCACAAAAACATATTTTTCAATAAACAGATTAAAGTCATTGCCCAAAAGGGAAATTGCAACAGAATTATTTTTGATACATTCTTCTTTTGAAATTTATAGCTAATTACATTTCTCATCTGTCTTCACAAGTTTACTGTAACCCCATATAAATAATTCTTTTGTCATAGATTTAAAAAATTCAAGCAAGCCAAAATCTATAGTAGCAAGTGCTTAGTTACTAAGGAACAGGTCATCTGCCTTACAACTTATTTTTGAAGTCTTAATTAGCTACAATGGCTAATCATCTGTTCTCTGTTCTTAAATTCACAATGAAATTACCTATTCTCTTTTTATGACCTTCCATTATATGGTGACCACATCCCTAGATCACAAGATCTAACCTAGAGTGAATGGTTTTTTTTTTTTTTTTTTTTTTTTTTTTTGATCATTAATTTGTCCCAAGCCTATTTTTTTTTACAGTCCAGTTTCCCCTTCCTGTTTCCCCTCTGACAGTTTCTTATCCCATTCTTCCTCCTTTATCTCCAAGAGGATGTGCCCACACTCTTACCCCACCAGGCCTCCTCACACCAGGGTACTCAAGTCTCTGAAGGATTAGGTGCATCTTCCCTCAATGAGACCAGACCTGGCAGTCCTCTGCTATATATGTGTCAGGGGCCTCATATAAGCTAATGTATGCTGCCTAGTTGGCTGTTCACTGTCTTAGACGTCTCAGGGGTCCAAGTGAGTTGAGACTGCTGGCCTTCCTATGGGGTTTTCCTCTTCCTCAGCTTCTCCCAGCCTTTCCCTAATTCAACCACAGGTATCCTTGACTGCTGTCCATTGGTTGGGTTAAATATTTGCATCTGACTCCTTCAGTTGCTTGTTGAGCCTCTCAGAGGACACTCATACTAGGCTCCTGCCTATAAGCACACCATAGCATCAGTAATAGTGTTAGGCCTTGGAGCCTAACATTTTCTGAGGTCTTCTTCAATTTCTTTCCTGAGAGACTTAAAGTTCTTGTCATACAGATTTATCACTTGTTTGGTTAGGATTACCCGAGGTATTTTGTATTATTTTTGAGTATTGTGAAGGATATTGTTCCTCTATTTTCTTTCTCAGCCTGTTTATTATTTGTACAAAGAAAGACTACTAATTTATTTGAGTTAATTTTATATCTGGTCACTTTGGTGAAGTTTGCCAGCGGTAGAAGTTCATAGAATTTTGGGGGTTGCTTATGTAGCATATCATCCCATACCTAGATAGTGATACCTTGACTTCTTCTTTGCTAATATGTGTTCCCTTGATGTCCTTTGGTATCTTGTTGCTCTAGTTAGACCTTCAAGTACCATATTGAACAAATATGGGGAAAATGGGTATCCTTGTTTTATCCCTGATTTTAGCAAGATTGCTTCAAGTATCTCTCCATTTAGTTTGATATAGTTGTTTGTTTGCTTTATATTGCTTTTATTGTGTTTAGCTAGAGGCCCTGAATTCCTGATCTCTCCAATACTTTTAACATGCAGAATGTAGGAATTTTGTCAAATGAGTTTTCAGCATCTAATGACATGATTGTGTGGTTCTTTTCTTTGAGTTTGATTACATAGTGGGTCACATTAATAGATTTTCATATATTGAACCAAAATTACATCTCTGGGATGAAACCTACTTTATCATGGTGAATGATGGATTTAATGTATTCTTGGACTCAGTTTGAATAACTTTTATTGAGTATTTTTGCATCAGCATTAATAAGTGAAATTAATCTGAAGTTCTCTTGTTTTGTTGGATCCTTATGTGGTTTAGATATGAGTAATTGTGGTGTCATAAAAGGGATTGGGTGGAGTTCCTGCTGTTTCTATGTTATGGAATAGTTTTGAGGAGTATCAGTATCAGCTCTTTTTCAAGATATGTTAGAATTCTGTATTAAAACCATCTGGCTTCTTTTGGTTGATAGGCTTTTAATGACTTCTTTTACTTCCTTAGTGAATGTGGGTCTGTGTAGATAGTTTATCTGCTCTTAGTTTAGTTTTGGTACAGGGTATCTGTATAGAAAATTATCCATTTCATCTAGATTTTCCAATTTTTGTTGAGTCTAGGCTTTTGTAGTAGGATCTAATGATTTCTTGAATTTCCTCAGTTTCTGTTGTTATGTCTTTCTTTTCATTTCTGGCTTTGCTAATTTGGATACTGTCTCTGTACCCTTTAGTTAGTTTGGCTAGGGGTTTATCTATTGTTGATTTTCTCACAAAAAAAAAAAAGCTTTTGGTATTGTTCATTCTTTATTTAGTGCTCTTTGTTTCTATTCATTTGATTTCAGTCCTAAGTTTGACTATTTTGTGCTATCTACTCCTTTTGAGGTGTGTTTCCTTATTTTTGTTCTAGGGATTTCAGGTTTGATGTTAATTTATTAATGTAGGATCTCTCCAATTTCTTTACAATGACACTTAGTGCTATAATTTTTTTCCTTTTATCACTCTTCGTTGTATCCTATGAGTTTGGGTATGATATGTCATAATTTTCATTGAATTTCAGGACTTCTTTAATTTTTTTAATTTCTTCCTTGTCTAAGTTTTTATTGAGTAGTTGTTCAGCTTCCATGTGTATGTGGACTTTTTGTTGTTTTCATTGTTATTAAAGATCAGCCTTAGCCCATGGTAGTCTGATAGAATGCATGGGATTATTTCAATCTTCTTGTATTGGTTGAGGTTTGTTTTCTGTCTGGTTATGTGATAAATTTTGGAGAAGGTACTATGAGGTCCTGAGAAGAAGGTATATTCTTTTGTTTTAGGGTGAAATGTTCTTTATATATCTGTTAAATCCATTTGGTCCATAACCTCTTTATTGAGTTTCTGTTTCAATGACCTGCCCATTAGTGAGAGTGAGATGTTGAAGTCTCCCACAATTATTGTGTGGGGTTTGATGTGTGTTTTGAGCTTTAGTAAAGTTTCTCATATGAATGCGGATTCCCCTGTATGTGGGGCATAGATGTTCAAAACTGAGACTTTCTCTTGGTAGAATTTTTTATGAATATAAAATGTCTTTCCCCATCTCATTTAATAACTTGTAGCTGAAAGTCTATTTTGCTTGATATTAGGATGGCAACTCCATCTTGTTTCTTGAAACCATTTGCTTAGAAGACTTTTTTCCAGCCTTTTACTATGAGATAGTGTCTATCCTTGTTATTAAAATATCTTTCTTGTGTGCGATAAAATGTTGGCTCCTGTTAGTGTATTCTCTCTGTTAACTTATGTCTTTTTATTGGGGAATTGAATCCTTTGATGCTGAGAGATATTAAAGGCATATGATTGTTAGTTCCTGTTTTGTTTGTTGTTATAGGTGGCATTATGTATATATAATTCTCCCCTTTTGGTTTTGTTGTAAGATGATTAATATTTTGTTTTTACTTTGATGTAGGTGCCCTTCTTGTGTTGTTATTTTCCTTCTCAAATCCTGCATTGGGTTTGTTTTGTAGGTAGATAGTGTTTAAATTTGGTTTGTCATGGAATATTTTGGTTTCTCCATCTATGATGATTGAAAATTTTGCTGAATATAGTAGCCTGAGCTGGCATTTGTGTTTGCTTGGGGTCAGCATGACTGCTGTTCTGGCTTTTAGGGTCTCTGTTGTGAAGTCTAATATAAATCTGGAAGGTCTGCCTTCATATGTTCCTTGTTCCCTTACAGCTTTTAGTATTCCCCCCTTTTTTGTTCTCTGTATTTAGTGCCTTAATTATTAAGTGATGAGGAGATTTTCTTTTTTGGTCCAATCTATTTGGTGTTCTATTGGCTTGCACATTTATGGCTATCTCTTTCTTTAGGTTGGGGAAGTTTTCTTCTATAATTTTGTTGAAGACGTGTTCAGGTCCTTTGAGCTGAGAATCTTTGCTCTCTTCTATTCCTATTATACTAAGGTTTTTGTCTTTTCATTGTGTCCTAGATTTCTGGATGTTTGAGTTAGCAAACTCTTATGTTTTGAATTTTCTTTGACCACTGTGTCAATAACTTCTAAGGTATCTTCTACACCTGAGATTCTCTTTTCTGTCTCTTGAATTGTGTTGGTAATGCTTGTATCTGTACTTCCTGACCTCTTTCCTAGGTTTGCCATTTCCAGGGTTGCTTATATTTGTGTTTCCTTTATTGTTTCTACTTCCACTGTAGGTTTTGACTGCTTTGTTCAATTCCTTCACCTGTTTTAATTGTGTTTATCTGTATTTCTTTAAGGGATTAGTTGTTTTCTCTTTAAAGTAGAAAAAAATTACCCAACCTGTTTACCTGTGTTTTTCTGTATTTCTCTTAGTGAATTACTCATATCCTCCTTAAATATTTTATTATCGTCATGAGATAAGATTTTAGGTCAACATCCTGATTTTTTTTCATTTTTCTTTTTATATTTTTTACTAGATACTCTGTATTTACATTTAAGATGTTATCCCTTAGCCCCCTGCTTCCATCCCTGCCCCCCTCTATTTGCCTTCACAAAGGTGCACTCCCTCCCTGTCACCCTCTCCACCCCATTGCCTTGTCATTCCCCTACATTGGCAATCCCCTCCCTGGGCCAAAAACCTCTTCTCACATTGATGCCAGACACTGCTATCTTCATTTACATATGCAACTGGAGCCATAGGTCTCTCAGTGTGTGCTCAAAGGTTGGTGTTTTAGTCCAAGGAAGTTTTAGAGGGTTTGGTTGGTTGATAATGTTGTTCTTCCCATGAGGTTGCAACCCCTTTCAGCACCTTAGGTCCTTTCTTTAGCACCTTCATTGGGGTCCCTGAGTTCAGTCTGATGGTTAGCTGCAAGCATGCTCAGCTGTATCTATATGATTCTTAGAACTGCCTTCATTGTATCTTGACAATTTGGGTGTTCTGAGCTGTCACTCTAATTCATTTCTAAAATGTTTTTTTTTCTTTACTCAACTTTCATTCAGTAGTGAGTTGTTCATCTTGTATACTTTCTGCCATTCCCATTGTTGTTGATATCTACCTTTAATCCATGATGGTCAAATAGAATGCAGGGTATTATTTCGACTTTTCTGTTTTTGTTGAGACTTTCTTTGGATCAAAATATGTGGTCAATGTTGGAAAAAATTTTGTGAGCTGTTGAGTGGATAGTTCTTTAGATATCTATGAAGTCCATTTGATTTATGAAATTATTTAACCCAGAATTTCTCTGTTTTGTTTTTCTGTGAATGACAGCTATTAACAAGTATCAAGTGTTGAAGTTACCCACTATCATTGTGGGAAGGCCAGTATGTTATTTTAGCTGTAGTAGTATTTTTTTTATAAACTTAAGTACCATTGCTGGAATATGTGTGGCCTTGTTAGATAAAGTATATCACTATGGGTAGTCTTTGGCATTTTAGAAGACCAAGGTAGGTCAGAGACTTTTTAATCTCCCTGTTGTCTATAGTTTGGATATAAAACTCTTAGCTATAATGTCTGCCTGTGTGCACCCACACTCCCCACCATGAAGATAATGGACTAAACCTGTGAAATCATAAACAAACACCAATTAAATGTTTTTTTTATAGGAATTGTCTTGAAGATGGTGTTTCTCTACAGCAATGGAACACTGGCTAAGACATCAACTTATTCTTCAGACTTAAAATTTTCTTCCAGTGCCTTCTGTAGCATCAGATAATGACAAAATTACTTAAATTTTACTCTCTTCACCAACTGTGATTGCTAGTTTTGCTTGTTGTATTAGTCTGAGACGATTTCTCTTGTCATTCTATGCTTGTAAGTCATTGATCTAGTCCCCTTTGCCTTTCAGGGTCTCCACTAAAAAGTGAAGTGCTAATCTAATGTATCTACATTTACATTCAACTTTGTATTCTTCTCATAAAGTTTTTAATTTCCTTTTTTATTCTGTATATGTAGTGTTTAGATTATTATGAGTTGGAAATCTTTCTTCTCTGGTCTAATCTACTTGGTGTTCTACATGCCCTTGTACCAAGATAGGCATTACTTTCTTTAAATTAGGAATCTTTTTCTTCTTTGATTAAAATTTTTTCTGTACCATTGACCTGAGAGTGCCTTCTCTTTTTGTATCTTTTATTCATGGCTTTTGTCATGTCAAAAAGCCCCAGATTTTTTTAATGTTTTGTGCCTGGAATTTTTTTAAATTTAACAATTTCTTTGAGTGAGTTAGCCATTTCTTCTGACTTGTCTTCAAGACCTAAAATCTTCCCTTACAGATTCTTTTTTAATTATTAAGATTTATTTTTTAACTTTTTCAGATTATAATTAAACATTTCTCCTTTCCCTGTCCTCCCTTCAGACCTCTGTGATTGCCTTCAAATTTATGGCTTCTTTTTTTCACTGGTTGTTGTTGCATGGGTATATATACATTTGTGTGTGTGCTCACATGTGCATGCGTGTGCACATGTTTGCACATGTGTATATGTGTATTCCTAAATATAACCTGTTTGGTCTAGATAATGATATATGTATGTACGTATGTATGTATGTATGTATGTATGTATGTATGTATGTATGTATGTATGTATATTTTCAGGGATGCCTACTTGGCACTGGACAACTCATTTATGTGCTCTTCCTTGGAGAATACCATTCTTCCTACTCCCAGGAGGAACTATAGGTTCTCAGTCACCTATAGTTTTTTCTGTCAGTTTGAGGCCATATACTTTGGCATGTCCATTGGTCCTGTCTTTATTCAGCTCATTTTGTCAGTAATGTTGTTGAGACTTTATGGGTATGGGATCTGATATTACTAGGAGATACAATTCTACAGAATGCTCCCTGGTCCTTTGGCTCATATAATATATCCACCCACTCTTCTGCAATGTCCCCTGAACCTAACGTGCAGAAGCGTTTTGTAAATACATTCCTTGGAAATGGGATCCACAACATGGAATTTTGATTGGTTGTCATTTTCTGTAGTAATCTTTATCTGTTACAAGGAGAAGTTACCTTAGTGAGAATGAAACTACACTTATTTGTTGGTATAAGAATAAAAGATTGTCATTGGGCATTATATTGGTTTAGTAAATTGGGGCTATAACTTTTCCACCAATAAGTATGACTTCACTACCACTGAGTAGTAAGCTAGGTTATCAGTACCAAGAATGGTCTCCCTTTTGTTGAATGGGTCTTAAGTCTAATTGGAAAGCTGTTACTTACTGCCAAAGTATGTGTACCTCCACTGTTCCTTTAAGGTTATGTGTCATGCTGGTTCTTGTTGTAGTTCGTGGGTGTCATAGTTGAATAGGACTGTCATTTCTTTCATTCTTTGGAAGCTTGTGTAGAACCTTCTAGAATCAGGAAATCTATTCCTCATGAAAAGGGCATTCAGTGCAGCTCTAGCTTGGTAGCCTCTGTGTCCTCTTTCTGAAGCACATGGTGTCTTCAGAAAAAGGAACTTCTTCCACCTCTGGAGCTCAATCAAGTGCAACAGCAATAGCCTATATGTTTTGGAAGCCTTGACCAACAACTCAAAAGAAAGATTCTCATGTCTAGTGTTGGGGATTTTGTTAGATGGTCTTTGACTCTTATGAGGAGCCCAAAAAAAGAAAAGTTTATTAAAACTATTTATGTGTACTTATAAATTGAATTATATGTACTGTAGGGGCTTAACTTAGGTACATGGTTAACTATGATTTGTGTGGCTCTTTCAGACACTTATTGTTATTTTTCCTCCCTTCTGTATTTGCCATCCTTCTTCCTTCCCCAAAAGGTCTCATTTCCAATGTTCCTCATTTGATCACTGTATCCTGCTATTTCCCTTTATCTTCTTCTCACATTCTTCCGAATTTACCTACTTCTCCCTCTCTAAAGAACTTCTCCTTTTCCATTTCCATGATCAGATCACTTGTATGTTAATATGTCTTTCCCTATTGCTCCCCAAAGCCCATATTCTGGCAGTGGTTTCATTTTACTTTTCTGGTTAACGTAGTTAGCACTGGCTATATGCTCACATCTGAATATTTGGAGCAAAGAACCCGGCAATAAATAAGAGCATGTGAGCAGCCTTTGTCTTTGTGGATCTTGGTTTTCCCTGTTCTTTAACCTGTTGATGAACCTTATGTCTGAATTCTTTAACTGAGTTTTTCATTTCAATTTTTATTTCAGTTTTTTCTTTGCTAATCTGTCTCTTGGTCAAATTCTGCTTTCATGTCTTAAATTGTTTTCATAATTCCATTCAATTACATGTGCTTTCATAGTCTTAATAAGGCATTTATTCATATCCTTTTCAAGGTCCTTGAACACATTTGTAATTACTAGTTTGAACTCCTTGTCTTGGGCTTCAGCCAAATTGGTTTTCTCAAATCTTATTAAAATTGGATTGCTTGTTTCTGAAGTAAGCATATTATCTTGGTTGTGTATGTCTGTATTTTTTCACTGGGATCTAATCATCTAGAATTATGACATTTGAAGTATTTTCTGGTGTGGATGACTAGTGTCATCTTTGATAGAAGTGTGTGCGGGGTTTGGATGCTGTTACCTTCATGGGGACCCTAGATAATTATGGCCACTGTGGGTTTCCTCATATAGAGCAGTTCTGTTGGTCAGAAGGGAGTCACTAAGAAGTAGAGATGGGCTAAAATGAATGACTAAGATCTAGTCAATTGAAAGTGTATCACTCTGGGGGTGGGTTTGGAGACACTCCTAGCTGCTTGGAGATGTTTAGTCTGTTCCTGGCTTCCTTTAGATAAAGATGTAGAGCTCTCAGCTCCTCCTGCACCATGCCTGCCTGGATTCTGCCATGCTTCCCCCTTGATGGTAATGGACTGAACCTCTGAACCTGTAAGCCAGCCCTAAATATATGTTGTCACTTATAAGACTTGCCTTGGTCATGGTGTCTGTTCACAGCAGTAAAACCCTAACTAAGACAGAAGTTGGTACCAGGGACTGGGGTATTGCTGTGATAGGCCTGACATGCTATTGTTTGGAAGAATGTAGATTTTGGGACTTTGGATTTGGAAAGCTGTGTAAGGCTTTAAATGGGGTTTAATGGGCTATCCTAGTAAGAATATGGAAGACTTTGTTACTGAGAGTGATTTGAAATATGCTGACTTGGATCAAGCGGTTTCAGTGGAGAATTTCAGTATGTGGCCAAGAGACTGTTTTTGTAGTATTTTGGTGAAGAACATGGCTGCTTTTTGCCTTTATTCAAAGAATCTGCCTGAGTTTAAAATGAAGAGATTTAGATTAATTGCTTTGAAAAAGAAAGTCTCAAAATAGCCTGGTGTAAATTCTGTTGTGTGGTTACTAAAGCTCACCCTTATGAAGAGCATTTTAATGAAAAGGAGCAAGTTGAGAAAGGAAAGATACAAAATATATGGATCGAGTATTAAAGGGAAACCAGGAAGTGAAATGGAGCTAAATACTGTATTCAAGAATTTTAAATTGAATTAAGGAAGTAAGGATTTTGGGGCAAGACCCCACCCAGCTAAATTAGCTCCAGGTGACTTAGTGCAAACTTTGATCCCAGGAATCATGGATGAGCAGATCTCTGAGTACAAGGTCAATAAACAGAGAAAGATCCAGGACAGCCAAGCTTAGGCAGTGAAGGAGTTAGAAAAGAGGAATCTAGTGATAATGTAAGAGAACAAGGGGGGTATGTTCCAGCTCTTGCAAGCATCAGAACTTGGCAGCTTCGGCCATATGGCTCTGGCCTCATATTCAAGAGGAGAAGGAAACTACTGGGACAATTGATGCTGGTTATCTGGAGCTAAGAAATTAGTGGTGATTAAGAAGATACCAGCATCACTGAGGTGAAATCTTCTGGGAAGTGTTTTCTGAGAGCACAAAAACTGTGTTCCAGAGATAGTGAAGGTTGTACCTCATGCTGCGGCTGTACTTGGTAATGTGTAAGAGTCACCCAGGTGGTACTGGTTTTGAAGGCATGAAAGTGTCACGAAGAACAGCTGAGGCTTGGGAATGTAAGAGGCCATGGAAGGCCAATGGTTTAAGTACAACCTCAGCTATTCCAGGACTGAAGGGGTCATACAAAGGATTTGAGGCTTGTCACCATGAAGGGAGCCTATGAAAGGCTATTGGTGAAGCCTAGTTGCAATAGAAGACCCCAATATATTAAAGATGCCAGTGCCATGGGATGATCACCAAGAACAACAGCAAATGTATAGTGGATCAACCTGAGCTTGAAGTGCTACAGAGGGCAGAGCTGGAGAAGTGAAGCCAGCCCTTGGGGGAGCCCAGAAAATCATGTGTGGATCCAAGACATTGAAATGAGAAGTTGTAACATTGAAGCTGCCTTGGAGACCCAAAGATGTTAAAGATGCCAGAGCAGTGGGATACCTACCAAGGAAAGCTGCTAACAGGGAATGGAACCATTCCAGGAGGAAGAAGTTTGTTGCAGTCAACAAAGATGAAAAAGGGGTTGAAGATCTGAAGACTGCTTTGACATCAGGCATGAAGATGCAGAATTTGGACTTTGCCCAGCTGGATGCCAGACTTAATTCAAGGATTACAGTTAAGTGATTGGATGGATCTCAGAAGAGACTTTGAACTTTGGACTTTTAACATTGTTGATACTGCTACAGACTATGGGGACTTTGGAAGTTGGACTAAATGTACTTTTTATTATGCTATGTTTAGGTATGGCCCCCATAGACTCATGTGTTTGAAAAAGCCTATGGGGGCCAGGGAGTGGAATGTGATGGTTTGCATATGCTTGGCCCAGGGAGTGGCACTATTAGAAGGTGTGGCCTTGTTGGAGGAAGTGTGTCACTCTGGGGGTGGGCTTGGAGACACTCCTCCTAATTGCTTGGGGATGTTTAGTCTGTTCCTGGCTTCCTTTAGATGAAGATTTAGAAATCTCAGCTTCTCGTGCACCATACCTGCCTGGATTCTGCCATGCTCTCACCTTGATGGTAATGGACTGAATCTCTGTACCTGTAAGCCAGCCCCAATTATATGTTGTCATTTATAAGAAAAAAAAAAAGATCTAGTCAATTGTGGAGAGCAGTTCTGTGGCGCATCAGAGAATCAGAAAGGATGGAGATGGGTGAGCTAAAAGAAAAGGCTTTTAAAAAGACATAAAAGAACTATGGGGACCCTGATACTGCTCTAAGAGGCTAAGTCTCAAAGAGTTAGAGGTTGATGAGAAGAGCTCAAGCAAATCATTCAGGATTTGTGTTTTCTTTTGGACACTAATATCTCAGTAACATTCACCTCTCTAGCAGACTCATGCAGTGGGTTGATAGGTCATGGCTTTTTCTGCAACAGAGCCTAATGAGCCCAGCTTCCTTTCCTTCAATGGTGCACCTAAAGCAGTGAGAAGGGAAGGATGCAAAAGTGCTTGGAAAAATGGAAATTGGAATAAATCTCAAGAGACATATTAGCAAGTGTATTTGGGAAGAGAGAATCAGAACTAAATTCTGTTCAATATACTTCTGAGACATATAACTTCCCTGAAGATTGACAGACACTTGATGCCATTAGAGACTGTAACCCTATATTTTTACAACCTACTTTAATAAGGGTTCAACCTCCCCTCTAGCTTACCACTGACCAGAGGTGGTGAGAAAGAAATGTTATTAGGATACAAGGGAAGTATACCTGTTTAGAAATAGTTCTTTAGGGGTGGGAAGATTACGGTCTTCATTGTTCTTAGTCCAGTCCACTAGCAAACACCAAACATGAATCAGTAACTGCAGTCCAGTCCACTCAGGAGACACTACACATAAATCAGCAATCCAGAAGAAACTGTGAGACTCACCAATCAGCCCAAGTCCACACATATTGCACAAAGTCACAGGAACCACACAAGAAGTTCTTTGGTTCCTCTCTGTGAAGTCACCACAAATAAAGCTCAACAATGCAATGTAAGGTGAACTAATACACGTGTGTCATCAGCGAAGACTAGCAAGGCAGAACAAGGTAAACCAATCCTTAAGCTCCCACTGTCTGTGGGGTTATAGTAATATCCTTTCTCAACATCACATGTACTTTCACATATTTCTATATCAAAATATTCTTTCACCTGTGTGCCCTAGCAAAACATTATTTGACATAACTAACTTTCCAATGAAACCAGAAGTTTTCACTTCAAGAGACTATCTCTCACTCTGGTATAATGTCAAATGAGTGTGTGTGCAAGATCAACTGTGCTTCATTTGTCAGAGAAGAAACAAGGAAAATGAACCCGAAAAGGGAGCTTGAGGGATTCTAATTAGCCAAGTGTGTTTGGGCAGGGCAAAGAGGACATATGTATGTTTCACTGATATCTTCTAAATCTTCCTATGTTATGTGACCAAGGAATAAGCAAATGTCTACTACCTGCAAGGCCTTTCTGGAGACATTCCTCTTCATTCTCCGCCACACTCCTGAAAAACTTCAGGATACAATGAAGAAGCCAAGACAAACAGGTGAAAACACTTGTCCCTGCCTAACCCAGCCACTGTTCACGGAGCCCAGAAGAATCTTGAGTAAACAGATCATGAAACCTTCGCTGATGTGAGTCTCCATCTTTCAGAGCATGTACATGAGGGTGTAATGCAGCTCTATTTTCTTCCTCTAGGAGACACAGAGATGTGGAAGCTGGCCGTCTCTACCCTACTGATAAATTCCTATGCCTTTACATAGGAATCTAAGCACAGACAGAAAAGAGAAGAGGTCTGGACATAACATGCACTCATTCAAAGTGCTAGAAGATGCCATGAGTCTTAAGTGCCTTCCTATGGCTAAAATGTCAGTGCTCAGAATACACCAGAGAATGTGTGTTGATTAAATCTGGTCCTTGAATTTCATCTAAGTTTGTAACATACCCACTGAGTCCTTGAGCAAGTTACTTTAATTGCTGGGGTTCAGTGTTCTCTACTACAAAGTGTGGGTATTAACAAATGCTCTCCAGAAAGCTTTTGTGCTGATGAAATGGAAATAGGGGAAGAAGGAGGAGTAAGAGGATGCATTTAAGCAGTCGGCACAGTGCCTGGTAAGCATTTGGTAAGTGTTAGCTATAATTTGCCTCTAACGTCATTGAAGACTCAGCTTAGGCAATTGCTTCGGGACTTCTAAAGCTCAATAGTTCCACTCCCTCTTCTCGCAACAATAGTGCCCTCTTGTGCCCATCTAGTCAACTGCACTGTGACACCCTGATTTCCTTAACACTGAAATTATGGATCCAGCACTGTTCTTCCAGATGCCTATTAATTTCTTGCTACATTAAAATCTCAAAACAAAAACCTTTTAAATGTATGTTTCTATCTCTGTGCTTCATAGATGAATAAAATGTTATTCATTTTCCTGTAAAGAAGACATGGGGGATGAAGTGAGTGGACTCCCTAATTAATTGTGAGTAAACACTTTCAGTGCCTAGGTTGACTTGAGAAGCCAGCCAGATGCCTCTCATTCCTGCACTAGCCATCCTAAACCCCACGGACACCCTAAGATGGTCTAATGTGCGTGGGTGTCTATATAGAACCAGAATGAAGGTAAACAACACATCTGTATTTGTTTCATGACCGTTGGGAGGGCTTAGTTGTTTTTGTAACTCTCCCCACCAGGCAGAGTAAAATGTAAATTGTACACAGACCTTTTCTTCCTGGGAGTATGGTAAAATGTGCGTGACCAAATACACATTGATTTTCTTTCTAGGGTGTTCTAAGGCCATATATTTGTGGTGAGGATGTTTCATGGACCATTTGGAGACATGTTTGTGGGAGCTGACACATGTGTTGCCTGCTCCCTGCTCTCTGCTGCCTTTGCTATAAATATGGCCTTCTATGCAATAGATGTGATTAAGTTAAGAACCCAGAGTAGAAATGTTCAGCCCGACTTGTCTTATTATATCCCACATGTGCCCTTAGGAGAAAGGCAGTGGGCTGCAGGACTCACGAGAACATGACAGATATATAGAAAATACCATATAAAGATAGAGACCAGATATGGAGAGACACAGCTATAAGCCTACAAAAGCCAAGAAACCCATAAGAAGCTAGAAAAGTAAGGTGCGGATGGTTCTCTATAGCTCTGGAAAGCAGCAGGGTTCAGCCAGGCCTCTGATTCTTTGATTCTAGATTGGAAGACAACACCCTTCCGCTGGTGGAGGCACCAAGTTTTCCGTCATTTCTTAGAGCAGTCATGGGAACCGAGCATCACTGCTGTGGTGGGTGGGATGGTGCTCACAGTGCCCGTGTTCTGTTTCCTAGATGGCAACAACGCATTGTCTTTTAATGGGAAAGTCGGTGTGCAAAGGTGCTGATTCTGGGGGATATGGCCAAAGATTAAGCTGGAAATAAACAAGAGGAGCCTGTGTCTTCCTCTCCACTGGGCAGTTGTAAAGCATTGTTAATGCACTGTCAAAATGCTTTAAATAATTATCAGTGTTAATTGTAAGTTCTAGAAGTGTATATGGGGAGCTCACCATCTGCTTGCTGTTCATTTTCCTGTAAATAAGATATGAAAGACGAAGTGAGTGGACTCCCTAATTAGCTGCGAGTGAACTCTTTCAGCGCCTGGGCTGACTTAAGTAGCCAGCCAGATGACCCTCCTGCCAGCCATCTTAAACCCCATTACACCTTAAGATGATTGTACAAAAGACTGTGGTTGAATTTCCTGGCCCTGGAAGGCACAGCCCTATCTTGGGGCATTTGGACCAATCATTTTGGAACCACACACCTCAAAACATTTCTATGTCCTCCAAATGAGGAGGAAGGCCATGCTTGATGTAAATCAATACTCCCAATAACTATGAATGGGGCTAGAGGCAAGGCCATGTGAGTACCCAGATGAATGTCTGGGAATGATTCGAACAACCCTTCTTGGGTTGCATACATAAGTAGCCTGCTTTGGGTCCACTAGGACACACTCTCATGTGCCACCTCCTCTGGGGATATGACATCAAGGCAAGTAAGGACTGCACAAAGTAGGGTTTCCTTGCTAATAATTTCAGTAGTGTGAATGAATAGAAAACATAAAGAAGGAAACAGAAAAGAACAAGTTAGCCATAAGGATGGTGGCTGGAGATGCAGAACAGCTGAATACGCTCCAGCCACCTAAGGTGGCATGCTTTCTCTGGCAACTTTCTTGATCCTGAGAGTGTCCCCAGAGCCAGATTTTGCAGGTGCTTCCCTGACAGCCAAAGATCTACAAGTGCATAGGAACCTATGCTCCTGCTGGGGAATGTGCTTCCCGATGTTTCATACCATGCCGAGATGCAGCGTCCTTGTCCTAGTGTGTGTTCCTGAGCTTCCCGCGGGCTTCTTCTATTTGTAAGTGTGCCTGCAACTGCTTGACAGCTGCAAGAAGTGGAAGATCCTAGTTCTGATTTCTCATTCCTGTCACTCCGGCTCCAGGACAGGCCACTTAGTAACCAGTTTCCCCTTTTGTAAGTCATAAGCCCTTGCTTGACTTTTCATGGCCAACCCTGAGTAAACACCACCTGTGTTGTGAAGAAGCCACAAGGGGGAAGTTTTGGCACAGCTACTTGCCAGATGAAGAAGTGGCTACCTGTGGAAGTTCCAGATTCATCCTGTGGCAATGTCTACAGCTGTGAACCTACCCAGTCCGAGGCCTCAGGATGCCAGCTAACTCCACCAGGAAATCTCAATCCCATCGGCATGTCTGTAGTCTCATGGTGGAAAGGGATACCTGAAATCCAGAGGCCATTCTAGAACCACTCCCCAATCTGAACAGTCTGAGGGTGGCCGGGACAGGAAAAGGGAAAAAGGAAGCAGAGATACAGACTATGGAAAATGAGAGTGGAGAGCCTGCTGGCTGTGCTCCCCAGAAGAGTAACAGAGCCCTCTCGAGCCTCCAAGCTGAAAAAAGCAGATGAAGAGCTATAAAGCTGGCTGTCAAGGATTCAGGGTACAAGTACCTATCTCCTGAGGCCCACTTGGGACTGAAACACTTTTAACACTAGGAGTCCCAACCATGACACCCAAGGCTAGCAAAGGATTGTTACATTAGAGGGTCACTTGCCATGTCTCACACCTGTCTATGCTGTCATTCACTGCCATCAGACTAGAGACTAGTGCTAGAAGTGCTTCTTGCTGACCATGGTTTCTATCCAAATAGAGCAAAAGGCACTTCCACTGGTAAGGTGTTTCGAAGCATAAGTGTCTTTGACACTTAAAGTTATTTTTTATTATTGGATATTCTCTGTATTTACATTTCAAATGTTATCCCCTTTCCCCCTACTCCCATCTTCCCTCCCCTTCTCCTTGCTTCCATGAAGGTGCTCCCTCTCCCAACCATCCTCTCCCCCCTCAGAACCTTGGCATTCCTACAGATACCTTTGAGGATGCTTGCAGCTAACCACTGGAATGGATCCCCAAAGTTATAATACTGCTATCTGAGTGTAGCTCTTAGCCCTTTTGGAGGCTTGCCTAGAAAGAAACTTCTAACAAAATAAAAGCCCAGCAGACGATATAGAAAGGCACTAGCTACAGAACCAGGGACAGATCTTAGATCTGAGTTCCCTTGCTATAACAGAGTACCCGAAACTGGGTACTGTAGGAAAAGGATTTATTTGGGTTCATGACTCCAAAAACTGGAAAGGCCACGATCAGGCATCTACAGCTGCTGAAGGCTTTATTCAAATCACTAGATCAAATTTGGAAGGGTGAAGGGTACACATAGAAAGGAAAGTGAGACAAACAGCAGTGCTAACTAATCTATTCAAATGAGAAAGACATTATCCAGTTAGGAATGATCTCCCTCTATGATTCAAACACCTCCCTGGAGACCTTGCCTCTTCACATTGCTATGTTGAGGAATTAGCTTGCAAAAATTTGAGTGTTTAGGGGACTGATGGATACTGTGTAACTTTAATGAATGTACTCCTCTTTTTCTTTTTCTTTTTTCTTTTTGATTCTTATATATTCTGCTCACTTTTCCTGTCCATTTATTTTTTACCACTTTATTTTAAAAAACAAAGATAAATGTACAAATTTTAAGCATTTTTGCATAAAAGTATACAAATACATTTTTGTCAGTGCTTGTTTTTTTTTTTTAAGGTTTGATAGTGTGCATTAAGATCTTACTCATTCCAATGAGTATAAAGTACATGTAAAACAGGATGTAACCTGAAATTAGTCAAAGTTTTCTTGGTGTGTAAGGATTAAGCATAATGGTTTTTTCTTTTCTTTTTATTTTTTTTTTTCTTTTCTTGAACTTCATATAGTCTGTGAGTTGTTTCTGGGGTGTTCAGAGCTTTCTGGGGTTAGTATCCAATTATCAGTGAATGCATATTATGTCTGTTCTTTTGTGACTGCGTTATCTCACTCAGGATGATATTCTCTAGATGCAATCATTTTCTTAAGAATTTCATAAGGTCATTGTTTCTGATAGCTGAGTAGTACTCTATTGTGTAAATGTACCACAATTTTTGTATCCATTCATCTACTGAAGGATCTGGGTTCTTTCCAGCTTCTGGCTATTATAAATAGAGCTGCTATGAACATTGTGGTGCATGTGTCTTTGTTGTATGTTGGAGCTTCTCTGGGGTATATGCCCAGAAGTGGAATAACCGGGTCTTCAGGTAGTATTATGTCCAATTTTTTGAGGAACCGCCAGACTGATTTCCAAAGAGCATGATACTTCATCTCTTCTTTTCTCTCTCCTCTTCTCTCCTCTCCTCTCCTTTCCTCCCAGTGCCTTTTGATAGATCACAAACTAATGAGTTCACATTTCTGAAACATAAGTCCTCAATAGTTGAGAGACACCAATAAATACCTTGAGCCATAGCCACAGAAATGAACTCAAAATATAACCTTACAAGCAGCTACTCTAAGAAATGGCATGTGTTTATATATAATGTGATGATTGGTTGATCATTCACTCATTCAACAAATATAGATTTAACACCTATAACTTTCCCAACCTGTTTGAAGCGATATAATATACAGTAGCTCATAAAATAAGTCAACTCCCTGTCCTCTTAGACTTGTTTTATAGGGAAAAAGACGCAATTACTCTAGCAGAGATGTGGAGAGATGCTACTCACTGGATGGCTTGTCCCACTGCTTGTCCAGCCTGCTTCTCTTGCCTCCCAGGACTAGCAACCCAGAAGGGACACCACCCCTAGTAGTCTGGGCCCTCCCATATCAATCACTGATCAAGGAAATGCCCTATATACTTCCCTCCTGGGAACCTAATTGGAAAATTTTCTCAATTAAGGGTCCCTCTTCCTAGAGAGATCTGAACTCTAGCTTGTGTCATGTCGACAGAAAATTAACCATCACATTACCCATACACACATGCAAAACTATACACAAATACACACCTGCATATGATCACATTCATATAAGCACAAAGAAGCACAAATATTCATGGACTCATAAATACATACATGCACAAATCATTCTATTCATACACAGTCATAGTAATATTCCTATAATTGTACACATACACACATAGAGAGGTGAACACAGAGATAGTAACATCTGCATGAGCAAACACTTGCTAACATAAAAGCATATAAAAGAAGAACACGTATATCTACATAAATATTTGTACATACACTCATGTATAAATACATATACATAATTCTAAGATCAAATGAATCGTAATCATTTATGTATAAAGACACAAAAACATGTGAACAAAAATATGTTTCTGTGTACTCTCCCACCTCTGCATGCACATGCACGCATAAGTACAAAACCATTTTACAAACTTTTATATGCATAAATGCACCCAATCACATGCAAAGACACAAATATACATAGATACAGCCCCAAATATGCATGAAAAATGAACAATCACATTCATGGATATAGAAACACATGATTATATAAGCACATATACAAATCAATAGGCATGCACATATGCACATGTAACACATGAAAACATGCATAATGTGCACATAAAAATTATGTGCATATATACACTAAATTTCATGAGAAATACAAAATATGACTGAACATATGTGAAAATATCAAAGATATGCATACAGACATAAATACATAAAAATATCCATGTTGCACCTGGGTAAATAAACATATACAATGACATCTCTACTAACATGAGCTCACATGTACATGCACACATTAAATTAACATACATAACACATATATTCCAAGAATAGAACAAAAAAATGCACACACATGTAATATGGATATGTAAGCAGGCACATATGTACACAGCACATATATAAAATCACATTCATCTTTGAACATATAATGAGAAATAAATAATGCTCAAATAGCAATATATGTATAAACATAAATAATAACACAGATATACATCTATTTATGCTACAATATGTATTCATACACATGGAAATATATGACACACTAACAGGCATGCACAAAACAGGCAGAAATAAACACATAGAGAGAGAAACAACACACATAGAAATATGTACAAAAGGCTTCTTCAAACACTTTTATGCATATCTATTTGTAAATATGCTCTGATATACAACACAAAAGCAAACACTATGCATCATATATGTACACACAGAAACATGCATGCCTATGTATTTGTGAATAAATAAATACATGAGCACAAATGTGCACACACATTATACACACATTCATGGCCTCCCATGTGTGCACAGTAAAACAGAAACACACAGTTAGATACACACACAGATGAATTTATATGTATACAAGTGCACCAATGCACACATATGTCTGAATACACAGTACAATGTATCTATTTTGATAGATACACGTGAACATTCAGTCTCACACAGCCACAGAAATATATGCATATAGAAATTGATATGCACACATACAGACTGCACACATACAAAGACCCAATAATATATTAGCATATGTACACATATACACAGAGGGACAAATGCACACAATCAATTGTGACTATGTACAAAATATCAAGAGGATATAAACAAAAATACATAGCCAGTTGTGAGCTTTTACATTCATATGTACACACAATCACACAGGTGTGTATAAAACTATATATGCTCTTGAACACACAAATTCCTACAGGAAGATGTTCACAAGCACATACATAGATGGGACATATGAATATGCACATACTAAAGCACATAGGTGCATATACTAATATGTACCCATACCCACGAATACAAAATCACTTACCTATATAGACATTTACACAGACACTTATTACACAGACACTTATACACACACTAACACAGTAGAAGTTATACACACATACACATACCTATATATGGCCAAATGAATATATGGACACACATAAGGACACAAGAATGAACATATGAACATATGAAAAACATAGATCAATACATATGCATTTATACAAGTGCAACACACAAAAAAGCGTATCCACAGGCCTGAATTATGGATATGAATATAAGCATACGTGTACATATACACAAACATTGCACTGCACACAAGTTGAAACATGTGAACACATATACATGGGTTTATACATATATGCTTAAATATATTATAGAAAGATGTAAAAATATGAATGGGCATACTTTTGTGCAAATACACACTAAAAACTACACATACCTGCTACATGTGTGTACATGTAGATTTGCTCCTAAACAAAAATATATGTGCACATAAATATTCAAACACTTATACATGTGTGAAAAAGCATAAATACATACAAACATGTATGCAAATATATTTTCAAGCATATTCATTAACAAACACATGAAAAAAATTAATGTTCACAAATATAGATACACACATGTACATAAATACAAGCATACACACATATGCACATACACCCACACATGCAGGAAAATGTATTTGTGCTCACACATACACAACTCAAATACATACACAACTACACATACACAAAACATGCCTATATGTATATATATATATATATATATATATATATATATATATATATATTAAATGAATGCATACATTTAGATGTACATGTTCACATATGAAAACATGCCATACTCATGTACTTGCAAACACATGAGCATACACATGTATTCATACAAAATACCACACACAAACATGCACAGATACACCAAAGAAGGAAGACTTATCTTGGCCCAGAGTTCAAAGATGCTATACATTATGGTAGGGAAAAGAGTGTAAGGTCACGTTGTATCTGCAGTCAGGAATCAGGCACAGATGAATGCTGGTGTTCATTTCCTCAAAACCAAAAGCATGGTGACCAACACCCGGGGTAATTTTCCTGACTCTATTGTTTCTGAAAGCACTTTCTTAGATGTACTCAGAGGTGTTTCCACAGAGATTCTAAAGCCATCCAAGATCAATGAATATTAACCATCCGCTGACATGTGTGTTATTTTCCCTTCCATGACATCACATAGAGGCCATTGTGCTTTTTATACAAGTTCAACAGCAACTTATGAAGATGTAGTTCTCGATGGCCATAAGCACTGTATATAGTATGTAAAGAGCTTATACGGGCTTTTGAAAAGGCCCGGTTATTCAGAACCACTGAGCCTTCGGATGCATTTTCTTCTATCTCATGAAATGACTTGGTTTGTTATCCATCTTCACCTTAGAATTAGTGCTGATGGTTTTAGACACACACATTCCTTAATGTTCACAGGAATGTTCTGTATCCTCTGTGGGCCTGACAGAGAAGTCCTTAGACTCCTAAAAACATAATTTTCTTTCTACAATGTGACAATTCAGCATGAGATGTGAATTTGATTGAGCGTCAACACAAACTGATTTATAATGACAAATGTTTACTGTCCCAAAACGTTATATTCACATTGCAAATAACAGCTTCTTTGTGTCTTTGAATAAAAAGACTACTGGGTAGGCCAACATGTTCTCTCCCAGGGGACAACACAGCATGAGGTGTGTTTTTCACTGAGCACCAGCTATTTTGTAAATACATGTTCCTTAATGGGTTGAAAAGACTCTGCACTGGGTGTGGGTGTGGTGGAGGTGTGTGTCTTTTAAAAAGTCAGGCATTTTCAAACCTTAGAAACATTTGCCATTCCTTGAGAATTTCTTCTTTTAAAATTTCATAGGAAGCATTTTGGCCATACTCACTCCCTATTCAAACTCCCCCAGATCCACCACTGCCATTCCACACCTAGCTGACGTTGCATCCTCAGTTTGTACAAATCCATTTAGTGGTATTTGTGCTGCCCCTGTGCTGTTGAGTGTGTGGGCCATCCACTGGAGTGTGGTACAGCCTAGCAGGGGCTGACTACCTACGGAAAACTCATTCTCCCTCTCTTAGCACCTATCACCTGTCAGTGGGTCCTCAGCTAAGCCTGCAACTTTATGCCCTCCCCACCCTAAGCTGTGGCTTTGTTTTTATTTCCCTTTTCCAGTTTGGGATTGCATGGGTCTTGTGTATGTGTTGCAGCTGTTAGGTTCATACCTGCAACTGCCCTGGTGTGTCCAGAAAACACTGTTTCCGTGGTCTTCCTCTAACTCTGGCTCTTACAATCTTTCTGAACCCTCTTCTACAATGACTCCTGAGTCACTGCCACAAGGAAGTGTGATATAAATGTTTCACTTAAACCCAAACATTCCACAGGCTCTTGTTCCCTGAATGTGGACCAGAAGAGAATTTACTGTTTTGTGCTACTTTACTCCGGACTAACACAAAAAGCTTATTAAACACATTATTCCGTCCTTATACACATTGCATCTTTTGTGTCTTTGGGAGAGAACGTGACATTTTCCGTCCCTTCTGTGAGAGGACTTCAGCTTCATACGGTTTCAGAACAAATTGATTAAGGAGTGCATATTCATTAGTGCTCACGGCTGCTGTGTTCGCTACGGGAAGGGCTTAGTGTTTGCATCTCTCGGCCGAGAAAGCTGACAGAGGCCTAACGATGTGCTTTCCTTCCCTTCCTGAGATCATTCAGTTTGCGGTCCATCATTCATGCCCACGCAACCTGAACTGTTTAGCAAAATGCATTCTCTGGTGCTGGTAATTGCTGTATTTACTCCATGAAACACACTTGCTTGAGCCTGTGGGAAAACAAGGCTGCCTGAGATATAAGAATTGGAGGAGTTAGAAAAAGGACTGAAGGAGCTGAAGGGTTTGCAACCCCATAGAAAGAACAAAAATATCAACTAATCAGACCCCCCAGAGCTCCCAGAGACTAAACCACCAACCAAAGAGTACACATGGAGGGGCCCATGGCTCAAACCGCATATGTAGCAGAGGATGGCCTTACCAGCCATCAAGAAGAGGAGAGGCCCTTGGCTCTGTGAAGGCTCAATGCCACAGTGTAGGGGAATGCCAGGGTGGGAGGTGGAAGGGAGTAGGTGGGTGGGTGGGGGAGCACTCTCACAGAGGCAGGGGGAGGGGGATGGAATGGGGGATTCCAGAGGGAAACTGAGAAAGGGGATAACATTTAAAATGTAAGTAATGAAAATATAACCAATAAAAAAAATTAAAAAGAATATGTTTTCTTCTTCCATTCCCGAGACTACTTACTGTGTGACATCACTGGTTAAGCACTTCCCACAAACTGGTATGAGAAATTTCCTTGCTGCTGGCTAAACCTTGACTCGGGGTGTGAGACGCTCCTTGCTTTTGATTTTAAAGGGGGTTGGGGAACATCTGCTGTCTGCCACTGTGCTTCCTCTCCCCTTCCCTGAATCAACTTGTGTACGGTGCATAGTTCATTCTGTATCAGTGTGAGCCATTTTTTAACACATTTCCTGGTGCTCCTGAATGTTGTGTATGCTCTGTGAAGATCACCTTGGTTTTGTCTTTGAGAAGGGAAACAAGAAGATACCTAATAATGCACGTTCTCCTTCTCTCCCATGACAGTACCCGGCATGCAGTGCTGCCTTTATCTAGCATCAACAGTTTTACAAGTGCATATTCCTTATTACACATGAATTCTGCATTCACTATCTCAAAATAGACACACTGGGGTCTTACAAAGTGAGCCAGCTTGAAACCTGCTTTTATTCAATGAGAAAAGTGTGATGTCTTTTTTTTCTTCACAACCAACAAAAAGTGTTTTGTGAAGACACGAATATCATATCAGGTACATGAAAAGCATCTTGTTTGTGCCTTTGAGAAAGAGGAGTGCTGGGTACCTGATAATGAGATGTCTTCTTTGTTTCCATGGGAGCAGTCAATGTATGAAATATCAAAAATCGACATGAACTGTCATAAAGACATACCTCTTACTGCTCATAAGCGCCATGTGTAAAAAGGCAACTCATCTCTGCCTCTGAAAGAGATGGTTGCCCATGGATACTGCATACACTCGATGCAGGAAGCTTGCAAGAACTTTTGAAGCAGTGAGGTCTCTAGTAACTAGAGAATGTGGTTGCTCTTTCTTTTATTTCATAATCTAACTCAGTGTGTGCTGGAACTTTGAAAGAGAATCACCATGAAATATTTTCTAGGCCCATACTACTTCTTGCTCATGGTTTTTTTTTTTTTTTTTTAGCATGTGGGGAAACAAACCTTGTCTCTATCTGAAGAATAAAGAAGATTGCAGGCTGGAAAGATGGCTCAGCAGCTAAGAGTGTTTGCTACTCGACCAAGAGGACCTGAGTTCAGATCCCAACACGTCTATTGGGCTGTTCATGAAGTCCTATAAGTCCAGCTCTAAGGGAGCTGACACACTGTCTCCTGGATTCTGTAGGCATTTGTACACACACACACACACACACACACACACACAGCAGAGGGGAGAGAGAATATTTTTTAAAAACAATGATGGGTAAGTGAAAATGTGACTCCTTTTACTAATTATAACAAAATCCTTTATAAGGATATACATGTACATCAGAACAAAACTGTTCATATGGGAATCTTAATTCTATGTTGCTCAAAAGCTTCTGTTTATTGGGTGAAAGCACCCTATCTGTAAGGAGTACTGGTCACCCCACAGTGTGCTCTTCTGAGTGCACTGAGTATGTACGTCTCTTTCACCCAGCATCAACAAACATGGTTCATAAGCATTATAGTTGTTTTTTTGGAATCTTTTATTAAGCCTTTGAAAACATAATTTTCTTTTCCCCTAATAAAAACAGAAAGTTCTTGAAGCTCCAGGCCCCCAGATTTCCTTGGGAAGCACAGTCTGTCTGCCTGGGAGGCTCCAGCCCCAATCATCCAAGTCAGAACTGCACTCTTGGAAGACCCTGACTCTACAAATTTTGCCAAAGAGCTTATGACAGCAAGGAGGTTCCAGCCCTTCTGGTTTCCCTGGTGAGCACAGCCTTCATACAAAGCCTTGCCTGTCACTCTCGTAGAAACTGTGTGCGTGGGAGTCTCTATACATACCCATAGCACAAGTGAAGACTGTATGCCTGGAAGGCTTCAACCAGGCCTGTCATCCTAATAAACACTGCTTTCTCGGGATACTTCAGCCATAGCCATTGCCTAGGTGAGGACTATCAATCTGAGAGGCTTCAGCTACACCCATTGTTCTAATGAGGCTGAACTCCCAGAAGACTTTACCGTCACCGACCTTCCCAGTATGCATCACAGGCCCAGCAGTTTCCAGTCTCTCTCAGTGACCGTGTGAAGAATGAATACTTGAAAAGTTTCCAGCCCCACTCATCACACTAGATAGCACAGAACGTCCAGAGGACTCAAGTCCTTCACATTGCCCCAGTGAGACCAATGAATCCACAGGACTTAGGTCTTTATTCCATTGCTTTAGCAAATACAGTGCACCAGTAAACTTCAGTACTGCTGATTACCCTGTGAGGTCAGCACATCTGAGACTTCAATCTCTCCTTGTCACCCAGGTGAACAAAGTGTTCCAAAGAAAGCCCCAGCCCTGCCAGTCACCCTGGTGATGTCAGGATATTCATAAGGCTTAACCTCCAGCCACCATGCTTACTGGAACAACATGCTCAAGAGGATATAGCTCCACCTTTCACTGAGGTGAAGTCAGCATGTCCTGAATCTCCGGCCACATCCCTCGAGTGATAACAACCTAGTACCTCATGAAGAATATAAATGCTCTCATTCTTAAAAAATAAGATAGGGTTAAAATAAATTCAAAACAAGTAAATTCAACTGAATCCAGCTTCAGATGCATATGTCATAACGCAAAATCATAGTAATACAAAGAACTAAGGCATCATAAATCCTACAAATACTTTTAACCATATAGTAATGAGCCCCATTGAAAGTGAACTAAATAATGAAATGTTGGGTGATTGTGGGACACTTAAAACAGTTGTTCTCAATCTGTAAGTCAAAATGCCTTTGGCAAACCTTTATATCCAAAATTATTTTCATTACGATTCATAGCAGTGGCAACATCAGAGTTATAAAGGGGAAGTAAAAATAATTGTATGACTGGAGGCTACCACAACATGGGGGACTATATTAAAGAACTTCAGTATTAGGAACTGACTTACAATGATTATAAACACTTGTAATCATTTCAAATGAGAAAGGAAAGTCCTGAAAGAATCATGAGAACACAACTGGATGGAAGGATGTGCAGGTTCGTAATACAAAAGAGGAAAACAACGAGAGAGAGAAATAATGAGAGAAACTAAACTGAAATATTTGATATAGGCAGTATAATCATCCAAACCTTAATGTTCTTTGGAAAGCCCTGCCAGTAAAATCAAAGGGAAAACAAAATATCTGTGCTTAAACACAAGGTAGAGATGAGAGAACATTTCAGAGGACAGAAATAAATCAATAAAAAGAGATCAGCCTGACTATCAGGATATAGCAAACACTGCAAGTAGAGCAAACCTAAAAATCAGAACCAAAAAAATTTGAAAAACTCCTTTCCAAATGAATAGTAAACCTTTTAATGAAACCATAATAAAATGTTGCTCTAAGTTGGGCAAAGAAAGGTCTGTCCAGACACAGGACACAGGAAGAACACCATGCTGACAAGACTGGAAAATGGTATCTCCTCACCATGTTAAACCATTAATTTTTCAGAACAACAACAAAAATGTGTATTGACTGTGGCAAGAAAGAAACACCAGGACAAATACAAACGGAGGCATGACCAGATGAAAGATTTCTCAACAGAAACTCTGAAAGACGGGGGCAGTTGGCATGATGTTTCAAAAGTATTTGGAAGCAGAAAATCAATTCCACAAAATTGCCTTCTGAGATTCTCATGTGTGCCATGATACACACACATGTGCATACACATGTAACAACACAATAAAATTCAGGTTATTGAACAATAAATGGAATTGTTGAGGAAATTAAGGAGAAAAACAAAATATTTCTAGAAATCAGTAAAAATAAAACATAACACACACTCATATCTATGAAATACAGTGTGAGTATTCCCAAGAGGGAGGCTTACAGCTGTAAGTGCTAACAATAAGGAATCCAAACAAAAGAGAGCAGGACGTCTGGCTAAGAGTCTCAGTGGTTGTGGTGTTGACCTGCCCGGATCGAATTTAAAATGAGTGATGTTGAAAAGGGCAAGAAGACTTTTGTTCAGAAGTGTGCCCAGTGCCACCCTGTGGAAAAGGGAGGCAAGCATGAGACTGGACCAAATCTCCATGGTTTGGGCAGAAGACAGGTCAGGCTGCTGGAGTCTCTTACACAGATGCCAACAGGAACAAAGGCATCACCTGGAGAGAGGATACCCTGATGGACTGTTTGGAGAATCCTAAAAAGTACATTCCTGGAATAAAAATGATCTTCACTGGAATTAAGGAAAAGGAAGAAAGGGCAGACCTAATAGCTTATCTTAAGAAGGCTACTAATGAGTAATTTCACTGCCTTATTTATTACAAAACAAATGTCTCATGGCTTTTAATATGTACCATAATTTAATTCATACACCAAATTCAGATCATGAATGGCTAACAAAGTTTTTGTTGGACAGTCCTGATTTAGGTAAAACTGACTGTGGTAACGTGGATCTGATCTCTTTTAAAGCAACATTCCGGCTGTACACATGCTAACACTGCTCTTCCTTCCTCTAGATGAGATTGAACTTAATTAGTTATAATTCACTTTCCATAAATATGGGGTATAACCCCAAACCTACTGGATGGTTTTATACTTAGATTTATATAACTGAGTATGTGAATGTGTTTAAACAAGGGGAAGACTCTAACACTGTTTAGAAACAAGAAGACTTGCCTGTGTCTCAGTTTGTGCTCACTGGCCTCTCAGAGGCAGTGCTAAACCAGGAAGCAACTATTGACAACGCTGTTTCAATTAGAATTCCCTACATCAATGATGGGGCTTTTTACCACTGAAAGGCATTTACTGTGGTTTACATATGATATCAAATAATGAGCATTTAACACTTAAAAAAAAAAGAAATCCAAGCAAAAAGATTATAAGATTCAGGAGAACAGAAAATCTGCTGTAAGCTTGTATCTCCTAGAAAGAAAAGTTTTAGCCATGATACTGAAATAATATAGCTAAATAAACACATTAAGGGCCATCTCACCCATGATTACTTCTGTTTAGTGCCAGTATAGTGAACATCATTTAACCCGTCACGTGGAAAAAGGTTGAAATAAAAAAAAGTATAAAGTAGAAAAATATGCATTAAATATTTGCAATTAAAAAACTAGAATTGTTCCTGGTGACCTAGTGATACATATTTAATGATCAGGAAAAGAAAAAGAAAAAAGAAACAGGTTATATCCAAAATCAGTATATAGAAAGCAATAAATACAGTCATGGAATAAATTAGTGGAATTAAAACAAATAACCCAATAAAGCAAACAGTTTTTAAAGCTTTAAATAGTTAAATAATATTGACACACTCTCCGGCAAACTAGCTGAGAGAAAGAGACAGAGAGATAGAGACAAAGAGACAGAGAGAAAGTTAATAAGATTAAGAAACAAAAGGACATTACAATAGATACAAATAAAACTCAAAAAACAGAATAACATGGAAAATCTAAAGAAATGAATGAATGTTTAGAGGCACATGATCTCCTAAAATTAAATCAAGATGACATAATTTGAATAGCTATATAACAATCACTAAGACTGATATAATATTTTTAGATCTCCCAAATAAAAACAGTCCAATTCTAAATAAACATATTGTTAATTTCCACCTAATAGTTAAAAAGGAACTAAAATGCCATACTTCTCAAACTATTACATTAAATAAGGAGATAAAAACATGTCAACTACTTTTATGAAACCAGCATTATCCTGATACCCAATCTAGGCAAAGACAAGAACAACACAAAAGAAAATAAAGACCAATCTACATTATGACCAGTTGCAAAGATTCTCGACAAAATACATGCAAACAGAACTCAAGAAAAGCTCTTTCATTGTGGTTAAGTAGGCTTTACTCCAAATAGACAGGATGGTTCAATACAAAGGAGTAATGTCATATGTCTTAAAAAGAGATCAAGGTCAGAAGTCTCATGGTCATTTAAATAGATATAGAAAAGGCTTCTGTTGGTTGTCATTTTATCCTAATCACAATGTCCTTTGGCTTACAGAAGCTTTGCAATTTTATGAGGTCCCATTTGTCGATTCTTGATCTTAGAGTGTAAGCCATTGGTGTTCTGTTCAGAAAAATTTCCGCTGTGCTCATGTGTTTAAGGTCTTCCCCAGTTTCTCTTCTATTAGTTTCAGTCTTTGATCCACTTGAACTTGATCTGTACAGGAGATAAGAATGGATTGATTTGCATCCTTCTAAATGCTGACTGCCATTTGAATCAGGACCATTTACTGAAGATGCTGTCCTTTTTCCACTGTATGATTTTAGCTCCTTTGTCAAGACCAAATGACCACTGGTGTGTGGGTTCACTTCTGGATCTTCAATTCTATGCCATTGATCTACCTGCCTGTCTCTGTACCAATACCATGCAGGTTTGTGACTATTGATCTGTAATAAAGCTTGAGATCGGGGATGGTGATTTCCTCCAGAAAGTTCTTTTATTTCTGAGAATATTTTTTGATATCTTGGGTTTTTTGTTTGGTTGGTTGGCTTTGGTTTTTTATGACATTTTAGCTTTTATGTGGAAAAGTTAAAAGTATGGCTTCAGAATAATAACATGTTTCACATTATGACAAGAGATGCCTTTTTACAAGAGAGTAATAAATAGGGCAAAAATCAGAGATCAGGCTGCTGGTCTTAAGGAACACTAAACAAAGAATTATCAACTGAGAAATGTCAAATGGCTAAGAAGCACCTAAAGAAATGTTCAATATCTCTAGTCATCAGGGAAATTCAAATCAAAACAACCCTGAGATTGCACCTCACACCAGTCAGAATGACTAAGATCAAAAACTCGGGTGACAGCAGATGCTGGTGAGAATGTGGAGAAAGAGGAACAGTCTTCCGTTGTTGATGAGATTGCAAGCTGGTACAAACACTCCAGAAATCAGTCTGGCAGTTCCTCAGAAAATTGGACCTAGTATTACCTGAGAACCCTGCTACAACACTCTTGGGCATATACCCAAAAGATGTTCTAATCTATAACAAGACATATGCTCCATTATGTTCATAGCAGCCTTATGTATAATAGCCAGAAGCTGGAAAGTACCCAGATGCCCTTTAACAGAGAAATGGAAAGAGAAAATGTAATACATTTACACCATGGAGTACTACTCAGCTATTGAAAACAATGACTTCATAAAATTCTTAGGCAAATGGATAGAACTAGAAAATATTATTCTGGGTGAGGTACCACAATCATAAAAAATACAGATGGTATGCACTCACTGATAAGTGATTATTAGCTCAAAAGCTCAAATTACACAAGACACAATTCATAAACCATATGAAGCTCAAAAAGAAGAAAGGACAAAGTGCTCCTTAGAAGGGAGACCAAAAAAATTGACAGGAGAAAATATGGAGACAAAGTTTAAAGCAGAGACTGATGGGAAGGCCATTTGGAGACTGCCCCACCTGGGGATCCATCTCATATATAGACACCAAATCCAGACAATATTACTGAAGCCAAGAAGTGCTTGCTGATACAACTATATCAGGAGCCTGATATAATTGTATCCAGAGAGCCAGAGCATGACAAATACAGATGGGGATGCTAGCAGTCAACCATTGGACTGAGCATGGGAAACCCAATGGAGGAGTTAGGGAAAGAACTGAAGGAGCTGAAGGGGTTTTTAATCTCATAAGAATAACAGTATCAACTAACCAGACCCTCAGATCTCTCAGGAATCAAACCACCATCCAAAGAGTACATGTGGATGGACCCATGGCTCCAGCCACATATGTAGCAGAAAATGTCCTTAATAGGGCCTGAATGGAAGGAGAGACTATTGGTCCTGTGAAGGTTCAATGCCCCAGTGTAGGGGAATACTAAGGTGGTAAGACAGAAGTGGGTGGGTAGGGTAGCACCCTCATAAAAGCAGGGGAGGGGTATCATAGGGGGTTTGCAGAGTGAAAATGAATAACATTTGAAATATAAATAAATAAAATATCTAAAAAGAGTTGGTAGAAGAAAGAAGCCATGTTTGAAAGTGACATCCAATTGAGTAGCAGCCAAAGTGATGAATCAGAGAAAGATTTTATGAAATGAATCAGAGATAAGATACTCTCAGGAGAAAGAACAGTAAAGAGAGGTAATTTAAAACAGCAGTGCAGGGAGAGTCAGCCATTTCTGTTGCGTTTAGTTGAGTGGCAGGTAGGTCAGTCCAGTGCAGTCAATACAGTTTATTTCATGGAGAAAAGGCAGTCTTACGAGGACAGTTGTACAGAGACATGTTGTCAGTGAAGATATAATGAGCCAGAGAATGAGATTGAAGGTCAGAACCAATTTCCATAGTTAGTTTTTCCAAGCAGAGCAATTCAGTGAAAAGACGAGAGAAGCCAGTTTGATTCAGTCAGCTTGGAGAGGAGTTTTGAGCCAGAAAGGCTGAGCTGAACTGCCAGCCAGAGTTCAGAAAGAAATAGAAAGGATGAGCTTATTTAGCAGGAACCTTCTGAGATGACAATTGCATCTGGTGAATAAAATTAACTTTTATAAAGATGTCTTTACTTGTGAATAATATGACAAAATCCCTTTCAAAATACCAATATCATTCTTTATAATTTAAAGAAAACAATCTTAAAATTCACTTGGAAGCACAAAAACTTTGGATTGCTAAAGTAAACCTGAGAAAAAGAAACAATATTAGATGCATTGCTGTGGGTTGATGTTAAAGTGGTACATGATTGGACAGTGGAGAGGTAGGCAGGGAAAGAGGCTGGAAGAGCAGAAGAGGAGGCAGCAAGAGGAGATCAATGGAGGAGGAGATGGAGGCAGATATGTGTGTGTCTCTCGATATATCTCTAGCTTTATAAACTTGTTATTGTTATTTCTAAGGGTTTCTATGGGTCTATTTATCTCACATAGGTGGGCAGTTTATATCTTTGTCTATTAGTTGTAAGATTATTGTGTAGAGAGTATGTGAATTGAGAAATTAACATATAAACCTGTTTCATAAGTTACTGGACTGTGGAGTTATGTTTGTACTGGGCAGTGGAGGAAAGGAACATGCCAGGGCAGTTGTATCCACCGGGGACAGAAGCAGCAGGCACAGTGAAGTGAACCGTGCCTGGGTTCTTAGAGGTGGTCTGGAGCACCAAGATAGAGATCCCCACAGCACCAGATGGCCCTGAGTGGGGACTAACAAAACATAGGATAAAGGGTTAAGCTATTTTTTAATATTTACCATAACATATTGCAATCTATAATTTCAACTTACAGTGTAGAGTCATAGTAATAACATCGTAAGGCACAAAAACAGACACTTAGACCAATGGAGTGCAACAAAGGACCCAAACAGAAACATGGGCAGTCATAGCCACTGAAAACACTCATTGTAGAAGACAGTCTCTTGTACAAATAGTCCTACAGAAACTGGATACCCATCAAAGAATTGAACCAATATCCATCTCTCTAACCTTTCACAAAATTCAATTACAAATAGATCAGAAACCTTAACAAAAGACCTAAAACTCTAAAAATGCTAAAGGAAAAAGAGTAGGGAAAACACTTTAAGATGAGGCATGGGCAGGGTGTTCTAAATAGGAGTCCATGTACTCAGGAAATAAGCCACCGCTGACAAATGGATATTGCATGTATTGGCACAATACTCACAGCTCACATTTTAAAAGCTAGAAGAGTTTATCCTGTGACCAGTCTAAGTAATCATATCTTGGGTACACAGACTTGGATTGCTTCAAACTCCATGGTCCAAGTTATAAAACAAATAAAAACATAAATCAAGACAAGTTTAAAATACTTAGAGACACATCAGAGAGCCAGCTTCTATAGGCCTTAGATGCTACTTAACATTTTTAGTTTGGGGGTTGGTGGAAGCTAATAGTAGACTAAGTTAATAGATTTAAAAGTATTTTTTAATCTATTAGTCATAATGTGATAGTTCAAACACAGAGGTAGACAAGGAATGGCTATTTGGAGGTCAAAAACTAGCAAAAGATGAGAAAATACCTCTGCACTTGCAACATTCCAACCTTTCCACATCACTACACTACACTATACTACACTACACTACAGTACACTATACTACACTACACTACACTACACTACACTACAACCTTTCCACATCAATATTCAACCAATCATTTGCTATTTGCAGACACAACTTCTTCCCAGGAATTTTCCTTCATGTTCCCTGCAAATTTAACCATTTTTCCCCAGAAAGATTTATAAGTTCCAGGAGGTAAACAGAAGGTCATATGTCTAGGAGGATGGAGGCTTGAAAAACCCCTCCATAGTATTTCTTTTTTGTTTTAATTGAATAACTTTATTTTAAAAAACAAAGATAAATGTACAGATTTTAAAAGTATTTTTGCATAACAGTATATGAATACATTTTTGTCAGTATTTGATTTTTTTAAGGGTTTGATAGTATGCCTTAAAATCTTACTAATTACAATGAGCATAAAGTACATGTAAAACAAGATGTAACCTGGAAATAGTCAAAGTTTTCTTGGTGTGTAAAGATTAAGCATAACAATTTTTCTTTTTTTATTTTGGCCTTTGTTTTTTTGTTTTTGTTTTTTTTTTTTTTTTTTGAACTTCATATAGTCTGTGAGTTGTTTCTGGGGTGTTCAGAGCATTCTGTGGTTAGTATCCAATTATCAGTGACTGCATATTATGTCTGTTCTTTTGTGATTGGGTTACCTCACTCAGGATGATATTCTCTAGATGCATCCATTTTCTTAAGAATTTCATAAAGTCATTGTTTCTGATAGCTAAGTAGTAAATATACCACAATATTTGTATCCATTCATCTACTGAAGGACATCTGGGTTCTTTCCAGCTTCGGGCTATTATAAATAGGGCTGCTATGAACATTGTGGTGCATATGTCTTTGTTGTATGTTGGAGAGTCTCTGGGGTATATGCCCAGAAGTGAAATAACTGGGTCTTCAGGTAGTACTATGTCCAATTTTCTGAGGAACCACCAGACTGATTTCTGGAGTGGTTGTACCAGTTTACAACCCCACCAGCAGTGGAGAAGTGTTCCTCTTTCTCCGCATCCTCACCAGCATCTGCTGTCATCTGAATTTTTTATCTTAGCCATTCTGACTGGTGTGAGGTGGAATCTCAGAGTTGTTTTGGTTTGCTTTTCCCTGATGGCATAATATTTCAAAGAAGCAATAGCTATTAGGAGGAGACACCTCTACACAGATAAGCACCTATTCCTGAGAGGTCATAGTAGTTATAACTGGTATTTGAAATGACACTTGAAATAAATCTTTGAATAGGGAATGTTTTGAAATTTCTGAAATGTTTTCTTCTTCCCTTCAATGAGATTTCTTAGTGTTTGAGATATTTTATATCAGAAACATGCATGTTTTATAAAGACACAGTACTCAGCAATATTCTATTCACTGTTTCAAAATATGTTTTTGTTGTCTTTAAAAACTGTTCTATCACATATTCTGCAGCTAACCAGTGACTAGTCCAACTTGAGGTCTATAGTATGAGAGGGAGCTCATACCTTGCTCTGCTTGAAAAGTCAGGAACCAAATGCTGGACAGAAACCCAGGATAGAACCAAACATCACTGGCAAAAATTAAACAAAACAACAGCAACAAAAGAAGTCAAGGAAATGATTCCTAATGATACGCTGCTATACTCATAGATTGGTGCCTAGTCCAGTTGTCATCAGAGAGGCATCATCCAGCAACTGATGGGAGCGGATGCTGAGACCTTCAGCCAAACATTAGGCAGAGCCAGAGTATCTCTTCATAACACAGAGAGGAAAAATAGCAGGATCCAGAGGGGTTGAGGACACCAGCAGAGCATGACCCACAAAATCAACTAAGCAGGCTCATAGGGAATTACAGAGACTGAAACAACAATCCTGCTGCTGGGGCCTGCAGGGTCCTGAGTTAGGTCTTTTGCATGTACATTATGGTTGTATAGCTTGGTGTTCTGGTGAGATGCCTAACAGTAAGGAGGAGTATCTCTGACTTTTTGGCCTGCTCTTTGGTCCCCTTTTCTCCTGCTAGCTTGCCAAATCCAGCCTTGATATAAGATTATGTGCCCTAGTCTTTTTGAACTTGTAACTTGTTATGTCTTTTTGGTTAATATCCTTGGAAGGCCTATTTCTCTTCTTTATCCTCTTCCTCCTTCTCTATTTTTTAAAGAAAAACATAAGAGGAGTGAATCTTAGGGAGAGAAGAGATGGGGAGGTTTGGGAAAAGTGGATGCATAGAAAACTGTATGATGTAATGTATCAGAGAAGAAGAAAAAGGAAAGAAAGCTTTTAAAGTAATCAAGGGACTAGTGAGATGGTTATCAGTAAAGTCGCTTGCTATGCAAGAGTCAGGACTTAAGTTTAGATCCCCAAAACATACATAAAAGCTAGCCATAATGGCACATTCCTGTAAGCTCCGAAATAAAAAGGTTCCTGAGGGAGTCTGGCGAGGCAGAGGCAAGTGGACTCTGAGATTGAGACCACCTTGGTCTACAACTTCCAGGACATCCAGAGCTACACAGAGAAAGCCTGTCTTGAAAACTGAGCAAATTAAAATAAAAAAAAATAAAAAACCTTGGGAATTGATAGCCATCCAGTGTAGCCAAAATGGTAAGCTTCAGATTCAATGATAGACCCTGTCTCAAAAACAAAGGTGGTGAGTCATTAAACAGATACCTAAGGCCTCCAAAAACATGCACATCTGGGCACACACCTCACTGGTAGGTCCCAGGTTTTCTTAGATTCTTCTGTTACAACTCTTGGTTTGTGAGACATAGCTCATCTAGCATCAGCCAGCACTTTGAATCCTGAGGTTTGAGCCATTGTCCACTGAGATGATGACCTGTATGACCTGGGACACTTTTTCCTTTTTGATAATACTTGGGTTTGAATTTGTAAGGCTGTATATACCATGCAAATGCTCTACCTGCCTCTAGAATCTCTTTTAGATTAGGTTTTTAATGCCAGGTTCAAGCTGAGCTTGTTCTGTAGCTGTATTAGCTACTTTATTGTTCTGAAGAAAAAGACACCTAAAAGAAGCAACACATGGGAAGATTTCCTTACCCTCTTTGTTTGGGAAAGCCCAGTCCATCCTAGCAGGAAAACTCTAGTGAAGGTCACAGCAACTCATGGCTAGAGTTAGGATGGTCCACCGGAAAGAAATAGGTTGGGCTAAGACTGGGTTTGAGCTATAGTGAATAACACCTAGTCCTTCAGCTCAGCTCTACCTTCTAAAGGTTCTCTCCTGATATAACAATACCAGTTGCTTTAAGGCTGTCTGCATTTGGTACACTGGATACAGTTTTTGCCATATAAACTTTACTATGCAGATATACTTACCCTCAAATACCAGTTTCTTGTTTATGGGTTTGTTTAGTGGTGGTAGGTTTTGGTTTTTTTGTTTGTTTTTTTTTTTTTTTTTTCCTTTTTTTTATCACAAGGAATGCTGGATTTTTCTCAAAGACTTCTCTATGAATGAAACAACCATATGACTTCTGCTCTTGAGTCTTTCTGCATTGAATTTACTGATTTGCACACCTCAGGCCATCTCTAGAATGCAGCCAACTTTGTCATGAAGAGTGATCTTTTTGGTGTATTCTAGAATTCCATTTGTATCTTATTGAGAATTTCTGTATCTATGCTCATTAGGTTTCCTAATTTTCTTTTTTATTGTGTCCTTATCTGAATCCAGAATCAAGGTAATGCTGACTTCCTAAAGGGGTTGCCACCCCACAGTCAAAAACTCTCACCCAGAACTTATCCTGTCTAAAAAAACTGCAGGGAAAAAAATGGAGAAGAGACTGAAGGAAAGGCTGTTCAGTGACCAACCCAACTTGAGATCTATCTTAAGGGGAGGCTCCAAGGCCTAACACTATTACTGATGCTGTGGTGTGCTTACAGAGAAGAGCTTTGCATGGCTGTTCTCCTAGAGGCTCAACAAACATCTGACTGAGACAGATGCAGATACTTACCCTCAACGTTTGAACTGAAGTTTAGAACTCCTGTGGTTGAATTAGGGAAAATCTGGAAGAAGCTGAGGAGGAGGCCATGATCTCATAGGAAAACAAGCAGTTTCAATTGAGCCGGACCCCTGAAATCTCTCAGATACTGAGCCACAACCAGTCAGCATACCTGAGCTGGTCTGAGGCCCCTGGCATATATAAAGCAGAGGACTGCATGCTCTGGCCTCAATGGAAGAAGATGTGCCTAACTCTCAAGAGACTTGAGGCCCCAGGGAGTGAGGAGGCCTGGTGGAGGTGTCAGGAAACATCCTCTTGAAGACAAGGGGAGGAGAAACTGGGCAGGTGGACCAGGACAGAGCAATGACCGAACAATTAAAAAAAAAATCAATCAAAATATTTTTCTTTTTATGTTGTTGTTGTTTTTTTTTTTTAAGAGTCTGGAAGCATTTTTTCATTTTCAATTTATGGAATAATTGAAAATTATAAGTGCCATCTCTTCTTCAAATGTCTGCTAGAATTCTACTGTGAATCTATGTGGGCTTTTAACTTCTATAGTTGAAATTGTGAGGTTCGAATGGGACCTCTTCCAGGACCTCTTAAATGAGACTCACTGAGGCGGTGATCGATGCAAAAGCAAGAGGGACTTTATTTTCCAACATGTTGAGGTTATCCCACTTCAAGAGGGAGATGACCCTGAGCAGATTCTAACAGGGGATTATATACTTTGCAAACAATGGGGGCATAATTTGAACAATGGTAACTAGGCAAGGTACTTTGTTTTTTCGGTAGAGTGAAGTAACTCTCAAACTGACTTAGTGTACCTTTCAGACTTTTTAAGGGGGATTGAAGGTAGCTTTGTTTGACAGCTATTCCAGGAACTAAATTAGCTTTTTATTTTCTTTCTGGAAGGAAGAGGCCCTTGTGCTCGGAGATTTGTGGTGGAATTTTCCCACTGGCCTTAGATTAACCCCAACTCTGGCTCTTTAAAACTATTAATTATCATCATCATCATCATTGGATCAATGTCATTGCTCTTATAGATCTGTTAAAATTATTTTTCATGGCTCAGCTTTCATAAGTCATATTCATTCAATTTTGGTAGATTTTCTAAGTCAGTAGAATATAAGTTTTAAAGTTGTATCCTTATGATATTCTAAATTTCACCAGTATCTGTTGTATTGTTCCCATTTTGTTTATACTTTTGTTAATTCATATCTTTTTCTCTATTTCAGTTAGTTTGGCTAAGGGTATGTTGATACTGTTTAATCACTACATCTTTAGCCTATGTTGTCTAGTAAGGGCTTTACTGGTGTTATATGACAGGTCCAGCATGGCCATGGAAGGGACAGTATGACACTGTTCCTGTCCCTGAGCAGAGCCAGCAGGGCTGACAGTTGCTGTAGGCCTAAGGTTTATTTGTATATTACTATATATTTTAGTTTATATTCCTCCTTTGGGGAATGTTCTTCTGTCAAGGTTAATGACTCCATGATAATCAGAAACAGCAAAATTCCAGGAAGCAAAGATGATTCTCATATTCCTTAGCAAAATAATAAGTGTTGTAACCTTCAGGACAGCCCTTAAGGCTGTGGGAAAGAACTCCGAAAAAGTGACCTTAATAATATATAAATCAATGTAAGAACTGTTCGTTACAGGGATTTCTCAACTATGCAAAAATGTAAGGATGTGATATAAAGTATGAGAGGGGCTTCACAGACCTGAAAAATAGAGACAGCTGCACTAATGAGTCAGAAAAATATTAAGGAGGGAGATAAAGAGATTTAGGAAGTGGTGATCTCAGGGCAAGACCCCACCCAGATAAGGTTATTTGGGCTTTTGATCCGGAATGACTTCTATTTTTTGGTGTTTTCTTAGCTTTAATTTGGATTCGTTACCATTCTACTGATTTATTCTATCCTACAGCTTGTTCAGTGTGTTTATCTTTTTTTGTTAGTCTGAAAAATTCCTTCCAGCATCTTCTCTGGGGCTACTGTAGAAATTACAAATCCCCTTATCTATCTTTATCATGGCAAGTTTTCCCTTTTCCTTCAATTATGACTACTTTGCTGTGTATACTAGTCTGGGTTAGCAACCATACTGCTTCAGAACTGAAAAATATACTGTTTCAAATATTTCCTAATTTTTATTTATTCTATTTAGTTAATAGAGGTCACTGGAACTCCATATGTAAATTAGCCTGGCCTGGACCTCATGGGGGTCCACTGAGATTAAAGACAAGTACCAGCACATTTCTGGCTTCTAACCTTTCTGCTGAAACAAACAAACAAACAAACAAACAAAAAATTACCTGTCACCTGTCGCTCTGGTGGGCCTGCCTTTCTATGTGCTGTTCCTTAGTTTTCAGTACATTTTTTTTCTGTATACTTAGTGTAGAAAGTTTCTTCTTTTTTCTTGTTTTCTTTTTTTATTTTAAGTCTGATTTGGACTTTTATATACTTTTATCTGGATTCCAATAACTTTCCTTGACTTTGAATCTTTTCTGGAACTCTATATTGAACAGTTTCTATGCTTTTAGTATAATAATTATTCTCCTCTTCCTGTTCCTTTCCACCCTTCTCCTCCTCCTCCCATTTGGCCTATATTTCATAGCTTGGGTCTTTTTACACTGTGCCAAAGTTCTCTGCTCAAACATTTTTATTCATTTATCTTTGTCCTTGACTGAATGTTACAATCCCTCTACTTTGTCTTCTGTCCCTAGCACAATGACCTCCTTGTGAGTTCTGAAATGGAGCTTCCCACTGAGCTTTTTATTTGGCTTATTGAATTTTTCACCTTTAGCTTTTCAGTTCAGTTTTTCTTCAGAATTTCTGTCTCTCTATTGAATTCCATTTTTCTATCCTGTGCTGACTTTCTTATTTCATTCAGCTGTAATGTGTTCTCTTGAAAGTTGTTGAAGAGCTTGTTGTATCCCCCTTTGATTCTCTCAGACACAGTTAGGATCATTTATCATTCTTTTGAATTCTCCAAGAGTTTCTCTAAGTCACTCTCACTGACGGCCATTACTGAGGATGTGGTCAATTTTGAAGGAGATCTGTACTGATATTTCATGCTACTTGCATTTTGCACTGGTTCTTGCATATCTGAACTTAGGCATAGGTTGGTGGAAGTTTTGTTGCTTTGTTTCTTATTGTTGTTTGATTTTTACCTAATTGATTCTTTTCTTCCAGAGGGAAGTACTTGCTCCTTAACATAACAAAGGAACAAACAGGTTGTAGTAAGGTTACTGTATCATTTCTGTTAGACTTGTGTTGGGATAACAGGCTCTTGCTACAATACTCCCCTGATAGTAGAAAACCCTCCCCAACAGTAGTAACTACTGAGGAGTAGACCTAATGTTGAGAACAGAGTAAGAGTCAACACTGTTTTCTCTGAAGTAGCAATTACTTTAAAGGGCAAAAGAACAGAAAAAAAATTGTAACTAACATAAAAGTTACTGTGTGTTTGGAAACAAAGTGCAAAGGATCAAGCAAATAAGAACAATGATTCCTGCTGTGTTGATAGAAAGTAGACACACAGAATATAAGTAGAAAGGAGACCATCAAGAGGAGGAGGGAGTTTGGGTTAATGGTAGATTGAGGGGTTAAATAAATGCCATCAGATAACAAAGATCTCCATCATCTCTATGGAGTCTGAGCCACAGAGAACATGGAAACCAGACCAGGCTGTGTTCTTTGAGGGAGAAAAGGAAAAAAAAAGTAAAAAAAGAAAAAAAAATTAAAAAGACTGAGAAAAAGCAGGGTCAAACTAGCATGATAAACTTATACCAGACATTAACAAATGGTAATAAAATGGATGCTCAGGAGAGATGCACAGGATGAGGGATGTGAAAACACACTGGCCTACATTTTCCCCCAGCTCTCTGAATTCTCTGTTGCTCCTAAGAATGCCCCTGAGATGAGTTGTCCTTCCTTAGGTTTGGATTACAGATGCTGGTCCTGTTCACGGGCTGTATACTCTTTATGCTGAGCTGCATCTGGTGTCCTGTTTCTGCATTCCTTCAGGGTTCTGGCTGCAAACCAAGTCCTATCATCTCTTAGAAAGCACACCTCAGGTAAAGGCAGATCCTGGGTTTCATTATGGAAAATAATTTCAAACGGAGCAAGCAGGAGGTAGAGTTGAAATGTATTGAATGCATTCCTAACAGGAACAGAAGCTAAGAATAAGAGCTGCACTCGAGGAAGACACACCCAAAAGCATGGGTGCAGGCATCTCAGAGGGATTTGCAACTCTGTTGTCTTTATCATCCCTAGGATGTGGGTAGTGTTTACAGTTCATCATGTTGGTAAGCAATTCAAATGAGATCCTAGGGTGTGGCTGACAATATCAAATTAATAGGTAAAACTTTAGTTTCCAAGGATGCAGGCATTACCAGAGTTGTTGGGGTATGTGTGTTTACCTCCTGCCTACATTACAAAACTGCATACTGGAGTTCTGAGGGTCAGAGCCTGGGCCCCAGAGTCCTAACCACATAGGCTTAGCAACTGCCCTCCATAGATCTCCTGAAGATACAACGTAATAGCAAAAGGAAGAAAAGAGAGATAATTTGATGTGGCAACACTGGAAAGGGGGACAAAAAAATCTAGTCACCTCCATTGTCCACTTTTAGGATCCTAACATAAGGTTTAAGTAGCAGGGAAGGGGTATTCCTGAGTAAGCTGTCCAAGTCAAGGTGCGGTCCCTTACTGTCTTACTCCAGTCTTTGTAGATGGGTATGGAATGCTGTAAATCTCAGCATGTTGTAAACCTCTTCCCAAGAGATAAGTTCACCATCTGGTTGGCACCAGACTTCAGTCATTTCTCCCTTCTAGCATGAGACTCCTGGGAAATTTCTAATTTTGAGAAGTCCACTGTTTCAACAGTTCCCCTCCCTGCCCCCATCCCCAAAGACACAAATGTCTCTTTAGAATGTCTTCATTCCTGGTAGGATGTTTATGGGTGAGCAGTTATGATATTCTCATTGTTTAAAAAAAGGTTAATAGTTTTTCTGAGCTTCCAAAAAACACTTCTTTGGTGAGATCACACATGTTCATGTCTTAAAAGTTGACTTATTGCTATGTTAACATTTTCATTAACAAAAACATTTCTTCTATATTAGTAACCTTTGTAACACATAATTGTATAGGAAGCCTTGATTCTCAGCCAGTAAGTAGCTTTGATGAGAATCCAGTCGGGGGGGGGGGGGGCTTCTTTTCTTGCCTGTAACTGGATAACTGTCTGTCTTTCTACCCTGCCTCACTTATGCACAAGAGGAGAAACAATCCTAAAATAAAGAAACTCAAAGATGTGTCTGTCTGACAGTCTTGGGTTGCTTTCATTTTCCTTTCTATCCCTAGAGCATCGGTGAGGGACCCCATGGGCCAGGGTGCATCTGATTGCCTTCAGAGGCACTCTTGCTCTTTCCTCCTCGATTTGCTTTTGATTATGATGTTTTACCACTCTATGACAACAGTTATTTCTACCTGTTATATTGGAGTTTAAATGGAACATAATCTCACAGTAAATCCAGGGGCACATGGATGCTTGTCAAAAGGCATGGGGCATACAACAGAGGGAATCTAATATAAACTATAGACTTCCTTTGCACCAGTTTTCCTATATCCTAAAAATAGCTCCTAAAATAGAAGTTTATTAATTAAAAAAATAGAATAAAGGAGACAAAATAAGAACCCAAGCCAAGTGGAACTAAAGTGATAGCAATGGCCTGCAGACTAAGCTCCTGGGATCCTGATGTCAGAAGCTAAACAGCCAGGGATTTGGCTGCAGTTCAGAGCCTATGACATCAGGCCTCCTGTGGAATGTTGGCACCACATGGACATTGCTACTCTGCAATCACAGCACTGTGATCACTTATGTAAGACCCTTTCAAGATTGGACACACTAACTCATGAGGAAAGTTCACCAGCTCCACAAGGCAACACACAAGGGATCAACTCAGAGGCAACACATAAAACCTCACAAGATGCTCCATCCTGGGCAGAGGTATAGGTTAATGATGGCTGAAAAGGAGCCTTTCTTCAGTGATGTAGCTGCTTATTATAAGTTCCCCATGTTCCTTTACTCAGAAAATTAAAGGCACTGGTTCACCAACCTAGACTTGGGTAGGACCATTCTTTGGCCTGCTGGTGGTGAGCACACACTTGTTCACATCTCTTCAGAAAAAAAAAAAGTTGACATAATAGAGTTGAAGACAAAACTGCTTGGTGACAGTTTCTTCATCTTGGGCTGCTCTGAACTTGGTGTGAAAAAAGTAATAAACTCTTGGCTTCCACGGGAGTGTGGAATGACCTAGAGAATGTAAGACTAGGATTTATGCTTTATTTTTATAATGCCATATACAGGATAAGCAAGGGGTTGACATTGTGACTAGGTTTTACATTCCGAGCATCCTGGCTTTGGACCTCTTTAGTTTTTGGCTGAGTGACTATCAGGAGCTGTGAAATGGGCAGTCATTGTAATAGAAGGGTGACCTGCTGTTTATAGAAGATAAACCCAACTCAGCTCAGGCTCAGAGAAGTCTACCTGTTCTTGCTACCCCTCCAAAGCTTCCCACTGACCCCTGAATTTCCATCAACACAGTGAAACACTGAGGTTTATCCTCCTGCTAATCCTGAATCAGAAATCATTCCTTAGACTCTACAGGCAACTGATTCCCTGATTCTTCCCTCTAAAACACAAAGTCCAAGTATGCTCAAGTCCCTTACCCAGCATGGTACAGTATTTGCATACAGCCTACACAAATATTATGTTAAACCATCCAGATATGAGGACATCCAACGCAATGTTAAGTCCTACAAAACAATTGTTGTGCCATCTTGTTTAGAGGAGAATGACAAGAACTATATTTGTTTGGTACCCATAATTTAAAAATTATGTTTTCATATCTGGTTGGCTGGATCTCTAATTGTAGGGTCTGTTGATTCACTGACCATGCTTGCCTCAGAATCAGCAGAGGAAGCTCTAAGCTCAGAAGATAGTGTATGGGGATGGTGCAAGGAAATGAGTTTTTCTGGTAGAAATCATGCACTGCACTAAAGGTCCCCCTAGGAGAAAATTTAGCAAAGTATAGATGAAGGTGAAGCAGAGAGGGGGGAATCAATAGGGATGACAGGCGTCTGAGAGGTACCTTTGTAGGGTCCCAGGTAGGGACATAAAGGGGGCAGAGGAGGGAAAGGCCTTTGGGAGTGGGTAGCCATGGCTCACAGAACTGAAATGAGAAAACAGGACAACCCATCCCACACTCAGACTGAATCCAGGCAGATTAATCCGTTTATTATTTCTTTTTTTTTTTCAAAAGAAAACTAAACATCTTTGAGAAGTGCATTCATCACAGTTAAAAGCTTCCTGAAATCTGTCGGCAGAACGTGACATCCTGGCGAGGCAGAACGGAGAGCTGTGGCATTGACTGTCAGCCTGAGCCATCCTTCCCACCTCCACCTTACTGCTCTGATACTGTTCTCATGCTGCTAAACAATTCAGACAGCAGTGCAGCCCCCACCCCATGCCTGAACAGCTACACAACAACAAGATTTGCAATCGCAGCCAGCTTCACCGTGATGCCCGACATAGACATTTCCTGACAGGCTCTGATCAGGAGAGGTACTAAAATGTTCACAAAGTAGACAGCGGTCCAGGGACCAAGACTAAGGTCCTCAGAATGATGATTCACAGGCCCTGGATCTTCCCACCCTGGATCCTTCCTATGTTCCCCCAAGTCAGAGGCTGGAAAGAGCGGTGTTATCACCGCTCATGTTTGATGTTGGCTTCACTTGGCTCTAAGGTGACTCTGTTGTCATTCCTGGAGACTTCCTTCTTGCTCCAGTCCTTTTCTGTATACAATTCAGCAAGCACAGGGCAATGTTCAGAAGCGACTCCACCCCAGGACCAGTTATCTGGAATCCAAGGGTTTGTGAGACCTTCTCTCACAACAGCCCAGTGACCTGAAGAGAGAGAAGAGACCAAGAATTAGAGTAAGGGCGGCCAGCACTGTTCACCTGTAAGTCAAGCTCTCCTGACAGCCTTGCTCCGGTAAGCTGGCCTGCATAATCAAACACTCAGGGCCAACTAAATCTTCTTTTTAATTTTCCATATAACATAAATGGCAGTAGTTTACTCACATAGGTATCAAGTGTACCCAGAGATCTGGTGTCTTATCCAGCTAAAAGGTATACAGAAGGACCCACTCCTTGTTCATACAGTGTCACAAATGTGACCAACAAAACTAAAAGTAAATGATAGTTTACCATTTCTTGTGAATATCTTAACTTATTCCTAACATTTTTACATGTGTATATAATACGTCTTATTCATATGAATCCCAATCTCTTTAGACCCTGACTGCCCAAATCCATCTCCCTCCCAAGTTCATGCCTTCCTTTTTATTATAACCTACTGAATCCAATTAGCATTTGGAATTTTATAGTATTAAGGATTAAAGCCAAGGCCCTGAATATGTGAGGCCAGCACTACACTGTACCTCTGATGACAAATGGACGTTTGACAAAGTTAATTCACAGAGCATAAATACTCAGAGAGCGTTAGAAGACAATTTGCTATAGAAAGGATGAAAAAGACAAGCTTATAATGGTTAGCGGGAAAGTATTGACATCTTTGAAGTAAAGGGAGAAATATAAAACATAGGGATTGTATCTGAAAACCACAAACAATTACAAAACAATTGCAAGGAACTGCTGCGCTCCTCTGTGATATGTGACGTCAGGGTTAATCTAAGGTGTGAAGGGCCTGGATTCGGTCTGGCCTGGGCAGCAAAGCTGACAGCTAGGGTAGGGGGACTTGTCCCTACACCTCAGCTTCCACATCTTGGTGGTGGGGGACAAATTAAAGGACGGCTCAGCTTCACCATTTCTGACAGAAGTGCCTCCCACAAGTGCCCTTCAGGGAGCCTAGTAGCCCTGGGCTCCAACAAAAGTTCTGCAAATCACATCTTTCCACAGGCGATAATGGCTAATGCCCAGGAGAAGCCCAGGTGAGCCTCTAGGCTGGCAACACAGTCATCCACACTTAACGTTCTAAATCCCAAGGAACTGGGGGCGCTGACTGTGTGGCCAAGTCTTGCAGTGGGACCCAGAAATGGCTTCTTTTCCTTTATTTTTTCCTTAAGATTTATTTTATGTATATAAGTACACTGTAGCTGTCTTCACACACACTAGAAGAGGGCATCAGATCTCATTACAGATGGTTGTAAACCACCATGTGGTTGCTTGGAATTGAACTCAGGACCTCTGGAAGAGCAGTCAGTGCTGAGCCATCTCTCCACCCTACTTGTTTTCCCTTTTAAAGCTCTTGCTGTAGTACATGACAATTCTGCAGAGCTACAGGAGAGACTTAGAAGATCAGTCTAGGCTTTCATCAAACACCCTGCTACTGGTTTGGGGATGTTGCATAGCATCCTGGGCATCTAAAGGCTTTAGGGTTCCATCTGCAGCACCACATTCATACCTACAGAGAAGCCTACCATTCTCCCAGAGAGCTAGCTGTCTCCTGGCTCTGTGGCTCACAGGCTGAGGCTGCGTGGAGTATCCTCCATGTTGTGTTCTTTGGGGAGCTCTGAGGATTTCTCTTGTCCTTCTGTGAGATTATGTGTTATGATTTGGTTCCTAGAGGTTCCCTAAAGGCTCATGTGTTGTCGACTTGGTCCCCAGCTGATAGGTACCACTGGGAGGTGACAGAAGGTTGAGGTGGTAGGAAAAGTTAAGTCATTGGGTACAAGCCCTTTCAGGGACACTGGGACTGCAACCACTCCCTGGATCCTTCCCTCTTCTTCTTGGCTGCTTTCAGGGGTGTGTGGGGAGAAGACAGACAAAACAATGTCCCAAACTCACAATTACTGACACAGGTGCTATCCACAAATCTCAGATATTTTACCACATGTACTGTCTCATATCTAAAAGCCATCACACCAGGTGATCATGGACTGAAGCCTTTGAAACTATGAGTCAAAGAAAACTTTTCCTTGTAGGTTGACTATCTTGGGTATTTTTGTCACAGTGACAGAAACACTAATCGTGAAGTGTCTCCTTACCTCTGAAAGTGTACAGTGTACCTCATTCCAAATGACAGGACTTGAATGTTTGACAAATGTTCACTGAATAAGTGTTCTTAATGTTCAGGCAAGTTAACAATTCACCTCTGAATCATGACCCTGATGACCTACGAAGGTGACTATAACTGGGTTTGCATGCAAAATGCTCCCATGGACTAGTGGTTATCTTTAAATTATTTGGCACATGCCCTTCCCTCTTAGACATGTCTCTGACCCAACAATGGCACAGTGGAAGCCGATAATTAGCATTGGCTGTCTCTGCCAGGTCCTCGGCCCATTACTGTAGGATGATGTCATTATACAACAAGGCAGGTGGAGCCTGGATGAGAAGGAAAGGTAGCTGGGGAAAAGTCTAGGAAGGAGAGAGGAGGAAGAGAAAGTGATAGATTCAAGAGGAGGCAACATAGAAGCCAATGTGGATGTTTCTCTCAGCGCATCTCTATATGAATAGAGTTGTTATGAATATTTTATAAGGGATGGAATTGTACAGGATCATTTGACTTATCTAGGTGAGCAAATTATATCATACCAATTGCATCAGAGTATTTTGGTTTATCCTTTGATGTGGTGACTTAATTGAGTTCAAAGAGGGTGTAGTGGCGGGACACAAAAAGCCCGCCACGGAGTTGGGATGTGTGTGTGCAAGACTTGGTGACAACAAGTCAAGATAAAGTGAGTGAAAACAGCGTGCGAGGGTGGTCATGGACCACCAGGACAGAGGCAGCCAGGGTGGACAGAATGGAGCGCACCTGGGTCAAAACAAGCCAGGGTCTCTGAATAATGAGAGTTGGTGTGGAGCCTCTAAGGGAACGACATCCCGCAGTGCCATGTGGCCCTACAGTTGCCAGCACTAGCATGGGATAAACGGTTATCACATTTTACTTTTACCGAAACCCACTACTAAACAGAGATAGCAGGAGGAGGCTTCCCCTACCTGTGAATACTTTCTTTAAGCTTTTGCTGATCCAGATGTTGTCCACAGACTTGGAGCCTTGAGGATTCCTTGTGCTGATATTGGTGAAGGTATGAGCCGGGATCAGGTGGTAAAATTTTTCTCTCCTTAGAATATCATAGTCACTGTTATCTGGCCCTTGGCCAAAATCCCCTAAAATAACAACATCCTTTTCTCCTGGGAATAAAAGAAAGAAAATCAAAAATAACAGATCAGAAGCAAAAGCCAACATTAGAAATGAAAGGGTCTTTGGTTCTCTGGTTTGACCACTCAGGGTTTAGGGCCACAGGCCTTTTCTTGTTTTCCTGTCCTTTCTTGTGTACCCACTGACTATGAACATAGCTTAATTTGGAAATGAGGGATACTGTGAAACAGAAACATCCCCATTCAGTGTGTCTGGGCTCTAAACTCACAGTAGGAAAAGGAATAAAAGGCCTTGCTCATATATCTAACAACAGTTCAGCAAACCTTTACAGAATGTCTCGTCAGGACCTGCCTGTGCAGGAGTCAGGGATGAACACAAGACTATCCCTGACCTCTGGGATTTCACAGTCTGATGAAGAGACAGCGGAGGAAACCGCTGAGGTCAGAGTACACGTCTAAAACCAGAAACAGGTACCAAGGGCACAAGGAAGGTTGCCAGAGAGGCTCCTCAGGGCTGGGAGCTGGTTTTGGTCTTAGTGAATGCACAGAAGCTATCAGGATGGTAAAGATGAGAGTAAGATGCTAGGCAATGAAGCAATCTTGTTTGGAGGGGGTTATGGCAGAATCTGGAGAAGCCAGATGCTTCCAGAGTGAAGGTTTAAGAAGTCAGATAAGGGCTGGCTCTAAGATAAAGGTGCCTGCTGTCAAGCCTAGTGGCCTGAGTTCAATACCCAAAGCTTAAATAGTAGAAGGAGAGAACTAGCTCCTATAAGTTGTACTCTGACCTCATGCAAGAGATGCAGGCAGCAGCTACTCTCTAATTGGCAGGCATGTCCTCTCTGCCTGGGAATCAGATCAGAACAATGAACCACGAGAAAGACTGGGTGTTCTCTCATCACCCAGTGAGCAACCCAGAGCATCAGTGTAGATAGTTTACTATGCTCTTGAGCAGGTCATTTCTTAGTTTGTCTCCAAAATTTACAGCTGTAAATAATGCTAAAGTGAGACATTCACTCGGGTGTCTGTGTCCCTGGTTTCTGTGCAGAAGACCAGTTAAAAGTATGGTCTTTGTTCATATTCTAGATAAGTGATGTTGGCCTCATTACCAGAGGCTGTTCTCATGTCAATCCAGCAATGTGAGCAACGCCAACGGTGAGCGTCCTCAGCCAGGCGATTTGGTATGCTTTCTTTCTATACGTAGACAAATAAGATGTGCTCGTGGCCTTGAGGATGCAGTACCCACACAAATTATTTAGGATTCTGCACAAGAATTTATTAACTCATTCAAGCATTTGTTTCCATAAGTATGAGTTTCCTGGTTATATATTTTAAAACCTGGCTTATATTCACTACTATGCTATTTGCTTTGTTACTTTGCTTTTCCAGAAAGGAGCTTGTAGTGCCCCATCCCACCCCCACACCATGTTGTCTTTTAGGGTGTTTTTGGTCTGACTGCTTTCATTCCTTGTGACCTGCTGAACACTCCAGAATCACCTGAATCTTTTCTGGCCTAGCCGTAGAATTAGCCACTTCTCCAAGAAACCCATCTGCCCTCAACTTCTAGTTGGGTGGGCCACAGATACTTCTTTCTTGGGGTACTAATGATGCATTAACTGTTTATAGAAGCTTTATATATGTTTAAAGAATGGGGACCCTCTGCTACACAGATGAGCTTTTCCAATCTTTGCCATGGTGACAACGAAGTCAAATAAATGTTCAATCAGCATTTATAGTTTGGATTCTCATTATTTTTCTCTTTGATTAGTTTTGTTTTTGAGGTGGGGTCTTGCTGTACTTCAGAGTGGCCTGGGACTCATGATCATCCACTGCTAGGATTGTAAATATATACCACAGTTTCCTTTCCCATCTCTCTTTTTCTCTCTCTCTTCTTTCTTCCCTCCTTCCTTCCTTCTTTCTCTTTTGAAGACTGAACACAATTCAAGACAGGCAAGGACTCTTATAGAGCCCCAATTTTTACTTATTACTTTGAGACAAGACATAACTAAATTATCCAATCTGCCTGTGATCCAGGTAAGCCTTGAATATGCAATGCCCTGTTCAGCTTCCCATAATAGACAGAAAGAGGAGTAGTCTTACAGCATGAATCCTACAGAGCATCATTTCTGTGAACAATATTTTCTGTCCCCATCCTAGGAGAAAATAGTTGGGTGACTCAGGTTGTTGCTACCTCTCAACTTGGCAGACATAGGCGGGGCTTCAGTCTAACCAAATGAAGAGAACAATCTGTTTCCTGATAATTGTTGACAAGCCTAGAAGAAGCCAGAGTTCCTGTAAGTGCCTGGCACAGGCTCTTCCAGGCGGTGCAAGCCTCCTTCCTTCTCTCCTGAGCCACATTAGTGAGAGTCTACCAGAGACACAGCAGCAGAAAGGACTTTCTTGTGTGTAAATAAGGGCTACAAAGAGAGGGCAGGGGACAAGTTGAAAGGTTGTCCCTTTGAGATATTTTAGACATTTCTCTCACTGCCTCCAGGAAATAAATAGTTATGAAGTACTTCCCAAGTAACATGAATAGGAATTCCAAAAGAACAATGGCCCCCAGCCATGCTAGACTAGATTCCCATGGACTGGGCTGACCCTTGTGGGGAATTTACTGCAGCGAATTTGCAGCAACGCCACAGTCCCTAGGTAATGAGGTTTCTGTTGCCCTCTGTAAGAGGCACCATAGAGAAAGCATCTCATAAACAAAATAGCATAACCTTCAACAAAATGCTTTTCCTTGGTATTAATATTTACCCACCAGTATTAATTAATGATAGCTAAAGGGAAAGAAATCTAAAGTGAAATGATAGAAGAGACCAGCAGGGGGCACCTGTGTGCTGCAAATGACAGCCTCCCCCAGAAGGACCCAAGAGGAGCCTCTCCCACTGCTCCACTTCCTAAAACTTAAGATCACACCCACAGTGTGAATCGGGGTGAGCTCAAGCATTGGAAAATCAGCACCAGTTTCTCACAGGAAAACCCACTTCAGAGTATGGCTGAACAGACCCCAGGGCTGATGGCCTAGGACAATGACCAGAGCCCTTTGCTACTGTAAACTACTGATCACACACTGTGTAGACTACTTCTTGGACAACACGTCATTTAACCGTCACCACTCCTGTGAGACAGATGATGTGACATTCTCCTCTTTGCAGGTTAGAAAGCTCAGACTCTGAAAACTGAATAATTTGCCCAACATCATGGAGGTGGCTCTCAAACCTAGAGTTCTTCACAAAGAGGGAGGGAGGAAGAGGCTCAGATGCCAGCTGCTGTTGGTCCTAACACATGGAAAGATAAGGTCAGGGTCTACTGTACAAGCACACGGCGAATCTGTGTCCGTAGGAAAAAGACCTCTGAATGAAGAAGGTAAGGACGCTAGCACGTGTAATGCTAGAAAAACCTAAGGCTCTGGGAGACTGAGGCAGAAAACGCCCAGCTTTCAGTGGGGTGCAGACCCGAGCACTGGTGGGAAAGGGCAGCTCAGCAAGCAGGAGGAAGGCTGGTGTCAGGGGTCACTCAGCCAGCTCTGTGTAGCTCCGCAAACGAAAACAAAGGTTCCCTTTGAATGGGCACATCCAGATTTCTCACAACCCGTCCTTCTGACTCAATGTGTGTCAGAGGTGACACGGCCGTGGCTTTACCCCTAAGAATGTGCAGCCCAAATTCTCTTGATCACAGGCCCGAGTGGACTCCCTAGCCATTGTTCCTTGAGTTCCTAGGAATAAGGACGGAAAGTGTTGGGCCAGTTTCCCCAGAGATCCCCTTGATTTAGGAAGGGCCAGTAACACCCACTGAAGTGACTCCCCACTGAGATGCATGCAGGCCTTTCTAGATGATTCCATGAGCAGCATTAGACTCACAGAGGAAAACCTTGTCCTCAAGCCCTGATAGGGTTAAGAGCAAGTTCCATGAAAGAACAAACATAGGATCTCTGATGCCAACTGGGTTTCACATTCCAGACAAAGGCAGAAAGGCCTGGAGTTTGCAAATCAGATGTTTCTGTCTCTCTGTGGGGAAGGAGGGGAGGTGTTATCTTCCCCTGAGCAGAACCATTTTCCTTCCCTGTAGGCTGAAGCACTTCCTCAACCCCCTGGGTCACCAGTTAATAATTAACTGGGTATCAGTGACAAGCAGGGGAATGGGGGGGCATGAGTCACTGTCCCTACCTGGATGTGTCAAGACCAAGTCATGCAGTGGGTCAGTCAATAGGCCCTTGGCAATATGGAACTTGCCTAAAGTTTTCTGATAAATTCCTGAACTATCCCTGGAAACCAGGGGCAGAATGGTATCTGCTTATGGGATTTTACGGAATTTCAGAAAAATTATGAAGAAGCATCTTTGTTTCCTGCATCTGTGAGACAGAGACAAATAGAAATGTCCATAGATATAAAAAGGTCTCAAGTCATCCTTTTAAGAGGTGAGACTAGTTGTGGGTGAAGTTTCCCACATAGCTACTTATTGGATGGGATATCACATGCTTTTCACCCTGAAGATACATCATTTACATAGAAATACATCATTTACATAGAGCAGGTCCTAAGCCTGTATATTCATATTCATAGTGTGCAAAGATTGAAACAACCCAAGGGCCTACCAACAGATGGGTGGATAAACAATAAAATGTAACACAGCAATAGAGTATTGTTCGCCACAAAAAGGATTGCACATTTGGCACATTATACAACACCACTAATCTGGAAAATACTATGCTAAGTGAGAAAAGACAGACACAGAAGGAAAACACTATGTGCTTCTTCTCACATGAAGCACGCCATCAAATTCATGAACAGAAAGGATAGTACTGTGGCTGCTGGGCCAGAAAGGACAGAAGACCAGGATTCAGGGGTACAAAGTTCCAAAAGGAAGATGGCAGTGTTCTGGAGAGAGATGGTGGTGGCCAATGCACAGCACTGTATATACACTGAATGCTACTGAAGTGCACACTTACAATCACCATAATGGCAAACGTTATTACAATAAAAAAGGCTTTGAAAATGTAAAGTCATAACTGGACAGGAATATTTCTAGCCAATTATTTACTGAATCTCCCACTATACTGGGACAAGTTGGTGACCAGAAGTCCAGTCAAGACTCAAGAATACAGAAAGAATTTCGAGGTCTCCAGCTACAGTTCTTTCTTCACCTTATTGCCTCCTGTCCCTCCTGCACAAGAACACGCGCAGATCTGCAGGTGGTACCACCAGAGGAGTCAATGCAGGAAGTGTCACAGCAGAGGAATATCGCTACTTATATTTCCTTCTCTGGCCCTCTCCATCCAAGAGGCAGACAGACCACATCAATGGTAGCTTGACACCCACAGGAAAAGCCCTTGGACACAAAGGAGGGGCATGCAGAAAGGTCAAGTGGGATTCACAAGAGCAAGGAGTGTGAATGCTACTGGCTCCATGACTTCTCCTGAGTGGCTGAGCTAAGAGATCAGAGAGATGTCTGGGAAAAGGCTCCATTGCCTGCCCTGAAGAAGTGTTGCCCACCCAGAGATAGAGATCCATCCCTACCTTTCAGGGTTTCCTGGAGGGTTAGTGCAAAGTTCAATAATCGGTGGCCATCACCGTGATTCTTGCTTGAATTCTCAGCTCCTGGGAGGGCCAGAGCTGTCAGCTGGAGGTTAACCAGGGTCAACTCATTACTTCCTACCTAGGTAGCAGGAAATAAAGAAACAGGGAAAGCCTTAGATATTCACATTTCTTCCTTTTACAATGGATTAATAAATGGTGTTCTACATGCAGTGGCAATGGTAAATGGAGCTAGTTTGTATGCACAAGAGGCAACCCAAGGTATTTTATTTTAGATTTATTGAATCTAAAGTCTACAACTCTAACATCCAGCCTTCTACCTCTATTTCCTCAGAGGTGAAAATCATCACATATCTGGAAGTGGTAGGATCTTTGGTAAACGTTTTGTACAACTGTACGCAAGAAGGAAGTGTCTCTAGTATCTGGACATTACAGACTTAAGGCTGTTCTCCACAAGGCTAGCTCGAAGTTCCCCACCAAATCCTCTTTGTTCCTATGTAACCAATTGTGTACTAACAACCACTTTAACCTGATTTGGTTTTCTGTAAAAACCAAAGTTCAACAACCAACCCAAGGCAGAAGATCTACTCGGAGCCTGGGCCCCAGGGTGTCTCTCATGGTCTTCTGATGGGGTATACATGTAAGGATGTTTTATCTTCTGGGCTACCATAACATTGCTCAGCTGTTCTGTGTTTAGCAAGTCTGCCTTTTTTGTTGCCATGGCAACAAACACTAAACATTTCTGAGAAAGGATGAATGTATGGGCCCCAAGATGTGGAAAGTACAAGTCTTATCTTGCAGGTGTGGCCCCAGTTCACCATCACTGCCATCAGGACAGACAGTTCTACAGATGCTGCTGTCACATCCAGAGAAGCCACCTTGAGGCTTGGACTGGGATATGCTGCCTGTAGGGATAAGCTGTCTGTGTCCTAGACTGTTGACCATTCCTTGAACATGACTTGAAGAACAAGAAGCCAAGGGTAGAGCTGGGTGATTGCTTCCAATGATCTGAAGCCATCATTCCCAATGCCACATCTAGTACCTTCTTTATTACCCTATTAAATATAGTTTGCCTTTTTATATTAGCTAAAGACGGTGTTTTACAAGTTGTTTTTGTAAGGGGGTAGGCATGGTAGCTATTCTGTCATGCCAGCTCTCGAGGAGCTGAGGGGGCAGGGTTGGGAAGGTTCATTATGTAGGCCACATAGCAAGACTCTTTCTCAAAAGATAATACCTCCAGCAAAAATACCAGCCTGCTTTTTAGCTACATAAGCTGGTTGTGGCTGCCTGTTCCATTTAGCCAGAGACAGGACAAGTCATTTAAAAGTTAAATGTATTGTTAGGTTTAAAGATAATCCTGGCTAACTCATGGATCAGAATCACAGGTGCCAGGAATGCAGACAGAAACTAATCAATATGGCAGGAAGAGGGATTAAAGGAGCCACTTGGTACCACAACAGACACATCTGTGTGAGCATACACTGACCTCATCACCTTTACTACTATAAATTCAAGAGATGTGACACAGGCTTATACATCCCATGATAGAGACACAGCCTGTCCCCAAGCTCCACCTCCTGCTGTGGTTAAATGATGATGGGCTTGGGGGTGAGTTTAAAGCTCCAGAATTACTGAGGAACACACCGGAAAAAAATAGTCCTAATGCCCATAGAGAATGACTTGCTGGGCTCTCAAAAGGGATCAAGCTGTCTTAATTCACAGGTAAGTAATGATGAGGTTCATTGCCTCTGTGGTGACTTTCTGCCTTCCTCTCATGTTGTCCATCATCAAAGCACTTTGGGATTCGGGAGCATTGTCAAGAGGTAGGCAGGCCACAACAGAAAGACCATACTCAGATTCACCCCACCCAGATGCTCCCAGACAGCTTCTTCATGGACAGGGATGCGTAAAGAGAGGCCAGTGACAGGCGTCCCTCGGCCTTGAGCTCCTGGATCCCATCTCCAAACCAACAAGCCCTCAATGGGCCCATTCTTCTTGACATCTAAACAGTGAGGCCTGAGGGACAGTTGAAGAGGAGATGCTCCTTAGAGCAGCTCTGCCAAGTATGGCCATTCTGACCCCATTAGCTAGTACCAAACAGGTAGTACCCAGGGAGCACACTTGAAAACAGCCTGGGCCCTATCCCAGATGGGTGAGGCTTGTGGAATGCCTGATTTTAAGAAAGGTCATTCTGCTGTATAACATGTATGGGAGCAGTTGTATACATTAGTTTCCCACTTTCTTCCTTCCCCTCTATCTGTCTGTCTGTCTAACATATATCTATCAACTAAATATCATGTACTTACCAACTGTCTGTCTGTCTGCCTAGCTAGCTATCTGTTTTCGAGAAGAGGTTTTACTAGGTTACCTAAGGTGGTCTTGAACTCCCGGACTCAAGCAATTCTTTTGCCACAGTCCCTGTTGCTGAGACAACAAGGGACAACAAGGTGCCTCACTCCTCCCAGGTTACTGTCTTCCTGCTTACCATTGAGTTAGACGTTTTCTGGGTCTAAGATGCCCTCAAAAATCCCTTCATTCCTGCCCTGTAGAAGGTCACCTATTCCAGAATAGGTACTAAGCCTACACTAAGAGAATACAATCAAGTGAGAAAGATGTGGCTTCTCTGGGTCAGTGTCACCAAGACTTCCCTTCTGGAAGAAACTGGATTTCTGAAGTGATGGGAAGCAGGTACCTTGAACCTGGCGAGGAAAGGGCTGGGACCCACAGCCTTCGCATGACCGTTGTTGGGTGAGCTCTCCCTCCCAGGGATGTCTCTCAGCTCCACATTGGCTGCTGTGTCCCACAGGAATCCAGAGTAGCAGGGGCCCTGCAGGGCAGATGGAAACAGGGTCTTTGTGCCAGGTTCCTAATTCTAAGAGGCACACAGCATAAGGCAAAGCAGAACAACCAGACATGGAACAGCAGGCTCTTCTTTAGGTCCTCATGGTCACTCACATGGGGTGCTTCTATAAGGAAGAACATACCTCCAAGTCACAGTGGACCCCCACACCGATGCCCAGTGCAGAGTTTTCCTCATGGCCAGGGGTGCCTAGCTCTTCCCTTTATGGGATAGGAGAAGCACACACCAGGCCCAGAATTGCTTTTGAATGGCCACATGCCAGGAGGCAACAGCTTCCATCTACACCTGACAGATGAGGTCACTGCTGTTCAGAGAGACTGAGTAACTCCCCTACGACCCTGTAGCTTAGGTGCCAACATGGGAGTTCAAAGACTCTAAGGACTGGATAAGCCTGTGGGTAAGTTACTGCTTGCAAAACATGGTGCCTCGCCTCCTCTCAGTCAGTATTTGCCAGATGAACGGAGATCAGTGCTCAGGGGTTCTAGTGATCTGAAACTGGGCTTTCTGCAGATGGACGGGGCTGCACACAGAGGTCTGAAGCCTGGGTCAGAATCCCTGATGAGGAGGTGCAGACAAAGTTGGGGTGTGGTGGGCAAAGTTCAAGGCCCCCTGTCTAGCGCTAGGAATCAGAGAAGTCTCTTCCACTCTGCTTGCTTCAGGCACTGCCTCTGGGGCCTTAATAGGTAGAGAAATGCATCAGTCTGCCTACTCCAGCTGAGCCGCTGCTGGTCACCAGAGCATTCTGAAGTGTTTGACACCAGGGACAGATCAACAGGGCATTAAACAGGCCAGCAGCATTTGACCCTGCTCCTCTATGTTGCAATGGGAGAGGAAGTAACCTTTCACCTTAGCCACCTCTGAGCCGCCACTGTCACACACAAAACTTCAGCTCGCAACCCAGCCAGATACATGACAGGCATGCTCCCTTAAACAGGTGTGTTTAGGAAGGAAGTGGTGGGGATATGAACATGAGGACACTATGGTAGGCTCTCTCCCTTTCTTCCCCCTCTCTCCCTCTCTCCCTCTCTCCCTCTTTCCTTCTCCTCCCCCTCCCCCTCTTCCTCTCTTCCCCGTCTCTCTCTGAAGACAGGGTTTCTCTGTATAGCATTAGTCTACCTGGAATTTGCTATGCAGACCAGGCTGGCCTCGAACTCAGAGATTCCCCTGCCTCTGCCTCCTGAGTGCTGGAACTAAGGGCATGTGCCACCACACCTCTACTTGGTACCTGGACATGAATACAGGGCTCAGAGACCCAACAGCTGCTCAGTATATGGCCTGCAGGTTCATGACCATGGATACATGATGCCTGACTCACATTATGCTTAAAAATGATTTTCGGATCTGTGCATCACTAAAGTTTAAAAACTCCCACATGGCATTCATCTGTGTGACTGTGACCCACTGGACCCATAATGACAGGTAGCCAGGCCTAGACGTGGCTGCAGCCTGACACTGGCAGGGATCCCAGTTCCAAGTCACCATCACCTGAACTACATCTCATCAAGCCCTGGTTGGGTCCTATTCCAGGAAGCACCCCAGCACTCACTGTCTCCTTCTCTACTGGGGCTATCCTGTGAGCTGAGGGAGGAGCTACTGCTCACGGTGTACAGAAGAAATAACTAGGGCAGAAAGCTCTCAGGGACAGTGCTCTGATGGCCTTGGCTCCCCATCCTAAGGGAAGGTGAGCTGACTTGTCCTTCCGAATAGCTGCACACTTAGTGAAAGGCACTGGGACAGCCAGAAGTTCTTATAAACGTGGCCATAGATAGGGCTAGGTTGCTGGGTCTGTTTTTCTCACATATGAAGAACCTCTCACAGATATTTACTGAATGAATGAATAAAGGTGAATAGACTTTTAGGAGTCATATAAATTTTCATACAGTCAGATCCATGAAAAGTGGGGTTTTTTTCCCTTCCTTTCTTTTGTTTTTCTTTTTCTTTCTTCTTCTTTTTTTTTAAGCAGCAAAATAGCATTAATCTTTGTGTGGACTGGAAAGCAGAGCCCTGAGCTACAATTCTAAAAAACAGATGCATCCCCTGTGAACGCCTTTCAGCCCACTGTGAACTCGCTGTCCACTCTGAATCTGTTTCCACTCTAAACTGGCAAACCCAGATAAAGGAGTTACATGGCAATTTTCAGTAGCCACTGAAAAGAGGATGACCTTATGGTCAATACTCATAAACAGATAGGTAATTTTAATCCAGTCTCCATCTATTATTTGAGTCCCAAATCACAAGTGTCAATCATGTAAATACAACCCATAGCGCTGTAATCTGATACGGAATATTAGAACCTTAAGACATCCGCATCTATACAAAAAAAAATGTGCAAGAGCAATGCTTTTTAAATTCAAGTAATTATAAGAAATATTTTTAAAAATCTAAGAGCCCCAGCTAGGGAGATGGCAGCCAGCAAAGTAGCGCCAGCAGGAGGGACCTGAATGCAGAGCTCAGAACAGCATGAAAAGCTGACATAGTGGCCCGTGTCTCCAGCCCCCGCATTAGGGTGGAAGGAAGGGACAGGGACCCTTGAAGCTCGCTGACTGGCTGAGTCTATCTGAATCTGACCTGCCAGTTCACTGAGAGCCTCTGTCCCAACAAAAGAAAAGGTGGAGAGCAAGGGAGGAATACACCTGATGGTACACCTCTGCACGTGCACACACACATACAGGAGAGAGAGAGAGAGAGAGAATAAACTACATTGAGTGCAGGTTCTCAGCCAGTGAATAATGGGTTTCTGAAAGCTTGGCAGTGGATAGAGCTGTGACCTCAGGATTACAAGGACAAAGGGCAGACATACAGACAGAGGCAGAGATGCCTTGGTCCCAGACAGGATTCCTCCTCCCATGATGCTAACCTCCCCTTTCTTTGTGGGCAAGAATTCATCCCTGATCAAAATATAAAATGAGGCCTAGGGCAGTAAAAATGACTAAAAGTTAGGGCACATAATGCAAAAGCGGACCATGGATATTGACAAACAGTAAAATTAAATCTTCCTTGGGTGGGGGAAATATTATGTTTAAGTACAAAACTTATGCAGGCGGTTGTGCAGAAATGGGTACCTTCTGGAGCTGACTCGAGGGCTTCTCGGCAACAGTGGACCTCCAGCACCCTCGGGACCCCTTCCACTTTCGGATGTTGGGCAGGATCGGCTGGTTTAGCTCTGTACAGAACTACAAAGACAGAACATAGGTCAGTGTGTGTGTGTGTGTGTGTGTGTGTGTGTGTGCGCGCGCGCGCGCTCGTGTGCGTGTGTGTCCCTATGCATAGCATCCTCAGAAACTAGACACAGATGAATGATTCTGAGTTACCATAAAACTCTTTTTAAAAAGCTGACTTTCATCCCTGTGTTCTCAAAGACCAGGGATGGCAATGCTTAATTTGACTCCTGCAAAATAAGGACATAGCAATTTAAGAAACCAAAAACAGAGTTTGCAAAAAACCATGCAGCTAAACATAACAAATTAGAAAACAAATATTTATCAGCTGACAAGTCATTATCACTGAGGACCCTCTCCATTCAGAAAAGAAATGGTCCTGTTCATTGTTCTAATCTCTGCAGTTCAGAAAGAGGCGTCTGGTCCCTATACATACTGTGACATTGATGGATTCAAGGTCCCAGGAGCACCTAGATGAGGATCAGTACTTAGCTTAGAGGAGGCAAAACTGACCCCAGCTTAATTCTGAGCCAACAAACTGTTTCTCTGTCCCCAGTTGATTACCACAGCCTGTGTTCATATAGGTATGCTTGGCTATTTTTCTTTCTTTTCTCTCCTTTTGAGATAACATCTTACCATGTGGCCTAATCAGGCTTCAGATACACAATCCTCTGCCATAGCGTTCTAAGCACTGTAGATTACAAGTGTGCACACAGAACTTGCTGATGTCCATTCTATATCAGGGGGACAGCATGGCTTATCACTGAGACAAAAGAAAACTACACAGATGAGGAGTTGAAAAATTATTAACTGCAGAGTACAAAGGGAAACTCCTCAAATGTACTCTTCTGGGGGTGATTCTTTATAGGGACCCCCAGTGTACCCAGTTTTCAAGATGTTCCACCATTTTGGTACTGCCCCTCCCTGATGACACCCTCATGTCTCTTAACCTACCCTGTAATGCAGCAGTCATTTCTTTCTGTTCACCTGCTTCTTATCTGGATTTTTTCCGTGTGTGTGTGTGTGTGTGTGTGTGTGTGTGTGTGTGTGTGTGTGTGTGTGTTCTATGCATTGTGTGGAGAATGAACAAAGTCAAGCATATCACATGCATGGGGAGAACAAAGGGTGTAGGGTATCTGATCTTATTCCTTTGAAACAAGTTCTCTCAGTGAGCTTGGAGCTAGGCTGGCAACCAGCAAAACAGCAATCCTCCTGTCTCTGTCCTCCACAGTCCTGGGGTTACAGGTGTTCATGAGGCCATGACCAGCTTCTTGTATGGATGCTGATCTGAAATGAGGGCCTCATGTTTGCAACTCCTACCCACTAAGCCATCTCTCCAGCCCAGTTCCTTGCTTCTCTCTTTTGAGAACTGTATACTTCTGCTCTACTGGGCTGTTCTTCATCAAACCTATCTAGCCCACAGTGTCAGCTTAAACCACTATCTGGAAGGCACCAAAATCTGGGTCATCATTCTATTCAGAATGATCTCCTAGGGTTTTCTGTTATTGCTGATGACTTTGTATTCCGAGACAAGGTTTTACTATACAGCCAAGGCTAGCCTGAAACTTATCATCTCTCTGCGTCTGCCTCTGAATACTGGGATTATGGGTATGTCCCATTACCACCACATGATTATCTTGCCTGAGTTCTGAGTTGCACTGCTAACTGCCTCTTTAAACTTTTCTTAAGCATCTAGTTTATCCTGTCCCAAAGGACTGCCTTCTCCCAGCCTAAGCCTCACTGGGAAGTGTGAATTCCTTTTCTCCTAAGTGAGCTGGTTAATCCCTACCCTCTCTTGGCCGTCTCTTCCCAAACCCAGAGACATTGCTGTCACCTGAGTGTGAAGTCTATTTTATTTTTCAGTCCTGTTGTTCCGGTGCCTTTCAGATTCCAGTCTCCCTGGGGAGACATTGCATAGCTTCTAAGCCTGCCACTGCCCACCTCAATCCATCCACTAGGCACAAAACCATGTCAAGTTCTTCTGTGTGGTCTGAGGACCAGCAGCATCAGCGCAGCATCAGCATTCCCTAGAAATCGCTGACCACATCATGGGTCTGCTTGATCGGAAACTCTGGGTGGAGCCCAGTGATGCACCTTGTAACAAGCTCTTTCAGTAACTGGGTTTGAGAACAGCTGTGGCCATTCTGCCCAAGCACGGATCTTAGACTCTGCAGTGTGACAGACAGCCCTCCAAGGTGCTTCAGCTGGGGAAAGCTCCTTTCATGCCCTCTGGGCAGCACACAACCACACGTATGATGGCCAAGGGGCAGACTTGAAAGTTCTGGTCTTTGCTTACTTTATAACAGAGAAGATGAGGCACAAGCAAAGGCTCAGTAAGTGCTATGGAAAATATTAACCAGGAGGTGAGAGGGTAACCCGGGAAGTCGACTTTAGACAAGGGCTGCTTTAGAGTCATCAGCATGTCTGCCATTTCCCCAACAGGCAGCATCTGGGCCTCTGTAAACCCTAGGAGCCCATTTGCTGGTGAGCGAGGAATGTAAGAGAACACTAATCTTCGAACCCAGGACTCCTCCTGGAAGTTCCCATCTAGGTAACTGCCTCAGTTTTCACCAGATACTCTGCACTATGTATTCTGTGCTGCTGGGGGTTTGGGGAGTGTCCGCCCAAGAGTTCAGTCACCAGCAAATTTCATTGCTTTTCCTATGAACACTGCCTGGAGCAAACTGGTGGATGAAGCATTATTGTTGACTAGTATGGAGGAGAGGTGTGTGTGTGTGTGTGTGTGTGTGTGTGTGTGTGTGTGTGTGTGTGTGCTTGGCTAAGTGCCATGAGTTGGTGGGATACAATTGTAAACTTGCCAGGATAGAATCACTTGAGAGATAAACTCCTGGGCATGTCTGTTGGAGCTCCAAGACTGGGTTACAGGACATTGGAAGATCTAATCTAAATGCGAGTGACATCCTTCTCTGACCTGGGGTCCTAGACTGAATTAAAGGGGAAGCAGCAAGCATAGCATGGGCATCCATCACTCTGATTCCCATGTGTAGAGAGCACAGAGGCCTGGGTGGGGGAGGGGAGGAAGGTGCTCCTCCGGGACCATAGGATAGACGCTTTCATCGGACTGGATAACTTTCTTTGATGACATTAAAGAGAAACTCACCAATGAAACTAAAAGCTCAGGAAAGGCATGATATGGTGGCTTGAACCTGTAATAGCAGCACTCAGAGGCAGAAAAACACCGAGTTTTAGGCGAACCTATTATTGATCACAAACCACAAGCCAAACACATCCTTCCTTTTTTAAGTTGCTTCTATCAGACAATGTCACAGCAATGAAAATAATAATAATAACTAATACAGCAGCAAATAAAAATACTCCTTAAAATGCAGTGGTGACTCACGGGATGAAATATGGGGACAGTTTCCCAAGATGAGTTGTGATCTGGTGAAGATGTAAGAAATCAACATGTCTGCCTTCCCATCACCCATTGTGGCAAATGCTGTACAGAACATCTCTGCCGTCTCCTCACAGCCCACAGTCGGCCATGAGCAAAGTGCCCCACAGACAGGTGAAGCACAGGCTCAGGTTTAAGGTCAAGATTACACAGCTGACAAATGCTGTTGGGAAGACCTGAAACTATGTCCTGTCTGCTGCATCCCTTGCCTGACAGCTGGGCCCGAGTGTAGAAGGTCGGAGGGGCTGAGGCCAGGCCCTCTCGACAGAGTCCTTGGATCCCAGCGATGCCAATGGGAAACAAAGCGAAGAAACCATCTTCAGAAAGCGTGTCAAATATGTAGAATGCAGCTCTTTTCAGCTACAAAGAGCAAATTCTATGATTTGTAGGAAACTGGACACACTGGAGATAAATCATATTAAGTGAATTCAGTCTTGGGAAGACTTGTGTCACGTTTTCTCTCATTTGTGGCTCCACAGACATGTAAAATCATGTGCACATGTGATAATAAAGCAGAATCCACACTCTAGGGAATAAGAGGGCTAACAGGAAGGGCAGGGTAGGGTATGGAACAAGAGTAAAGCTCAAAGCACATTATATATTCATATGTAAATGTCTTTATATAACCCAGGGTCATGGATAATGAATGTACACCAACGAGACCGAGAAGCATCTCGAAAGCACTAGCAACCTGGACTCCACCTTAAACTGTTTGAAGTCAGTTGATTCTTAAATAATCTGCTTCACCCACCCAACCAAAAGGAAAAAATAATAGATCCATGAGTACAACTAAGGCAGAAAGACCAAAATGGCTGGAACGACAGAAGAAAAGTACATTTTATTCACAAAAGGTATCCCTGTAATTATGATTTGGTCAGCTCTGATACCAATATACCACCCTCCCTCACATGTCTCAAACTCTAACAGATAACTGATCATTAACTGAAATCAGAATTAAGCTGGCCCCTGCTCTTTTGTAGGTTAACTATTTAGTATTATTATGGGGGTGGGGTATGTGCCTTGGCACATGGGTGGAGGTTGGAAGACAACCTCATGGAGTTAAATCTTCTTTATCTTTACCTAGCGATGTTCAGTTCAAGCTACAGGCTCCTACCACAAGTGCCTTTACCCATAGGGTCATCTCACCTACCTCTCTTGTTCTTAATACAGTTAATTAATAAACCCTAAGTGACCGAATCTCTGAGGTTAGGCCCAAGATTGAAAGCTGTAACAAATTTCCCCAGGCAGTTCTCCACTCTGAGAAGCTCAGACAAGCTGGACAGCTGCTGTGGGGCTCAGCCGTTCTACGCCCATTACTCACTGTCTGGGAAGACAGCCTTCATTACTCAAAACAAAAACCACGCTAGCGTCTGAACCCCATGCCTGTAAAGCATCTGACTTGTGGCTCTCTGCAGCTGCTCCATAAGATCATAATATGACATCTAGGCACATGGCTGGCAAGCAATGGTGTTTGGTTATGTCAGTGGGGTTCACCCTCTACATTCTCACAGCATGGGTGGCAAGGGTAGCCACAGACACAACTTGTTTCTCTACATTCAGCCCAAGCAAGGCAAACCCATTTTTTTTTTAAATTTGCCCCACAGCCAGTGACCAGAAGGATGAGCAATGCTATTGTGTGGATACAGTGTTCCCCCCAAAGCCTTTGTGTCAAAGCCTCAGTCCCCTTGAAGGTGGCACTATAGGGAGGTGGTGGAATCTTTAAACTATGGGGCCTGCCAGGAGGATATCAGGTTCCTGGGGTTATGTTTCTAAAGAGGATGTTGGGACTGTGGGCCTTTCTTCTTATTGTTGCTACCTGGTTTCCAGAAGATAAGTAGCTTCCCACCACCGACTTCTGCCCGGCCAGGAGCCCAAAGGCAACACAGCCAATGGACCACAGAACGCAATGTCCAAAACCATGAACCAAAACAAACTTTTCTTCTTTTCAAGGTGGTTATCTTAGGCATTTAGTCAGTCACAGAAAACTGGCTAATATAGCCAATGAGGAAGAAATGATGGGAGTTACCTGATGACCACCCCACCCTGTGTCTTGGCAACAGCAGGAGAGTTAAACATCTTAATGGCAATCTACAAGGTTCCCAGGGCACTGGCACCGGGAAATACCAAGACAAAAAGTACTGTGGCTGTGACCTCAGCGCTTGCTGCATGTCAGGTCTGCCCTGGACCAGCTGACTCTCTCTGCAAGGAACAAAGGCCCACAACTTGAAATAATTGCCTTTGCCCATGGACTTTGCACTTCTTTTAGGTACTTTGCCCTCTTCCACTTTCTACAAAGAATATTCCTGAATGCAATTGGCCAAGGTTGAAGTAAAAATGAAAACAGTTTTCCAACTCTCTAGGAGGCTTAAAGCTTCCTTTTGTAGTCCAGGTGAAGAAAAACCTGGCTCTGTGATCAGTTAGATATGCGTGATTAATGGCATTCTCAGAGTTAATTGGAAGCAGATCTGGAGTACTGGTGGGCCTTTTAAAGCAAACACCACATGGCCACTTCATTTTCCTTCCTGGAAGGATAAGGAGGGCCAGCTCTCTGACGATGGATTTCCAGATGAGTCGCTTCCCTGGGTGGGCATTTGATTTGCTTCTCTCATTTTGGACGTGACTTCCCTTTGACAATTAGTTTCCCATGTGATGAGGCCAATTTCCTCTGTGTTCTCAGTGTGGCCACTGAAAATCCAACCTGTTTTGAAGGATGAAATAGATGGAGTGCTTTCTCCTTATAAAGATATATTGCCACTGAAAAGAGAAGAAGCTCAATCTTGGGTTAAGCAAGGTCAAGGGACTCAACTCTTATCTGAATATGATACAATATGGCAAAAGACAACATCAATGCTTGTAGAAATGTCAGTGGGAAGTAAGGGTACGTCTTTATCTAAATGTTCAAGCACAGGATATAACAGATACTAGAAAATCCTCACACGGTGGCCAAAAGGAAGGAATGACCAGCGTCCATTAAAAAGAAAAAAAGAAAAACAAAGCCTGCTGCATAAGAAAACTAAGCAAATGCTAATTTCATTAAGTGCAGACTAAATAGTAACCATGTTTAACCTTCTGAGTACAACAAGCCTATTGCGAAGGTTCCCTAAAATATCAGGATGTTGAAAGGACACAGTGCACAAGTAAGATAAAAATAGCCCTCTTTTCTCGGTTCTCCTGGGAGCTATATCTTTGGTGGTGGTTTGTAGCCTTACCAGCCCTGCACACAGCTAAGAAAAGACATGGTTTTCAAGCAGAATGCAACCAACACCATCAGAGAGCAAAGCAAAGAACTTCCCCATCCCCTTTCCCCAAAACCTTTATGGGAGGAAAAGGTCCCCTGCCTATATTCTTTAAGGATAAATACTGTGTTCCTACATAGCCAGCCCAAGTGCAGCTACCTCAGCTCAAATGCAGACACAGGCGCCAGGCTCCAAGGCTCGTCTGAACCCCACACACAGTACTCCCATTCCACTACCTCAAGAATCTGTGCCCAGAGACCCTGGGAAAAGAACAGGGTTCCATTTCAGTCTCTGCTACTCAAAGGCCCAGTGAGCATCTGGCCCTTCCCATTAGAAGAAAATGACCCTAGGAAGAAAGCAAAGGCACTGTTAGAACACTAGGGTCAACTTTCCAGTAGCTCAGTTCCCCATAAAAAGGTCTATTCCAGCTGTCTCAGTGTCTCCTAAACTCTACATCAAACTCCCCCTTACCATAGTAATTAGAATAAAAGCTTACTTTATTGGCTGTGATCCTTGTAGGCTAAATCCAATCGAAAGAACAATCAAGTACCTAATCATATACACACAGGTGTGCTTCCGGTTTAAAAATAAAAATAAACAGGAGCAGGAAGAGGCACAAGGAAGGGAGAGGACTGTGGCAGGAGGCACTTCTTACATACTGGGACATTCTTTCTAGCATGTCATAGGAGCAGTCCCTGGTTAGGCAATGATATTCCCATTTGCCTCACAGGGTTGACAGGGCTGGGCCAATCACGGCACGCAAGAAGGTCAGGGTGAAAAGCCAGGATTGGCCAAGTCTCTTGCTCCAAAGCACTAGAAAACATTAGCCAGCTATTTCCGATGACAGTGTATGCTTGCCTTCCTGCAATGTCCATTCGGACTACAATTTTCTAGTTCTCTGGAACTGAAGAGGAGCCAGCTGTCACCAGTAGTCAAGTTCACATGCATGCCATGCCATAGGTCAGTCTTCCCTTTCATGGGGACCACCCCAGTGTATGCCACGTGGCTAAAGGTTCCCAGTATAGTAAGGGACCCTGCTCTAAATAAGACCCTACCCTCATCTCTCCAGAGAAGCCCAGGCTGCCAGCTGCTTCTTTAATATATGTCACTGAGTGAACAGCTCCTCCGCTCCTCTTTCCACAGAGAACAAAAAAAAGTTCTGGGTGGCTGGCTGTACATCCTTATCAAGCATCTGTACTTCACAGAGGAAGGTAAGAAACAAATGGTTGTCTCCTCAGAGGCTCTGTCAGAGTCATATAGATATAGATGAGGATGCTTGCAGCGAACCATCAGACTGAACACGGGGACCCCAGTGAAAGAGCTAGAAAAAGAACTGAAGGAGACGAAAGGTTTGCACCCTCATGGGAAGAACAACATCATTAACCAGCCAAGGCACTGATGTGGAGAGGGTGATTGGGAGAGGGAGCACCTTCATGGAAGCAAGTTGAGGGGGAGGAGGGAGAGGAGTGGGGAGGAAGGGTAAAACATTTGAAATATAAATACAGAGAATATCCAATAAAATGAAAAAAAAAGGAAACAAATAGCCCTACAATTATTTAATTGTTACCTGTTTTCACATAACCTGCTTCCAATGGCTGCTGCCTGGTAATTTCTCATGTTCCCAAAAGACATGAGACAGTTGCATGTACTGAGGCAGGGCTTTCCCCCCCAAAGGGGGGAGCAAGTAGTTTCAAAAGTAAGAAATTTCATAGAGACTGGAGTAAAATTAGGACTGTGAATGAGTGCCCTTCTTACAGATGACATAGATAACATATTTCAAACTGCTAGCTCATCTCTGTCACCGTCACCACCATGTCCCCTTGCCTTTCCGAGACACATAAAACTCCACTTCTTCTCTCAAGGTCTTCAGGCCTTAAGGTTCCATCTCACGTAGTAGCTAAGACTCTGGTGGTGATTTTGTAGTCATTTGTTTTGTTTTGTTCTCATTAAATTGAGGCTAATGGCTCATATAAACCCAGGTAATTTAGAAGGCAAAGACAGAAAAAAATAAGTGTGCAATACCACTCTGCAAAGACCACCGATTCCAATTTCTCTAGAAAATTCTTTCTAAATGGTTTCCTATGAATCTCATCCATAGACTTCATCTCTCTATCCACACATGCTCTCTGTCTCTGTTTCTCTCTCTCTGTCTCTTACACACACACACACACACACACACACACACACACACACACGTTCTACTTTTCCTACATCGCTGGTCCCCTCACCCTTTTCTGAGACAGGACCGCAGCATGTAGCCCAGCAGGCTAGCTTTAAACATATGATCTTCCTGTCTCTCCTCTAGTGAGATTGTGGTAGACTGCCCCCCCAGCAAGATTATACATGCCACACTTGGAGAAACTCCCCGAACCCAAGTAACAGGCTCTCTAAACCACTATTATCTACATTGCATTCCCTTGATAGTGGAAGATTCATTGCCTGGAGGTAATTTCTGCCATTTGAGGCTTATTGTCCACTAGAAACTTTACATAGTCATCTAGCACGGAGGCAGGAGACCCTCGCCCACGCCACCCTCGCACAATCAATGTGTTTTATCCATGTTTCAAGTATCTCAAGAACTTAAAGTTATACTGTCTTGTTTTTGAAACAAACCAAGAGTTTTTGTTTTGTTTTAACATGTACCCATAGTAAATACAACTCAGAGAGAGACCTGGGGAATACATGGTCAAAGCTATACTCCACCTCCCAGAACCTGAGATCGGAAACCTAAAAATATCTGATGGGCATAAAGAGGAGAATCATCACAAATAAACTTTTTTTTTTGTCATCTGGAGGTGAACAATACTCATCTTTATCCCTCTCTCTAGCTTTCCTTATAATAAAATGCCTCTGTGGAGAATTTCTTCTAATGCCAACCTGTATTTGCTAGGACCCTCAGGTGAATGTAAGCCCCAAGAGAGCTAAGTAGTATGGTTGGTTTTGAGTTAAAAAGCGTCATTTGAACACCTGACTAGAACTCTGTGGAGCTACATGTGCTTGGCAGCTCAGGTGCTATAAACAAATCCACCAGCACACCGCCGCCATCACTGGGGTTCTCTTCCAGAGTGTGCCCTTCCAGGCCACGTTTGTTATTTAGCAGCAAACCTGTATGTGCACTCCCTTCATTGTTTCCCAAACCTCTGCCTCACTGTAGGGATTAAAGCATCAGCACTCAAAGGCTAGGCAAGACAAAAACACTGGATGCGCAGCAGGTCTAGACCTCCAATAATTAGGAAAGAACACGGTTGCTTGCCCAGGCTAAGTTGGCTAGAGATGAAGGCAGGGGAACAGAGGTGGAGACACACAGTTAATCAAACAACAGCCTGAAGCAAAACCGGACCAGTGATTCATGCTATGAAGACATGACTGGAGAAACCTGTGTGTGCGTATTTGCTGCTGGTGAGGAAATGCCTCAGTTCGAGGAGGCTTCTACAAAGGAATTGTCTCAACTCCTAACTCAAGAGTAAGAGGAGTTGAGTAGACAAAGAAGTGGGGAGAGCATTTCAGAAGCAAAGAAAGTACATAGAAGATGTATAGTGCAGAAAGCCCGAAGAGTTAATAGGCCAGAGAGCTATTTAGCTGCAGCAGAGACAGCAAGAGCAGCCTGAGCTTGCAGAGTCCTAACCGGGCTGAAAGGAATCAGTCCCTTGCCCACAAGCACCCATATCATCACCAAAGATGGCGAACAGGGGTCCCGCTATCTTAAAAGCTGCAGTACAGAATGCAAGCTGATCGGTGAGAACAGAGAGGTCAGGGCCCAAGGTGGGGTGGCTCCTTACACAGTAACTCAAGACTTCTCTCTGCTCACTCAGAGGAATGACCCAGTAATTCTTAGAAAACTGAAAAGTGGCTATTAGAGGGGGGGGAGGGAGGGAAATGAGCATGGAGGGAGGGAAGCAGGAGAGAGAGAGAGAGAGAGAGAGAGAGAGAGAGAGAGAGAGAGAGAGAGAGAGAAAGTTTTAGGGCAAATAAAATAAGCTCTTCTTTCCCAATTAAGGCACTAAACTTGTGAATAATGATTGAAACTAATTATTCTAAGTGGAAGAAAGTCTGAAAATAGCAATACATTTTATAGGATTTTATAGCTATTTTGGGAGAGCGTGGGGAAGTTGCAGGCAGATTGAAGCATATCCCACATCACAGTAAAACACTGGGATGGTCATGCCACGGTTTTCACTGAACATGCTTACCCACACAGTGTAAAGTTTACATAGCCCGAGAAGCACACTAATGGTGTGAAGGTCGAGGAGGCAGAGCTGTCTGCTACTTCCTGCTGTAAGGCTGAACTCCCAGTTCAGCAAGAGCTGTCGAGCTCTGTGTTACAGCATGGGACGTGTGATCAGATGTGTTTGCCATAAACTTGCACCACATGCTAACATATTTCCTAACTCAGGTCTTGTTGATCTAGACAAGCACACCCCTTCCTGTTTCTTAGCATCTTCTTTCCTCTTTGATACCAGATGAACAGGCTGGGTGAATTCGTAACATGGATGGAAGAAAGAGCCCGTCCTCAGACTCTTCCAAACTACCATAAGCAAAGTGATTCACAAGAGGATGTGATGGTAAATCATGCTAAAGATTTCTTTTTTAACTTATGTGCATGTATATGTGTTCTCATGAACATCTGCCATGTGTGTGTGGATACCCAAGGAAGCCAGAAAGGGATCAGCTTCCCTGGAGCTGCATTTACAGGCAGTTATGAGTTGCCTGATGTGGGTCCTGAAATCCAAACTCAGGTCCTCTAGGAGAGCAGAAAATGTACTTAACCACTGAACAATTTCTCCAGCCCTGTATGGTTATGGACTAAGAAGTGCCTGGAAAATTAATAAAGTGGGTCTAGGGGTATATCTGAATATATTTCAGAAAATAATAATAATAGTTAACTAAGGGGGGATGGGACTGGCACCATCCCAAAGATTGGGGCTTCAGGAGTCAGAAGGGAAAAGAAGATCCAGGTACACCAGCAGCATGGTCTCCTTCTACTTCCTGGATGCCACAAGGTGAAGAGCCTCCTGTCATCATAGTGGATGGAGCTAAGGGCTATGAGTTGAAACTTCATGAACCACAAGTCAAAATAATTTGTGCCTTAAAAGTTGTAGGTCCCTGTCCCCAGAGGCATTACAAGTATGGCTGCTGTGTCACATGTGGATCAGTAGGTGACAGAGAGAAGAGAGGCCATGTCTGTGCTCTGGGTTCTCACCTATGCACATCTGAATGATTACAGTAGCCTAACATTCCCTGAAAAGAGGGAGCCCGAGACAACCCCAAATCCTGCACCAGGCAGGCCCAGATGAACTCCTGGAACATGTTGGGTGGGCAATGTGGAGACCAGAAGAACAGACCCTGGGCTGAGCAAGAGCGAGCCCTAGATGACCACCAGACTGGAGCCATGGGGACCCGGCAGCTATCATGAGAGCACCAGTGCTGCACTGTTCAGGTCTTGGAGAGCAGACCATGCCTGAGATGACCCCTGCCTAGTACACATGAGTAGGGGCACAGCACTCCTGAGACCACTCTCTACAACCCCAGATACCCAAAGACCTGGGGTGTCACTAAGATGAGCAAGTTGGTGGTGGAGAAATGGAAGAGAAAGAGCAACAGAAGGATGTGGGCGCAATGCAGAAAGGCAGAACTGGAGACCAGAGGGAAGTGAGGAGCGGCCGGATGTGAGGAGCTGGTGATGCCACCTAGAGCCACATATGTGGGTCCATGGCCCTGCAGCAGCAGGGATCCGTTACCACCAAAAGCCAGGCACATGTCCCTCACCTGAGCTGCCACCTGGTACAGAACTGCACCCCCCTTGCCTGGACATCAGAGGAGAGCTGGTCTTAGAGGCCTCAGAGCAGGAAAGTCAAACCCACCCTGGCCCCTGAACATCAAAGGAGTCGCCAGTGAGCCTGGCCCAAGGATACAAGCACTGGAGAGCTGGGCCTGCCAGTCTCTCCTGTGGTGTGGTGCAGAAGAGGGAGAGATGCACTCATCCCTCACGAGCTGCAACACAAGCAGGACGTGCACATTTGTCTGGGCAGCACAGTGGACCTGACCCTCTACTCTGGAGGGACATTGGGGAACTTGCCTGAGGGCATGAACAGGAAAGAGCTGAGCCCACCAATTTTCTGCTGTGTGGTGACATGAGCAAGGGAGAGATCCCCCACCCCCATTTCTTGCCACCTACAGCAGGCAGGAGAGTTGGCCCCAATGGGGTCATAAAAGCAAGAGAGCTGGCCCTGTCCCTCAACTGCTACAGTACTTGGAAGAGCTGACCCTGTCCCTCGCCTGGGCAGAATAATAGAGCTGGCCATAGATGTGGGATTGTAGGTGAGCCAGCCACAAGGATGGGAGCACAGGACAGCCAGCCCTGCCTCTTGTCTATTGCAGTGGTGTGGATAATGGGGAGATGCCCTCCTTCCCTCCCTCATCACTAGATATCTATGGCAGTCAGGAGAGCTGGTCATGAAGAGTGGGAGAATGCCCATGTCCCTCACCAGCTGCCGCGCTTCAGAGAGTGGGCCCTGCACCCTGCCTGGCAGCACATAAGGGCTGGCCCTAGTTTTGGGTGGGGGTTTTGGTGAGCCATTTCCAAGGGTTTGAAAACAGAAGAGTCAGCAGGCTGATCCGCTCAGATCTCTCTTGGGCCCAGATCCAGTGCTTTGAATTTGCCCACCCAACATCTGCCCCATCAACGAACCGCTGAAGTACATGAAGGAGCCAGTCCTCCAGATCCAACACTACAGACTCTCCATGACCCAGGACAACAACATGATATCAGAGAGGAGTTCTAGTCAGGTTCCAGTACTGAAAAAGTGGCAGAAGAAGCCAGAGGTCTTGTACCAGACCAATGAGTCATTGCAATGAACGTTCACAAGCAAAGAAGTATGGACAAAGGGGTATACTGTGGGACACACTAAAGATTCCACAGCGAGATCTGAGGTTGAAAGAGTATTGGGTGGGTACGAGGGGAGGGGGAGATGAGTAGGATTGGAGTTCATGATGTGTGATTCCCAAAGAACCAATAAGAAGGCTAAAACAAATTTGCAGGTCAGGAATTTCTATTGTAGTGATGAAGCATTTTTACCCCAGAGCGTTCAAGGGTCAGATATGGCAGGAGAAAGAATAAGGAGGAAGAGAAGATGAGAAGCCAGACAAAGCCTGCAAACATGAGGAATGTTCACTGCCCAGGTGCTTCAATCTGAAGACTATTTCTTTGAAGCAAAGCAAAGCTGCCGTTCACACTAGCTCCCTGGCCTCTTCCGGGAACAGCCACACAGTGTTTGGAGCTCCAGGGACACATTTTCTCGGTCTGTACATGCTGACAATTAGCTTCCTCTGTGACTTTCTCTAGACTGCAGAGCCCTAACACTACCTACATGTGCTTCTTCAAAGGACCCAGAGTTATTTAGGAACTGTCACATTAAACAGAATTAGCACTTACGATGCCTCAGGGAAATGGCCCTGGCTGCCATTTTTCTTCTGAAATGCCAGTCTCCGGCTATTCTAAACCGTATTAATATGACTGCTTCCCTCAACAATAACGTGGAGACTTCAAAGCTGCGGGGGAACACAATACAGCTCCTGACGTTTTTCTACTTAGATTTCATTATGCCAAATCCTGCTCTCAAAAGCCTTTACACTTCCTAATGTTCTGCTGAGTAGACTCCATAGCTTTAAATGTTCTCTCCTGTGTGGGCAGCAAAGGAGAGAAAAACCCACAATCTCTCACTCCCAGAGGCTTGCTTGGTGGCAGCGAGAAGTGAAGAATGTCTGAGAGCCATTAATTCTTCATTTTTCTAGACTAATGGGGAAACACAAAGCCAAATCCCCACGCTATCTTTCAGTCAAGTTTCTTTCTCATTAATTTTTTTCTGGCCAGCTGCAACGCCAAACTATGTGGTGTTAGTTTCACAGGCTTTTCTGGATCCTTTCGGGATATAGGCAGAGGACGGGATGGAGGCAAACTGAACAGAAAGAGTTAAGAAAAGGGCACTGAAACCAAGCTGAACAGTGGACAAGGTTTGTATTGTGGCTGCCATGGCAATGCTGTGGGGCAGGGAAGCCACTTCATGTTAGCATGTCAGATGCCCAGAAGATCTGCCCAAGTCTGTCACGCCTCTCAGTCAGCTCCCTCCTGAAACAAGTGCAGTTGGTCTTCCATACCCACGGGTCCAGCATTTGTATTTACAAACTCAGTCAACGACAGATTAAAATTATCCAGGAGAAAAAAAGTACCTCTGTGTGTACTGAACATGTGCAGACATGTTTTAGTACCACTCCCTAAACCATTCAGACAGTTACTATTTACTTAGCGTCTGTACGTAAAGTACTGTAAACTTAACATGATTACAAAGTAGAAGAGGGGCTGTACCAGATATGCAGACATTTGAGGAACTGGTAGAGAGGGGTATGGGAACAGCGTCCTGCCGATACCAAAGTTCTTCTGTATAAATGACAGAAGGGTGACTCCGACAACAATACAAATACGAGACGGAAACAATGACACTAGAGGAACGAAATTCTAACTTTATATTTTAATTTCTCTCCCAGTGTTCTAGAAATTTCATCTCACCACAGTAAAAATATCACATAATTGGCTTAAACGTTACTCATGTGGAAGGCACATGCTTTCCACTTTCTACCCTCTGCCATTTTTTTTTCATCAAAGCTCACTAACTGCGGTTACCAAAACCACCAAAATGCCCATGCCTTATCCTGAAATGAAGCATAAACGCTTGCTCCAGGTCTTATTCATGAATATATTCATATAAGCTAAGTGCATAAACGGGGGTGGGCAGGCAGAGCAAGAGCACACCAACAGTCAGTGGAGAACTGCTGAGTCCCCACGGGGCTTCCAGCCAAGTGGAGAGAAGACAGGAGGCAGGAGACTGGCTATGATGTAATCCTTCAGTCTTACAGGCTAGAAACCTTGGGAGTTTCCCTGCCTTCCATGGCAACTTGTGCAAATACTGGCATTTAGGCAAAACCCCAAAACTTCTTCAGTTTCAATGCTGTGTATGCTGGATATCTGTGTTAGCCATTTTGTGTGGTGGAAAGACCAACTCTAGGACCCGAAGGCAGGACTTGCATCCTGGTATCAGCGCACACTAGTGAATCACTACCCAGGTGGGTCAAATCTCTGAAGCCAGGCTGGACACTTTCCAAAGAGCCTAGAATATTAAAGTTCAAATTCATCATTTCAATATCTCTGAAAGTTAATAAAAATATTTTATCAGCTGTAGGAATTACTTACCCTAAATACAAAATTGGCAGTTATTCAGAACACTCCTCTGAATTATTTCCGGCAAAGCAAACTTTAACAACCAGCTCAGTCCGGATATTTTACCTGCTGTGAACATCTGGCACTGATGTGTTTAGCAACTCAGAGAAAAAAGTCTCCCCTGTCTGCCCTTTTGTTGCTTTGCAATGACCAACTATTCCAAACTTTGCCCAATACCAAGTCAGCATTCAGAAACCAATGAATGAATACATCATTCATGAAAAGCCCAAGAACTTTCTAGAAAGAATGAATTGAAAGTTCCCTCTAGGTTAACCCCATTGTTTGCATTTCCCGATAGGACAAGCTTTGAGGTAGACTAAAAAGGTCCGGAAACGTCAGAGCACATGGCTCACCCAGCAGCTACAGGTGTTGGCCATGTGCACCTATTGTGCGGGCAGCACTGACCTGTTAAGAAAGTGAAGACAAGCAGAAGCCTTCCAATACTGACAAATCCCTCGGCACCTCTCTTCCAAGCCAACAAACTAACACAACCGTTCTCACACGTTTTCACTACGACTTCTAGCAGCAGATGCCACTTTACATGGCAGCTGAATATACTCTATCTCTATTTGACTCTCTGTCGCTCAGCTATGTACACACCTACGCCACACACATACCCAGGCATACATTCAAGACATATACTGAAACAAATGCTAGGTGAGACGTACTAAACTGATTTTGAGATCTATTATTTGAGAGTCAGATTCAATGTCTGCTCACTACAAAATCCTTGGTGTTTCTAGAGTGTATTGATATGTTGTCGTTTTTTACTCAAACCACATGAAGCCTTCAGTGTACTTTATGCAGCTAATGCCATCAATAAGGCAGGACCAGCTTTAGGACACTAAGGAAACTTATATGAGTCACTCATAAGAAAGCTAATAGATCAAATGCTTCGTTTGGTTAATATGGCAGTAGTAGAACTATATCCAGCTGTTAAAAGCCACTTGGTCCCAGTGAGATACACTGCTGAACTTGCTCAAAAAGCAATGGAGACTAAGGCAGTGAAATGACATATTCGAGCCAGGAGCAGCGTCAAATTCCTACAAACCCAACATGTGGATGATGAGGACAGGAAGACCAGACTGCCAAGGTCATCCTTGGCTACAAATGCATTTCAAGACTAGCCTGGGCTACACGCAACCCAGTTCTGGAAGAAGAAAGAAATGAAGAAAGGAAGGGATGAAAGGAAGAAGAGAAATGGCAGATATATGGTGCTGGAGGATAAATGAAATGGCTGCCATTCAGTCTTACAATCAGGAAAAGTGCATTTCAAAAGCTAAGATGAACAAGTGAATCTTTTGCTGAGAGATTCAATCACTGCGCAATGCTTTAGAGCTACAACCAGTATGGCAAGCTACCTCTCAGGGAGCGCTAGTGGCACTCATATCTTGGCAGTAACCAATTGCTCTTCACTGGACTGAAAGCTCAACGGGAGAGAAAACATCAAGCGTGGGACTGAAAACCTACACAACTCCTTGGGGCTAGTGAAGTCGTCGATTTTAGAGAAGAACCTACTACAGCACTTCCTTAGATCAGTGTAATTCCTGACTGCATTCTAAAATGTGCCTTTATATCACATGTAAGTATAGCTCCCAACCCTCAGCAAAGAAGCTTCTCTTTGCAACAGATGGACACCATTATAGAAAACCACCATTGACCACAATGCATAAATAAATAGATAAAGTGATTATGGGGTGCCCAACCCCAGTGGATACATCTACCACACAACTCCTTCACCTCAGGTTCAGGAGGATTGTAGGAGGCAAAGAATCAAAGACTACTGTGAGATAATGTGGCCTGAAAATGACAGGGAAGCTATACTCGTCCACAACCTGAACAATGACCACATCAATAGACATGCTATCGCGCAGGGCAAAAATCTCATGGAACTCTACCCCTAGACTAGGAATTACTAAAAGACTGCTAAGAGTGGAAGAAAATTAGTCTTCCCTGGGTGTGACAGCAAAGGAAGAGAGAACAGGTGGGACTTCCAACACTGATGAGAATCCTAGGAAAGAGTCAAGTGTGGAAGATTTCCAGGCCAGATGCAGAGGAAGTGAGACCAGGAGTGAAGGAGATATAACCAACAAGTCATGTAGCAGAAAATAGGTTAATATGCATGGGTTAATTTAAGTTATGAGCTACTTGGGAATAAGCCTTAGCTACATGACCTAAAGCTAAAATTAATAAACTTAAGTCACAGTTTTTTATTCAGAGCTGAGGCAAGCATAGAAAAACTATACAGTTATGCCCCCAAAACTAAAAGATATTTTAAACATAAATCATTTTTCAATATCAAAATATATGTGAACTAAAATTATTCAAAAACTTATATTCAAAAAAGTTAACATAATAATTTAATATAATCTTTAATAATAGAAAGTAAAAATTTTATTTTACAGAGCAAGAGAAGGAAGGCAGGGCGAGGCAGGGAGGGAGAGAGAGAGAGAGAAAGTCCACTTGCACACTTACAGAAATCAGAGAACAACTTCCAGGAACCTGTTCTTTCCACTAGAGAGTTCTAGGGACTGAACTCAGATCACCAGTCTTGGCAGGAAGCATCCTTACTCTCTGGCCTCCAAGAGAAAGCTTCTACAGCTAAAAGTGCTTCAAATTAGGTAAGAAATTGCCTATGATAATTTATTAGACTGTCATTAATATTAGACAAGAGCCACGCTCCAAAGTTCCAAGGAGTGCTAAAGAGGGATGAAGCCTGGCTATGTGACTGAGACTTTTAGCGGTGTTACCAACCAAGAGAAACAGAGCAGAGACAAAGAAGAAAGCAGGTCAAGTCTCAGCCCACTTCAGGTTTCAGGAGACCTAAATATTTCTGATGCAGCTAAAGAATGGGAGCAAGGATACTCTGGAAGCCAGATAACCCCTTAACGTCCCCACTGTGAGAGTGTCGATAAGTCACAGAAAGAGCTGAGGGGATTATATGTTAGCACCAGTAGGATACAGTATTCAAAATCCGACCAGATCTAACCACAAAATCTTCTTCCTTGACCTTAGGCACTGTGCATCATGGCCTAAGGCAAATTCATCCCATACTTAAAACCATGTCCACACAAGATAAATCCACACGGATAAGAAGAAAGGACTGAACATACCTAGAATGAAGAAATGAATCCTACCTTCACCAGTAGTAAGACCTTGAGGTGCAAGGCAGGCTCCTGAAATAAGGGAAGGCAATCGTGTATAAAGGTACATACATGAATGTTTCTAAGGTAAGTGTATGCAGTTCCCATGTGACTCTTAAAAATCACTACAGCAAATAAAAAGAGCCAACTGATAGATAACTTCAGGTCTACCAGATAGACTATCGCTACTGCAACCACCAGACCCTGTGCTTGTGTCCTGAGCACAGTCATAGACATCAAGTTAAATGGGTGGGTAACCCTGTATTCCAATGATTCTTCACAAAAGACAGCCATAGGAAAGATTTAAGCCACCAGTTGGCAACAGGCTGCCATGATCTACCAGGACCCATTGTTTTCAGGATGCCAGGCCATTTAGAAGAGAAGGGCTGTCCCATCTCTGTACCACCCCACCCTGCCCAGACCACAGAGTTCCTTCCTTATTGCTCCTTCCTCCTGCCTTTCCACTGTAGCTGCCAAAGAGGCCCTAAAATGTTCAATCCAGGAACAATCCCTGGAAGATAAAGGAAAAGAAGAACCTCCCTAATTACGTGTCTTTCATATTTTCTGGAAGTATTAAGAACACTAGGTTAGGGCCCCCTTTTTGACAACCTGCTTTTTCTGATTTGAGGGTTTTTTTTTTCCATTTCACTATTGTAATTAACTGTGTAACAGCTAATAGTGCTCCCCTTATCTGCTACAGTGTGAGCTTCTTGAGGTAGGAAAAGGAAAATGTCCTGTTCTTGTTCACAAATGTGAACATCCACTAGCACAGTGTCTAATAGGAGATGGGACTCAGCAAATATCAGCTTAAGAAACAAATAAATATTTACACATTGTTATTATCAAAGCAAGTGAAAGCTTAGTCTCCTTTTTGGTAGAAAGCATATTACATTCCGATCAGGCTAAATGTCTCCCCATTTATGGTAGTCACATATCCATGCCTAAAGAAGGTCTACCTCAGTCCTTTCTAGAAACTAGCCATTCTCTCCAACACTAACCTGCCTTCCAATTGTTCACCACTGCTAATCAGACAGCAATGTGTTTGTTATCTATCTATCTTCATGAACTGTTTTGTTGTGAGACACGCCCATAAACTGGCCATAGTTAAGCAGTAGGGGCATCTCTGAGGCGAATGGAGCACAGGATGTGTTAAGGGTCAGCCTCATGTCAGCCACCCTCCACCGAAATCACCAACGTACTGCTTCTAGCAACTTCAACTTTACACACTAGGTTTTTAAAAGTTTGCTAATGGGGCCAATTTAAAATAACTTCTCACTCTGTATAAGCTTACTTTTGATAACTAATAAAGCTAAAAAATAATTTAAGAGCTTCATGTGGGGAAACAGCAAGATAGCGTGAGCCCCTGAGTATATACATAGTATCTTGTGGGGGATGTCAAAGCATCAGGAGAAATCTCATCTTTGTTCCCACTCTTTGGCTGCTACTGAGGATTATAAACCAGACCTTATGCATGCTACAGGCAAGCAGCCTACCACAGAGTTACAACCACAGCACCACTTCCTTTAAAGAGACTATCGAGCCTGGTTCACAATTCACCAGGATACTCCTGCCCAGCAGTGAAGTCTTGTGGGTAGATCCCAGGGTGCAGTCTGGAAAGTGGAGCTCTCTGATGGCTCCAAGCTGCAGCAAGCCCCTGTCAGAGTCAGACACCACCCAGGAGATTAAAACCTCTGATGGGAGCACCATTTCTGTTCACTGGTCCTTTTCAAGTGGCCAGCTTCCAGTCAGACAAAGGATGACAATGAGATTAATGATGACCTCACACAGCTCTGCTCAACACATCAAGAAAACAACCTTCATAGATGTGTGAATACCAACTGCTCAACATGACCTTCACATTAAGCTCCAACTAATGAGGAGTTAATCGAGAGAGGAAAGGTAACACAGAAGACCCGAAGCATCAAATGCTGATGTTTTTCCAGAAAGTATTATAAAGTATTTTTGCCCAAATGCAGGGTATGTCTACTCCATGTGATTCATTATTCTATACATGCTTTATAGTTCTGTAACCATCCGGATATAGAAGCTCCTTTGACTGACCAACAAACCAGCTATGGCCCTGGAGAGAGGGATAACTCAATAACCTTGGCCTCAGTGTACTTTCTTTAAAACATATAGGGTTAGTTTACATAGTTTGAAAACTCTTCCTCAGTTGAAAAATTGTGATTCTTTACAGACCAGTCAAGGGTAAAGTTTCATAATTTTACCATCTTTGGTAGAAAGTACAACTCAAAGGCAGGGCAGCCACTACACTCACAAAAGCTAAATTAACTTCAAATCCGGATCACAATCGAAGCCACCATCTCTGTGCATTTCGGTGAATTTCAAATAGGACCCCCAATTACTGCCAGGAACCTAGCTAGCATCCTTGGCTTAGTCACCCACATCTATATAAAAACTGTTTGCCTGCTAATCCTTCTGAAGATTTCTGGGGAACTAGTCACTGCTAACTCTAATGCCACTTAACACAAGGTTCTGGCTGGAAGAGTGACGACTGTATTAAGTTCAATTTTCCTAACCCCAGGCTTCCTGGTAAAATGAATATATGCTTGTCACACACAGAAAACACCAAAGCGGGGCTTAGAGATCCTTTGCTCCACCTACCAGAAAACCAACGAGTTGCATTTCAAAGTCAGTACTTTAAGAAAAACGTCTCATGGCAACAGCAAGGACAGGGAGGAACACTGGGCCTCTTGCTGTCTAGGTTTGGTGTATGGGGAGAGAGAGCTTATGGCTTTTCCTTTACCATCTATTAATGGCTGTGGGTAAAGCTCAACTTAAGCTGAGAGAGAGAGAGAGAGAGAGAGAGAGAGAGAGAGAGAGAGAGAGAGAGAGAGAGAGAGATGATAAGGATGGTGAATGTGACATTAATAGGAACAGCAGCTCACTGTAAGGTAGACACTGGCACACTGCCATATGATCTCTTCTGCTACATACGTCATTCCCTGTAGTTCTCACAAATTTCCAATGATGTAGTTACAACTGCAACCCTGCATGCCGGGGGAGGGGACACTAAGATTGTGGGTAACCTGCCTAGTTGGCCTCTCACTGGTAATAACCAAGCTGGATTCAACCTGTCTATGCCCTTGGAGCTCAGCACTAGAAAATGGAATGTGACATCAGATCAGATCAGCTGGCCTGAGATTGATGAATGAGGGACAGTCTATGGCACAGAACAGGCAACACTTATGAGTTGGGTGACCTGGGAGGTATGATCAGCTGGTGGCCACTCTCTGTGCTGGCTGGGTGAAGGTGATCTCTAGCCAGAATGGCTGGCCACACTGTTGTCTGCAGCTTTGCCGGAAGCTTTTCAAAAGGATCATCGGAGAAGAGAGAAAAAAAAAGATCTTTCTAAATCAAGCTGTAACACTATTTTTATTTCCTTTTCATGTAATGCCACATTTAAACTCATTAGATGAGTCCGATTTTAAATCCTAGGAAACACGTCTTAGTGACTTGAGTTCAGGAAAACAAAAGTTCCTACTCTCAAAGCAAAGAACACAGACTAGCAGTCGATACGCATGGTTCCTATTGTCCTTGGGAGCCAAGCATTGTGTGGCATGAAACTCACATGCACATGCAAGCACACAAACACTATTTCAGAAAAATGGCACGGGACTTGATACTTACACATATTGGATACCCTGATCATAGTTCTAATAATATTCTTTTAATAAGAAGTCTGCGGAGACAAGTCTAACTTTAGGTAGCAGAGAAAGCTTAGTAGGTTATTAATGGTTCAGCAGATATATTCAGTTCAGAAAAAAAAACATTGGCAGAGAAATCCTTTATGTATATTTCTCACAATTTTTACTGTTTATTTATTGTTCTATAATGCTTTGTCTGGGTTTTATTTTAAACCTTACAAGTTTTTCAATTACTATTCTTTTGTATTGAAGAGATTCTCCTCTCCTATATTTTATCCTGACCAGAGTTTCTCCTACCTCCACTCCTCCCAATTCTTCCCTACACCTTCCCTCTCCTCCAGATCCACTTCCAAGAGATGACAGCCAAACACAACAAAACAAGATACAAGGCAAAAGCCTTCATGTCAAGGCAGGACAAGGCAACCCAATAGGAGGAAAAGAGTCCCAAAAGTAGGCAAGAATCAGAGACACACCACTTACTCTCACTAAAAGTCTCACAACAGCCATAACATATGTGGATATTAGTTGTTGAGAAAATGGTCATCAAGCTACAATCCACACACCCAGAGATGTTACGTAAGAGGCAGTCTCTAGGGGATTACATAGATCTCCTCAGGAAGGGGAAATAGAATAGAATTTGCAAGTGGACTGGGGGCAAGTCATGATGGCAGTGGGGGATCAGGTGGGGGAGGGGTGGAAGAAAGTGTGGGAAATGACAGCTGGAATTGGGGAGCATTTCGGGGTATGGTATGAAAAGCTAGTGCAGTAGAAACTTCATGGAATCTGAGTGTGACCCCTAGTGAATATTCCTAGTAATGGAAGTTAAGGCCATCTTCTGTAGCCAGGGGTGGGACTGAGTTGTGTTCCATTGAGTTGTTGGCTGAGGTGGTCTCATGGAGATCCCTAAAAAACCCAGGCTGATGCTAGGACAAAAGGTTGCTCTCAAAAAACGGACAGTGAAATCCACGTTGCTGAGGACTATATCCACACCACTCACTGAACATTATTGAGCTGGTGCCTACAAGGAGCCCTCACTGCTATATTCCAGTCTCCTTGGCACAACAAGGTACTCATAGACTATGGAAATAAAAACCTGGACACTAACCCAGCCACAAAACCTTCCACCTACAATCTGTTCTGCCTGCAAGATGTATCGGAGCAATGGTAGCACAGAACTTGTGGGAGTGGCCAACCAATGTCTCCTTTAACTTGAGGTCCATGACACATGAGGAACCCCAAGCCCTATAATGCCTGCATGGCCAGGAACTAGAGACTGAATAGCCCAGAGACCTAGGATAGGTTCCCTGTCCAGTCACTGTAAGGGTCTCCCTCTGGCTGGAGATGGGAGCAGAAAGAGACCCACAACCAGACATTATGCTGACAAAGAGTCTAAACTGGAGGTCCTTATCAAGTTTCCTCCCCTGAGAGATCTGGGAACCCTGCCAAAGAGTGTGAGGAAAGACTGTAGGAGTCAGAGGGGTCAAGGACACAGAACAACATGGCCCACAGAATCAACTAATTGGTCTCATATGTGCTCACAGAGACTTAAGTAGCAAGCACGGGGCCTGCATAGGTCTGCACCAGACCCACTGCATAAATGTTATGGCTAATAGTTTTTAAAATAAAAACTGGATAAGAAAACTTAGATTGTTCACTTTATGGATTGTCATTTATCTTTAAAGTAACTGACAAATTGCTATGTTTAATCAGGAAACTGGGCCCTGTGTAGTATTTGTAAAGAAAAAAAGAAAGAAAGAAAAAGAAAAGAAACACTAAGAGCTACAATTTTCCAGGTGTTTCTGAGTCTCTCCCCAATCCACAGCCCTAACTTGAGACTGTGGCACAGGCCTGTCATCCCAACACTGAGGAGACAGGCAGAAGGATCACTGCACATCTGAGCACAGCCTGGCCAACTAATGCTACACAGTAAAACTTTTTTTCCAGAAAAACCAAACCCAGACAGAGGCTGGGGAGAGGCTTATAAAAGTCAAAATGGAACCCTGAAAGTCTATCCATTGATGTCACTGCTGTTCACAATCCCTCTATCACAATGTCAATTTTAATGCTGAATAGAACAGATATGTCACAAGAGCCCCAAACCTAGTAAGGGACACTGGGGAAAGTGGAGAAAATAGGATGCGGGATAAAAGACAAAATGTCCCCCAGTTACAGTGTGGCCAGGAATCAGCTTTGATGAGCACAGCTATGGAGTATACATGGGGGCAGCATAGAGAACAAGATCAGAAGTAAGGAAGGGATCCAGACCTCCAGGGTGGCCTTCTGCCAGCCACCAGAGTCACAGGGAACCACAGTGGGGCTGGAAGATGCCCCAGCTCTGGGTTCTGTACTCAGCAGAACAGCCTCAGCTAAAATACTAAGACCGTGATGACAACTGCTGACTGGAAGGGAAAGGGGCACTGGGAATCTCCATTTCTAAGACCTCCAAACACTGCCAACCTTTCATATTGTGTTTTATGCAACTCAAACCTTTACTGTTCAGATCTACTGCCAGTCCCTCTGTGAGAGAACAGGCTTTTCAGAATCACTGCCACCTTCCAAGGTGGAGGTATGCATAGGCCCTACTATCAAGACTGAAGGCACAGGTTCCAACATGGTACAGGTTCCAAAGGCAGGTTTCCATGTCAGGTCATCAGGGTGAGAGTCAAAGGTCGGAGGACTGCAAGCTGCCCTTCTGAGACCTCTCAGTTGGCTCACTTACTAGCAGGAAAAGTAAGATATAAATGAGATTTCAAAAGGATGGGTAAGAGTGCTGGTTTTGCAAGCATGAGGACCTGCATTCTAATTCCAGCATCCACATTAAAAAACAAAAAAAAAAAAAAAAAAAAAGCCAGGTGTGGTGCTCTGAATGAAAATGGCCCCCATAGACTCAAAGGTAGGGGCAGCCTTGTTGGAAGAATTTGTAATGGGGAGTAGTCTTTGAGGTTGCAGAAGCTCAAACCAGGCCCAGTATCACTCTCTCTTCCTGATGCCTAAGGATCCAGATGTAGAAGTCTCAACTACCTATCCATCACTATGTCTGCCTGCACGACCTATGTTTCCCCTCATGACAACAATGGATCGAACCTCTGAACTGGTAAGCCAGGCCCAATTAAAGATTTTCCTTCATCAGAGTTGCCACAGTCATAGTATCTAATTATAGCCATAAAGCCCTAATTAAGATACCAGGCATGGTTGCACAATCTATATTTTCCACACAGTACTAATAGCAAAGACAAGCAAATCCAGGGAGCTTGCTGGCTAACTGGCCAGGCTAGCAGAAATAGCAAGATTCTGATTCCATGAGAGAGCCTGTCTCAAGACAACGGAGAATAAAGAAAGTCCCCTCCCCAATTCTGCTTGGCTTCTAAATAAGTATGTGTGCTTGCACACTCATATGCATGCCACACCCAAAGAGAAATCTACAAAGAGAATGATGGTGTCTGCATTTTAGTCGCCCCACACATACACCTCCCAAAGGAGCTTCATTGCACATAAAAGCACAATTGGTACAGTCTAGTAGGTTTCTTACTATTACAGGCTAGTCAATATCACTATGGGGATAGTAAACAACCCTTTCCTGAATAGTTCTTGGACTTTGATCCGTACTAGTCACCTGGGCTCTCTGTAGGATGTGGCTCTGATTCAGTGGAGCTGAGCTAAAGGTCAAAGTTCTACATTCCTAATGAGCTTCCAGAGCTACTGGCCCAGTGACCATGTTGAATAGCAAGAATGGGTTTATCAGGCACTTTTCTCAGTGACTCTCTAGCCTAACCAAGTAGAAGAAAAAGTAAGATCCATGAAGCTCTTCAGGGAACATATCTCATTTCAACAAATCCCCGAACCAATCTCACTACAAAAAGATCTTGGCTCCCCATTGGCCCCTGCATATATTTTGATGGTCCTATCTGTTACAGTGGGATGATACAAACCTACCATCAGGCTTAGAGAAAGGAAAGATGGACGATGGGAGGAAGAGGAATACAGCTGGAGGTAGATGGGGATGAGGAGGTGGTGTATGCAGAAGCTAACTTCTGAATATCACTGAGACCCAGATGTCCTGCTGAGCATCTTTCCCTAGACAGCCCACTTATCTCTCTTCTAAAGCTTTGTGAATTAAGGATTATGATTTTCATTTTACAGCTGGAAACCTGAGGCACAGAGGATAAGTAACCCAAGATAATTTGAGGAGGAAGGAGAAGGCGGGCTTTGGAGCAGAGCTATTTTCAGGGTGGCACAAGGACTCACTGGCTGGCAGCCAGCCACGGCGAGCCCAATACCACCTCTTTGATCCATTTTACAAGCTTTGGTCCCCTGAATTTGCCTGGCTATGTGGCATCCCTAAATTGGACAATAACCACTTCAAAGACCTAACTGGTATTTTTGGTGCCTGTATTTTTATTATACTGATACATTGGATGTGGAAGCTCCATGTGGTAAGATTTTTTTTATAACTTTTTCAAAATCAGGAAGTAAACAAATAGGTGCAGTGAATATTATTACAAAGAAAAGTGGGGTGAGTCTTTTAAGGTTTCAGAGACATACAAAGAAATCTCATACACCTGCCTACACAGAAAAGTCAATAGTCAGTATTTTGCCTCATCTGCATATCCCTTCCCCTCTCTCCCTCCATTCCTCCCTCCTTCTCCGTTCCTATCCTCTCTCCCTTTACCACTTCTCCTCTCCCCTTCTCCTTCTTTCTCTCCTCTGCCTTTGGAATCTTCTCAGAATGAGTGATAAGATTCGTTCCTATATTTCTTCCTGATAATTCCTAAGGACCAGGACATTCTCTTACAAGATCACAAAGAAGTCACCAGCGTCCGGAAAAGTTATGGTTACTTTAGTACCATTATCTAATCTAGCATCCACCCTCAAGGCTGTCATCTGTCCCACTGATAGCTCTTACAGTCATAGCATGTTTTAATAGCTGGATATGTATGAAGAGTTAAGACTTGCTATGAGCAGAGTACTTTCGCATCTAGAGAGCCATTTGGCTACATTAACTTATTTGCCTCCCATCTTGCCATTCTAAGGCCCAGTGGAAGCAGTGCCTCATTGTCTCACTCCTCATGGACAAGAGGCTGGGTGGAGCCTCAAAGCCCAGACCACTCCCTACCCTTCACAGCCCTGCTTGATCCTGACTTTAAAGACTTCTTTCATTATAATACCAAGAAACTCCACACTGGTCCAAACATTTTACATTTCTGAAACAATTACCATTGAATGTTTGATCTCTCTAACAATTTATGTTTATGTCAACCAACAGATTATAAATAATATCTGCAGCTACCTTTGTAGGAAGAGTTCTGAGATAGCCCAGGGGAGTGTACTACAGGAGTGCAGTAGCTCCCACAATGGCATTTGGGACCTGGCCTCCTCAGTTCCTGTCTAGCCTACACTGTTAAACACATTCCTCTTCAAACCCAGAACTGGAATCCCCAAGTAAAAGATTTGTCAGTTCCGGTTGACTTGAACATGGCAAAATACACCAGTCTGTCTCTCAGCACAGGTGTGGAGGTGATCTCCCAGTCTTTAGCAACATTGTAGTTAAATAGCTAAATAGCTAAAACACTACACAAACACTGTCACAATCACATCTGTTAAAGAGCAAAGCCACCATTCTGGAAATGGACCTATGAGAGGTTCACCTCTGCACTCCTCCTCCACTGAGTTCATTTGCCTTGGGCTGGTAACCAAGTATAGCTGGACCTCAGTTCCTTCATCTACACACTCAGACGATCCAATATGACACTGAGGAGGAGGCAGTCAGCCTGAAGGATAGGAAGTTTCTTTGCTCCTGAAGCTTAGAAGCAAAGGAAACCTATGGAATGTGGCCTGGCTTGTGATAAGCAAGCCTCTGCTTTCCCAGACCTTGGGAAAACAAAAACAAAAACAGAGCAAGCTTGGGTCTGAAAGCCCATGGGGACTACAAGAAGCAAAGAGCTTCTGCAGTAAGCGCTGCCCCTGGTCAGGGAGCAGAATTCTTCCTGTGTAGCAGGACAAACAAAATATTTACCTTTTCCAGGGCTTCTTTGTCAAGCAGTTCTTGCACAGCTAGAAGTTTGATGCTGAAAAATAAATAAAATAAAGTCATACTTAAAACAAGTCATTTCGTGTCAGCAAGCATCATCACATGGGTCAAAAAAAAAAAAAAAAAGAATGCAAAAATCTCAGCCCATCTTTCCACGTCACCCCTTACTGGAAGGTGACTTTGTTTGATGTAAACTGACAGTCCCAAATATATTTAAAATGTTTCTAAACTCTAAAAGTAGCTTTACAACAGATTAAGCACTTCTATTTTCAGTAGCATTTGGAAGTCAGGACTTGAAAAGGAATTTGTACATCCGTGTTCACAACATTCCTCAGGACCCAAAGATGAAAACAACCTGAATGTGCATCAGCAGATAAAAACACAAAGTGGTGTGTGTGTGTGTGTGTGTGTGTGTGTGTGTCTATGTCTGTAACTGTATGGGTATGCATGTGTGTGTGCCTATGTGTCTGTGCATGTCTATGTGTGTGCATGTATGTACATGTGTATCTGTGTGTGTATCTATATCTGTGCATATCTATGCATGTGTACACATCTGTTTGTCTGGGCCTGTGTGTGCTCATGTGTGTCTGTGTCTCTATCTGTGCATTGTGTACGAATCTGTGTCTATATATGTTTCTATGTGTGTGTATATACATGTTGTTATGTGTGTATGCATTCATGTGTATGCATGTATGCATGTGTGTGTGTATGTGCATGTTTATTTTTCATATTTTCACCTCTAATATATACAACAGAGATTACAGGTGCACCTTAACAAGCTCAGTGAAATAAGTCACCATAAAATGATAGACTGGGTGATTTCACTTACATGAGGTAGCAAGAATAGTCAAGTTGATAAAGACAGACAGAGGAGTGTTTCTTTCCTGGGGCTGGAGGTGTGGGGAATGGGGTGCTACGGTTCAACTGGAATGGCATTTCCTTGTAGGATGAAGAAAAGGTTCTGGGGTTGGGTGGTAGTGGTAACACAGTACTTCAAATGTGCTGTCAGCAAGTGTGCTTAACATTGGTTAAAACGTTAACGTTGTTATACACGGTTTATTAGCACAGGGCATCCTTACGATGACTAATCACTGTCCCATGCCAAGAACTTGAGTAAATTCTGAGGAATAAAGAAGTCAACAATTACTCATGCTCAGGATTAATCTTCACTCACGATCTTTCTGTGATAACGGGGTAAGTGTAGACATCATATATGGCTCATCAGGCACCGAGGGCGCCTCACTGTGTGTGTGAGGCTGAGAATGTGTGGAAGCCACGATGAAGTGAGAGTATAAAGCGGAATGTTCTGAATGGATAAGCAGAGATACCGAGGAGACCCTGGTTCTACAGACACCACAGACGGCTTCCTAAAGAGACCAAACTAGCCTTGCCAGGGGAGAATAACCAAAGATGCCAAGAGGAGTGGGCAATAGTATAGTTTCTAGGTTAGGACCTGGATCCTTGACTGAGCCCAGTGACTGAGGACAATGCTCTACTTAATCAGACTTGCTGTTTCTGAAGTATTACAAATATGAGCAGATATAGTCAAGGATGCAGGCAAGGCCTGGGCTATACTGAATCCAGGGGCAGAAGCATGAGAATTGAGACATGACTTGAGGAAGAGTCAGCTGTAGGCTGTGTTATGACACTCCCCCCCCAAGGCTGATGTACCTATCTATGGTCACTTATCACTATAGTTTGCACACCACAAGTTGTACAGAGCAGTGGTGACAATCCTACTTGTCACATAGCTGCTAACGGGGATAAAACCACCGAAGGGTCATATACCTTATAAACATCTTCACACTCCTGATACAACTAAGGAAGTATACCCTACCAAATGCAATGGCTTACATTACTAGCAGGTCTAGGAGTCGCAACTCGTGCCTTTGAGACCTATAAAAAATCCACAACTGTCTCCAGCCATAATCTGAGTGCTAAGTAATAGGCTGCCTCAGGGCATTCTCTCCACTAGCCACTGACTTCTCTTCCACCCATCACAGACTTCCTTCAGCTGCTTCTCAGACATAAAGAGACTCTTCAGGACTATCCCCAAGGACCTTCTCTGGTCAACCACAGTGGAGGGTTTTTGTTCCCCTCGGGACACTTACTACTCTTTTGACAGTATTGTTTTCCGTGGACCTTCCATTCATCTTCTCCCAACTACTGAAACACTTTAAGGCTGAGAGGCTCGAATGTTGTTGCTCACAGTTCCTCTTGCAACATCTACAGTAGACATGCGTAAAACATTCAAGGAATATTTGCTAACTTCATGGGCCAAGAAGCCCGAGGTCCAAGTTACTTTGAAAATCCATGCATTCTAGTTGTGCCTAGGTTTCTCCACGTGATAAAAGCAATGACTTAAAGGACGTCACTGGACAGATCCACCCTGGGCAAAAGCCACTAAACATGGTTGTATAACTCACTGTTGCTAATGAGACAAACCCTGTGGCAGCTCAAAGCCATTGGTCCCTCCTCAGCACAGTCTGACTGCCAGTGCACAAAGCTGAGTCTAGTCATGTGGGCAGCAACTTCTGTGCTAAGTTGGGAGCACCAGTCTCAGCTTAAGTTTCAAAAGCTTAACTGCCTATGAAATAAGTACCAGCGCACACTCCATCTGGAGGGGTGTGTTAAACAGCCTCCTGTTCCTGCCTGTTTGTGATCACAGGGCCTAGTGTCCAATATCAGGTACCAAGTTAGATGTGGAAGCTGTGAAGCCACCGAACTCCTCTTCTATCCATCAACAAAGGTAACATTCAACCTACCGGAGAGCACCAAGAAAAATCTCTGGAGGAAAAATGAAGCTAAAATAATCTCCACCAACGCTGGGCTACTATTCCCCACTCTCTAGAACAAAGGCGAGCATCCTTATGGTTCCTCTCCAGCCATCCCTGCCCTTGCCGCCTCTTTTCATGGAGCTTCCCTCCACTGAACCGATACTAAACTTTAGAATCCTTCTCAACAGCCTAGCCAGCCACAGCCAATCTACAAAAGATGATGACAACCTCAAAGCTACTCAGCATCTGCTCTAACACAAATAGCAGCCTTAGTGTCATTGGGAAAGAGCAGAAAAGACAGACATTCTCATATTTAATACCTGGAAGATGGAAGGGCCTCTGGGATCCAGGGAGTGATGGTGATGAGCCCCTCAATCCAGACAGTCTATGCTCCAAAATGGGAGCAGGGAGAGTTAGGTGGCGGTTCCAAGGCTTGATGCGTATGGACCTTCAGCAAACCAAGACTCTTCCTGTGAGACCTACGGGCTCTAAGTGTGTCCTCAGATGTCCCATCATATGCTCTCCCACTGCTATTTCTAATGTTGGGTGCTCCTCAAGTCTTGGATATTTTTACCGGTACTGATGGTATCCAATCTTCTAACATGCCAGGTACACCCTGGGGAGCAATGTCATACATATTTCGGAGCAGCAAACCTATTTACAAAATCTCCCATTTGATACCATTTAACTTCCTACTCTGGAAGATCATCTGATATGTTGTTTCAAATTCTGCCCCATCTTCTGTCCCTCTTTCCTTCTGCTACTTCAGAAATAGACACTGGATATCTCCAGCTGTAGAAACTATATAATGCGTGGGGTAGGAGGCCCACATGAACACAATAATTTCCCTGCCATCAAGAGCTGGAAGGAACTTTGGAATATGTCCTGTGGGAGGGCTGGTACCTAATCAGCATTCTCTGAGAGCAGCAGAGCCCAGACAGATGAACACTACCGTGAACAGTTCTTCCTTTTCCGTACTCAGAGAAGAGAGGAAAAGTACATACATCAGTTGCCAGCACTGATTTGATTCAGAAAGAATCTCAGTGCCAAGGCTTGAGGACAAGCAATACTTAAAAGCCACCTAGAGTACACACAATTAAATTCTGCCACATATGCCTTGAGGTGGCAACGTTCTGGAGGCGGCACTGTCTTTATTACAAGACCGACAGCTGGTACAGTGAGGTTTCTAAGAGGACGAGAAGAGGCTGTGGGGACAGTGCACTCTCCCATGGTGAAGAAAAGTGCCACAATGCCAGAGGAAAGCCAGAGGCCAGCTGCAATCCGGGTCGTTCAGAGCCACGGACTCAGCAGACCTCGGTAGCCCCTGAGAACATGAACAAGAGTACTCTACAGTGCCTTCAGCAGTTTTCTTTTTAATTTAGTCCAAATGTCATACATGAATAGTGTATCTACATCATTTCTACCCTTCCCTTCTCCCCCTCCAACTCCTTCCAACCCCCCATTCTTTTAGATTCATGACCTCTATAATTATCATTGTCTTAAACACACACACACACACACACACACACACACACACGTACTTATAACTACATGATGAGTCCATTGAGTGTTGCTCATAGGGCTGATTACTTGGGATTGTATAATCTATCAGGGGAAAGACTGAATCTCATGACACCACCCCCTCAGCAGCCACTAACTTCATGTAGCCCTCCATCTAGGGTGGTATCTTATGAGATTTTCCCCTACCCACATTGCATGACAATTGGTGTTAGCATTGATTGTTCTTATTATTTAAGTATTGCAGAGATTTCATGGGCACAGCATCCTCTCCCATATATCCAAAGCTATCTTGCAGCAGACACTCTGAAGTGTAAAGTTTGTATAAGGGATATAGCACATGTAAAGATAAACTGCCAACTCTAGAGACAGGCAAGTGTTCATGGAGATTATACCCTAGTAAAAAGAAGACTCTTAAGAACCACGGTGCATGGGATAAAATGGTATATGATAAATCCATGAGTGTTATGTGCGGACACAAGTATCATCACATGAACAAAATACTTAGTCTTGTTTTCCATACAAGGCACTACTGGGAGACACTGAGAAGCAAGGGGTAGCCCTTGCCTTAAAGCACTTGAGCAAACCAGATAATGGCATCCACTGCTTAATAAGCATCCTTCGGGATCACATGTGCCCACTAGAAGGATACCAGACAAAGGTAGGAGTCTCCTTCTGTTCTGTTTTGTTTGAAACAAGGTCTCATTATGTAACCTAGCGTGGTTTGAATTCCTGATTCTCCTGCCACAGCCTCCTGAGTATGAACCATCTATCTCAGTGGGGTTGGGGGGAAGGGTTGAATGAACTATGAGAAATGGTTGAGTGTGAGACACCAAAAGAAACCTCAACTCAACTGTTGAGACTGGGAACTGGAGGGAACATGTCATTGGGGAGGACAGTTGAGATGTACACTGATAAATTACGTCTGACACTTGGGGCCTTGGAGTGCAGTATGAGAGAAACAGTAACTGTCTGTACCTTAGCAAGTTCTGGAATCTAGAACTGGGCAATGGGGTAGAGAGATGGTGTCAAAGAAGGAAACTTTCTCAGTAGGCTAAACACAGGGGACACCCAACAGCAGATGCCCTAAGCCATAACTGTTTTTATATTAATTTCTTTCATGTGTATATGTGTGTGCTAGAGTGTGTTTGTGTGCACCAAATGTGCACACAGGAGTCCAAGAAGGTCTGAAGTGTCAGATCCCTTGGAATGAGAGTTACAGGCAGTTATGAGGTTCAGTGTCAGTACTGGGAATCAAAGCCAGGTCCCCTGCACAAGCAGTAAGCACCCTGAATTTCTGTGGCATCTCTCCAGGCCCCTAAGCCATAGCCATTTAAGAGGCAGAAAGAAATCCACTGCAGTATTACACAGTATTGATGAAAATCCCAGCATCTGGGAGTATGAAGGAAGAGGAACTCTGGCTCTGGACCATCCAGTGCTATACAATAAGATAATGAGCTCTAAGATGCCAGTGTGGGCTACAGTGTGGGACGTAGTCAAAACAACAGCAAAGCACAAAAACAAAAACTTCGTTTTGAGAGCAGGACTTCCGGGAACATAGAAGATGTAGAGCCTAAAGCCAAGGCCACACTTTGGAGAACGATGGCTGATACCCAAAGCAAGAGAGACCCCAGCAGTGGTAGATACCATAGTTTAGTGGGTCAGACATAGAGAGGAGGTTCAAAGAAGAAATCATCGTGAGGTTAAAATTTAGGGCTCTGTTTTTGGTTGGCACCTCTGTTTGCTCCCTTCCCAAGCTGGGAAACCTTGTCTGCTCTCCTTCCCTCAACCCCACCCCCACAGAGAAAACTCAGAGCTAACACATCATCACAACACCTAACACCTATAAAACCTCTTGTCTTAGCCTGGGTGTACAATTCACCTGGCCTCATTCCTTGGTACCAGTAAAACCACCCAGGAGCAGTGTCTAATAAACCTGCCTTTATCTATTTTATTCTGGCCTATATTTTGTAAATGACAAACCTATTACTCTGTACATTTTTTTGCCTATTTTAAAATTTTTCATTTGTTTTACTTTGTTTTCTCGCTGTCATTGTTTGGTTTGGTTTTTAGGTGGGATTTCACTCTGTAGCCTAAGATATGTTATACCGTGCAGTCTCATACCTGTTCAAGGCAACCATCCTGCCTTAGCCTCCCAAGTGCTGGATGACAAGGGTAAGCCCCATAATCAGCCCCATCCCTGATTAAACCCTATCAGCTTTTCCCAGAGTAGGTGATCACCATTTGTACACTATAGCAGAACACAAAGGCTCCAGAGAGTTCCAAAGAGAACCCAGGGCAGTTGTGTATTTTAATACAACATTCCCACAATCTCCTCTACAAAGAAAAAGAAGAGTGTGAAGAATCTCCATTTTAGGAGCCCATGCAAAACCCTATGGAGAGCCTGGGAAGGCAACCTGTAATCCCAATACATGTCATGTTAACTCCAGGATCCTGGAGGAGTGCAAGCCATGTCTCTACTGAAGTAGCAGGAAGCTCCCAGCAAGGGCAGAGAAGGAAGGTGGCAGTTAGGGTACAACCACAGTCCAGCATGATGGCCACAGGGCAGAACCATTCTGCTCAATGTCCCTGTACACAGCAAATAGAACAAAGTCAAGGCCAGGAATCCTCTCCCTTCAGAGGAGGCTGCGCATAAACAAGGCCATGAAGAAAGCTGTGGTCTCCAGTGTTCAGAAGAGTCATGACTGTCACAGGCAGACTTGTTTTCCCTAATGGTTACCTTTCTCCCACCACAGGGAAACAGGCGTCAGCCTCTGCCCTGAACTGGCTTCTCTGAGGGAAGACTCAGGGCCTGCATTCCTCAGGCACATCTGTTGTCACTGCCAACGAACATGCTGTCACCTCAACCTTCCCCACCGAAGCTGAGTGCTACTGTGTATGTCAAGTCTGGATCATGCAATTCAGCCTATAGTCACTGCCCTTGAAGAGCCCACAAAACAGTCTGGAGAAGGACCTTCTTTAAGGACAGTCCCCAGAGTTTTTGTTCCATTTTCAGGTTTCAACTGCTTGGTTTCATTACCTTTCCTATAAATCTATTCCATTGACTCCTATTTCCAATTTTTAAGCAAGAACCACACTAGAACAACATCCTCATCCAAATCTATACCCCACCCTTCTTCACTCTTTCATGTCTGAAATATAGTTTTTCATCTTAGGAGCTGGGTTTAAGGCTAGCCAGCAATATGGCTTAGTGAGGAAAGGGGCTTGTTGTGAAGTGTATCTATTAGGGTTTGATCACCAGAACCCACATAAAGTTGGTAGGAAAGACTCCACAAACCTGTCCTGACACTGCACACATCCATTGAGTACTACAGTTGTATGAGTTTTACCCTTCCTGTCTTCTCTCCCCTTCAAGTCTTCCTGCATTCTTCCCACTCCCTGTCAAATTCATGGCCTCTTTTCTTTGGTTATTACTGTGACGTGATTATATGCATATAAACCCTTCTGAGATCACTTAGTGTTACTCATATGAACTTGTGTTTAGGGCTGACCACTCGGGACTAGATATTCTGAGTCTGGAGAAAAGATATCCTCTCTCTTAGCAGTCACTAATTGTCTGCACTTCTTCATGTAGGGTGTGGCCTTGAGAATTTCCCCCTATTGACTGGTATTTCGTAGGACTTGCTTAGGCAACCACAGTCTTGAGGTTTTGTGGGTGCAGCCTCCTTAACACATCTAGAAAACATAATCTCACAGCTCTGAACTCTTTCTGCCCCCTCTTCCTAGATTATGTGTGTGTGTGTGTGTGTGTGTGTGTGTGTGCGCGCGCGCGCGCGCTTATTATGGTGAAAGGTTACTTGGGTTGTTTTCATATCACTAAGCATAACTGTGCCCCAAATGGCAACACATTAATCAAGGATGGCCCAAATATGCAGGGATGGTTTCATAAGCTTTTATTCTCAGTGCTTTTGGAGCCATCCTAGCCCATGAGAGCATTCTATGATGCATATACAATAAATAACAAAATCAGCTCATGACTCCCTTCTCCAAATGTGTTCCTGTTGCTAAATGATACAGGCCTACAGTTGAGTGTATGGGTTTTATTTTTCTATCATTCTAAAGCAACACAGTACAGGATGGACCCTGCACATTTTTCACTTTTTAAAATATATTGTTCAATGAACAATGGCTGCACACAGCAGGCTCCTTGGTACTGTATGCAGCTTGCTGCTTCTATGGGTTGTCCTAGAAACCCTAGAGATAGGTCTTTCCAATGACTACAGATATCACTCACCTTTTGTTGGCCCTATTTAAGACCCAGATAGATATATATGAGAACTGAGGAAAAACCAAGGCAAGATGGTCAGGATTCACACTGGCTAAGGCTAAGTCATTACCTCCAAGTTGCAGGATGAGGTGCTGTGGAAATATATCCATTTGAGTTTCAGGTCTGGTTCTCTGACTGCTAGAAGTTCCATATCTCAAAGGCGTAGGGCTTCATCAAGTTTAATGTGGGTAAATACAAAGACATAGCAGGCGAGAACAGCTCATCCCAAAGGACTGATGTCAAATGCATCCACAACTGTGGTTCCATGGGACAAGTAGCAAGCCCAGCACACATAAGAGCTTCCACTCTGCTGCCTCTCTTTAATCACACCCACTAACAGATTCTACTTCCTATCCGATAAAAAGATAAAATAGCTGGGCTTGCTGATATACACGTAATCACAGCAATGGTGGGGATAAAGCAGAAATCGTGAGCTGGAGCCAGCTGAGGGCTGCATAGCAAGATATGAGGACACGATTCTGACCTCCTTTACGGAGAGTTTCTGCTTTTATTTCCAAATAAAACGTCTGAGCCGTTCAAATCTCTGGGAATCTAAAAGTGTTATTCATAGGGGTGTGAGGAGTAAGATCTAACAACTGAAGTCAGTTTGAGCTGTCCTGTCTCCTGCTTGCAGGGTTTTAGGAACCTCGGGAGCTCCAGGGAGGGTGGGAAAAGAGGGTCCAGTACACACTTCTGTGGCCCTGTGCAGGGACTACATGGGTAAGCTCTGAACATTGCTCTGTTCGTAGAAAACATTCGAAGGCAGGTTTAAGCTCTCAAGTTACTTTGAGGCCTTCTTTAGTCGTTAACCCTTTCCTGAAGATCAGAAAGCAGAAAAAACTATCGGGGGGGGGGGGGGCGGGAAGCATAGTACTCCAGACAGGCAGCATAAAAAGTATTACCTACTCTTCCCTTTTAGACTTCCACTGTAAAATTTGTGTGTAGCTCTGGCGGCCCTAGAACTCACTCTGTAGACTAGACTGGCCTCAAACTCAAAGAGCTGCCTGCATCTGCCTCCACGTGCTGAATTAAAGGCATTTACTACCACACCCTGCTTGTGACTGTTTTTAAAGCTCAGTTGTCCAGTTCTTAATCAAGGACCCTATAGATTACATTGTGTTGCCTCTGGCCAGGGCGCCCATCAGAATAAACTCACTGGGATGTCTTTTCACTATAGAGCAGAAGAATTATTTCTAATGCTAGGAACTGCTTGCTAGTGAAACATTAGCAGCATTCCCTGGGGCTACCAATTTCAGTGCTTGTAACAGCCATTGTGGTAAGTTTCAAGCTAGAGCTAAGAGATCAGCTGGCTCTTTCAAAGCCTCTGCACCTCAGCTGCAAAACTCTCCAGTGAGAAGGGCTAGAGCTTAAATGTATGCAGCCCTTTAAGTTTGTATGTGAAAACCCAGCATCCCTTAATGTGATAGAGTTGGGAGTTCTCTGAGGATGCCGTGAGAAGAGGCACCTTTGCACAGATGTATCTTATTCTACTGCGTTGTGAAGATTCTGTATTTAACACAAAAGGAGGGATAGAGAAACCCTGCACCAAGCACATCTATTGGCATCGATGTAATTACTTCGCTTCTCTGTCTGGTTTCCATAGTGTTTCACATCTCTGCATTGTTACAGTAACCCTGACCAGGCATCTACTGTGTTACTGTTGTGATTGTTGGACCATACGAGTACCATATAAACACAGTGAGCTTAGCTAGTAAACGTGCATGCTCACCCTGCTTGAAAGCTGCTCCCCATCTCTCCCTTTCCTCAGACATCCCTAGCCTCAGAGATATAACAGTACTGAAATCAGGCCTCACAGACATCTGTGAGTGTCCACATAAAAGAAAGACTGTAAAGCCTCTCACTTTAAGTCAGCGGTTCTCATCCTTCCTAACACGGAGACCCTTTTATCCAGTTCCTCATGTTGGGGTGACTTCCAACTATAAAATTATGTTCATGGCTACTGCAATTTTGCTACTGTGAACAGACATGAAACACAATGTAAATACCTGTGTTTTCTTAGGAAACCCCTATGAAAGAGTCATTTGACCCCCAAAGGGGTCACAATCCACAGACTGAGAATCACTGTTTTCAACCAAAAACTAGACATGGGCAAACTTAGTGAAAATGTAGCTCCAAGCAAAGCAAGATGAATGCTCTGCCTCCCGCATTCAACACTGATCCAAAAAGAAAAGTCCTTTAAAACGTTTTTATCTTTAATCAATTAATCAAGTCATGCTGGTGATCACAGGAAAGGTTCTCGGGGGAAAATAAAAAGTGCTAATGCAATGCTCACAGAAAGGATAAGCAAACAAAACAGCTATATGGTTGACAGGGCAATGTAGTGGTTTGGATAAATCAAACCACCCACGGCAGATACAAAGTCTAATCCAATGCAAGGCACTATGCTCTAACCCTGTGACCCCCAAGAGAGCGGAGGGAGCTGGAGAAGGCGAGTCTGGGGCTTAAGGAAATGGCCATGTCTAGAACACAAAGCAGGTGAGTGTTGGTGTGACAGCCTCAAGAAGCACACAGGACACCTGAGACCACTAGTGCAGGCTGCTACAAGTCCCCAGGACTTCGGAGCCGGAGACACCAGAGCCTAGCTTTAGAGCATTACGGACAGGCCACCTCCCTTGCTAGGACTAACCGTAGCTGGTGACTTTGAGCAGAATCCAATGCTCATTTAATGTTCCCAAATTCCTAGCGCCCCTGAGAATGAGACTGGACTCTACCTGTGCCCAGTAAACGAGGTCAGATGGCAGTGTAGCTTAGCAACATGGCTTCCTAAACATCTGCAGTTGACTGTTAGGACTTACTTCCCAGAAAAGGTTCCTTTCAAATATTCGGGACACTCACAAAACACCTGATCACCCGTGATTTCTGGCAGACATTTCTAACAAGATGAATGCTGCTTTTCTGCCTCCCACTGTAGCTGTCCATTATGAGAACATAATGTCAACTGTGTAGGCTTATTATTTAAGAGATGCATTTATAAGACTTGATCTGCCACAGATCCCTCTAATGGATGTGGCAATGTGAACCGGGAACGGGCTGGAAAGGATTTACCATCCTAGATACTATTAAGGATATTTGAAATTTATGAGAGGCGAAAACATCAATGTTAAGGAGAGTTTGAAAGAACTTGATTCCAACCCTCATGAATGATTAAAAGGTTTGAGACCTGAATGGAGGAAGTGGCCAGAGAGATGAGGAAAACAGTAGAGAGCAGGAATTATAAGTGGAGCTTGAGGTGTGCCTGAACTCCCATGATGCCATGTTAAATAAGAGGGGAGGACTTGATCTTAGGACAGAGCAAAGAAAGTCATCTCCCAAAACAGAACCTGCAGCCGATGACGGTGCGTGAAAGACGCTGAAGAAAGACAAAGGTCTCTCCGTGTTAATGTGAACTCAGTTGGTAAATACATGACAGGGCTGTCTCTCCCTTTCAGAGGTTCTGTAGTGGGTAATGCTATCAAACACTGTCACAGCCTAGAAAGAAATCTGTGAGAGAGAAGCCAGGCAACAAGCGCCACTGTTATAAGAAGTAACCTCAGTTACTGACCAGTAGCCAATAGTTTGATCAATATGCAACATCATTTAGGGAAGACTCCCCCAGTCCCAGGGAAGGACTACAGCTCACTGCAGGCTCAAATGAGCATATGCTCTTTTCAGCAATAATGTATCTTAACTGCAAATACGCACAGCAGCAGACTCTATTTTAATGCAAGCATTAGTTTTACTTTTACTTAAGAAACCAAAAATAGCTCTGTGACCTGACTCTAAAGAGACGATCCTTGTGTATGCATGTCATCGAAGAGTCAACAGCCTTACCCATTTTACCACAGACAGCACAGCACAGCGTGAAGGCATCTTATATGTATGAACTAAGACACGGGTCCTCACAGGATAGTAGCTCAAATGGCCCTTTTATCTTGGACTTCCCAGAGTCCAGAGTAGAAGAGCTTAATGCTTGTTGCTTATAAGTCATCTGCTCTACAGTATTTTATTATAATATCCCGAGCAGACCATGACAGACAAACTTGTAATGACCTAAGGTCATAGAATACTTAATGTTTCTATAATAAATGAATAGAATATGTAATCAATTATACCGCTATAATATGTTCGATGATAATGGACTTATAAAAACTGAAGCAGAGCCAGTAGGTAGGAGGACTGACTGCAAAGAAGCAGGTGGCCAGGGGCAAATGGTGAGACCTGTGAAGGCCTATCCTACAGAAGGCATTTGGTCAGACTGCAGTTTCTGCTCTGTAAGATTAGGACAACTCTAATTTAATAGGCTTGCCATGAAAATTTAATGAAATGTCATATGCTTGCATTATACAGTGGATACTCAATAAATGATACTGTTGTACATTGAAATGGACACAATTCTTACCTTCATTATAACTGGAAAGTACGTAGAGAGACACCATTGATCAAAATAAAGCTTAACATTTTACTACTAAAAAAAAACCTGTGGCAAATAACTAGCTGACACATGAAAAAGGACCGGTGAATGTGGAGTTGCTAAGCTGGTCTTTCTGCGGTGTTCCTTCCATCACCCGTGAATCACTGAAAAGTAAACACTCTCATTCCTGCTCCATCTTAGGGACTCCCTCAGGGAACAATGACTATTGTAAGTTCCCCAAAACTGACTAGACAGCACACGTTTGTTCTTTATCACTAAAATTTTAAATATGGAAATAATAGACAAAATATACACAGATGAACTATTCTTTATATTCTTACTGCTTAAAATTTGAAATATATACATGCATGTGTACATAAATGAATGAATGGACTCTGTGTGTGTGTGTGTGTGTGTGTGTGTGTGTGTGTGTGTGTGAGAGAGAGAGAGAGAGAGAGAGAGAGAGAGAGAGAACTGGATTACAGCTAAGTCTAAACAAGAAACTTAACTTGAGTTTCAAAAAGACCTCATACACATAGCCCAAAGGTAGGAAGGTAGATAGATAGATAGATAGATAGATAGATAGATAGATAGATAGATAGATAGATAGATAGATAGGAAGATTATATATTATATATTTATTATATATTATATATTTTATATTATATATTTTATATTATATATTATATATTATATATTTAGTATATTGTATATCAATAGTATATAGTATATAGTATATAGTATATAGTATATAGTATATAGTATATAGTATGTAGTATATAGTATATAGTATATAGTATATAGTATATAGTATATAGTATATAGTATATAGTATATAGTATATAGTATATAGTATATAGTATATAGTATATGTGTGTGTATGTGTGTGTGTGTGTGTGTGTAGCCTATGTTGTAAATGTATCTCATGAGATCAGGGTCACAATGCTTGTAATTTTAAATAGACATGTTTGTTGAAAACTATCAAACCTACATATGTGCGATTTATTTTAAAGTCCCTTTAACAAAAATGAGAACAAAATCCTAAAAGTTAAGCATAAGATGTTGGAAAGGAATTAAAAATCAGGTCATTTGAAAGTGAGACGTAAAATGCTTTCCTTAAAAGGAAGAGGAAGAAAACTGCTACTTTAAGAAAGCTGTGGTGCACACTTTTAATCACAGCCCTGAGGGCAGAGGCAGTTGCATCTCTGAGTTTGAAGCCAGCCTCATCCTGAGAGTGAGTTCAAGGACAACCAGAGCTACACAGAGAAGCCATGTCTTGAAAAACCAAAAGAATACTCTGTAGCAAGTTTCAAATTGCGGTGAAAGGAAGAAGAAAAGGAAAGCGTTCCCCTTCTGACACACACAGACATACATGCTTCCAAAACCCTTCTGTTTACACTGTGACTACTACGTTTACTTGAAGTTAAGGACAGTACTGCGGCCGCAGACATGAGCACCTCCCCTTCATCCTAACTTTCTTCCCAGTGTCACAGCCAACACGGAAGAGATGAAACTGCAGAGCTCCCAGGAAGTCCTTGTCAGTCATTTGTAATCCAGTTGACTATGACTCAAGATAGACGATTCACCTGCACAGAGTTCTCCGCTCAGCATCCTTCACTCCAGTCCAAATGAACCAGCATCCTCCAAAGACAGACTTCTCCCCAGGCCTTCCTCAGCTCTGATCCCTACTTCTACAGAGCCAAGTCCTTCCGTAAGCTACATAAAGTGACCATTCCTCCCCTATCGCTCCTCCTGTCATTGCCCACACTATAGTACTTGTGTCTAAAGGTCATCAACTGATGCTGGGAATGACTTCTGAAGACTTTTTACACCTGATCACGGTTTCAGACAGCAAATTCTGTTTTCAACACAGGAATCACTGTGAACAATCCATCCATGCTGAAAAGGTACTGAGCATCCAGGATGCCCTCTATCCTCAGCTAGGCTCATTGCTGGTCTTTTCAGTCCATTGCCAATATTTTAACAATGTTGTTCTTCATTTTATTTTCTAAGAAAGTATAAGGAAGTTCTTTTTCTTTTCTTACAGGACATGCAAGTAAAAAGAAACTTTCTGCTTTCAGAGCACACTGAGAGTTAGAAAGTTATCTAACACAGCACAGACTCCATCCTTGCAAGCTAATGTTCCTGCCAGAATTCATGTTGCTTTGGAGGCTGACCTTTCACCTTGCCCTGATACTGTTCCTCCTTTCAGACCAGATAAAATCCACCACTGGGTTTTGTCAGAAGCGATGGGCCCCTATCATTAACAAAAAGCAAAGCTTCCTTCCTCTCTGTAAATGCAAACCAGCCAGTCAAGGGCTGTTTACAGCAGTGGCTCATGAAGTCACATTTCACAGACATCTTTTATTTAAGTTTTAGAAATAAATTTTCTAGAATGCTTTTCATTTTGGAAATACTTGGGAAATATAGAGGGGAAAAGACCATGAATCATAATCCTGCCATGTGTGAATTAATACTACCAAGGTCTTAATTATGTATTCTAAACCTTTCAAAAATGAATATAGTACCCAAAGGACTTGACATCCGACTCCACAGATTCAGCCATGTCCATTGATGCTCTCTGCTCACAATGGCTGGGAGATGAACATGGCCTAATTGTCCTTCAACCAGCTAGCAGACAAGGAAAATAGTACATATATACCATGGAATGTTATTCACATGTAGAAGGGAGGGAGGGGGGGGGAGGGAGGGAAGGAGGGAAGGAGGGAGGGAGGGAGGGAAGGAGGGAGGGAGGGAGGGAGGGAGGGAGGGAGGGAGGGAGGGAAGGAGGGAGGAAGGGAGGGAAGGAGGGAGGGAGGGAAGAAGGGAGGGAGGGAGGGAGGGAGGGAGGGAGGGAGGGAGGGAGAAACAAAGGAGAAAAAGAGAACTTTCCAGGTTAAAAAAAATGGATTGGGCTAGAAAAGACAATACTGGATGAGGTAACCCATCTGAGTCTCCTAACTTTAAACCTTCATATATTAAGTAGATCCCTGCGATAACTGCGAAAGCCAGGAAATCCAAAACGGCCCTTCGCTGAGTGGGGAAACAGCAGAGCAGGGAATATGCATGTGAGCAGAAGGGGAGGAGAGCTCTCCTTAGGGAGAGAAAGGAGAGAGGTGGCAAGATAGCCTTGGGGATTTCTGAAACGTCATGAGGAATCATACTACCATCTACCTTTTAAAACAAACAAAAAAAAAAAAAAAACAAAGTAATACATGGAAGTCTGTACATATATAGTTCAAATTAAATTTTCTCATCCAGTCTGAAAATGTTCTCTCCAAAAACAAGGCCATCTAACACAAACCCCAGTACTAGACTTTAGAAGTCCTGTCAGTCAAGACTGCCCAAGAGACTCCCAAAACATAAGCCTATGGTTACTGCCTTTAGTTGTCTTCCCTATTGCTGATGACACCATGCCCTTCAGACACAGGACCTAGGGGACCCTGACCTGGTACTGACCTAAAAGCCTCCTCCCTGAGGTCTAGCGTTCATGGTCCAGAAGGTACCATATAAGATTCCAAAGGAGGGAAACCACCAACAGCTCTCCCCAGCTATGACGGCTCTGACACCCTGCACCACAACAGTGACCAGCAAGCATGTCCACACTAAAGGCATAATACTGGCACTAATGTTTTGGCAGTAACCAACAGGTCCCTAATTGGACTCAAGACTCCCTCCGCAAAAGAGAAATCATGCCTGGTACTGAAAACCCAGCCAACTACCCGGGGCTAGTGAGGTCATGGATTTTGGTGGGAACCTTCAATCATCATGTTACTAAACTATATCCCGAGTATTTGCCTTTACATCCACAGATAAATGTAATCTTCTCCCCTCATCAGGGAAATGTCTCTTTACAACACATGAAGACCATCACAGAAAGCCACAGCCAATCTTTGCTCACACTTGTAGAGCCCAGCCATAGTGGATATAGTTACAAAGCACTCCAGCACCTAAGGGTCTGAGAACATTGCAGAAGATGGGGCCGTGAGACTGTAAGAGCCACACTTTCCAGTTCGGGTAGACATGCACATTTTCTAATTAAGCTCACTCTTATATGGTATTTGTAGAAAATCCAAAATAATTACAATAGTAATATCATATATCATTGGTCACCGTTATTATAATAATGCAAAAATTTGAAACACTACAAGACAGAGGTGCAAAGTGGTTACATCATTGCCAATACTTTGTTCAGTGCAGGTTTTCCACAAAGTTGTATCTGTATCAAAGACAAAATTCACCATGCAACTGTATCTACTAGGAAAGTCAGAAGCTATGCCATAATGTCTCATCAACATGCCTGTCTAAATGTGAGTTGAACAAGAACAATAGGTACGCTAAAGTAGAAAGCCCATGAGGCTTCAACCCTACAAAAAGAACTACAGGCAACTAAAGAATGGTGAAAGCAGGAGAAAGTCTTCCCCAGGGAAGAGATCACCAACTGGTTATCTAGTACCAAATAGTCATCCCTGAAAACATATACACAAGTAACAGTCTATAGACTGAGCAGGCTGCATTTATGAATTTATGAATATATGTATGTAAAGATCACATATATATGTATAGACACATATATAGCCATAGGTAACAACAATTATTTCTTTAAAAAAAAGAAGCCATGAATTTGAAAGAGAAAGAATAAGGAATAGCATATAGAGAAACTGAAGGGATGAAAGAAAAGGAGGAAAGTTGTGTATTTATAGTGTAATATAATATAAATAATATAATATAAATAAAATCAAATCAAAAATAAAACACTTTAAATAAAAAACAAGGGGTCAAATAAATAAAAAAATGAATGAATGAATGAATGAATGAATGAATGTTTTATGGCTGGCTGTGGCTGTGTGGGTCTCTAACCCTACTGCTATTATGGGGGTGGAGAGGCAGATAGGTGGGTCCTGGAACTCAATGACTTACTAACCAGCCAAGTTTTTTAAGTCGATGAGCTCCATGTACATTTCATAAAATTGGAATATGATCCATACTGTTTTCTATCATTTGTAATATCATAGAGTAATATACACTGTCACTAATAACTGGCCTGCCGTGTCATTAACTGATATTCTTGGGAATATTTACAAATATCCGAATTCATGCTCTAAGTAACTGAGACTTAATGGATGCTGTCATTAGCCTCTGGGTGAGGCCCTTTGAACATTCTGCTCCTACATGACTTCAGCTACTTCCACCAGTGAATTCCTGTGAGAACAACACACAGGGCTACAGCGATCTCTGCGGCTTTTAATAACTTCTGCAAAATTCCCCTTCAGAACCTTCTAGAATTTAGATTCCACTGCGTTACAACGGACTCTCTCGCATCGAGTAATTAAAAACTCTTTTTCTATGGCATGATGGAGAAGGATATTATGCAGTTGAAGGTCACATTTATTTGATCACAGGCTAGTCCCCACTCCTTCATCTGAACATAATGATGGCACAAGGGCAGTCCCAGGGAGCCACCTCCACCTCTGTGAACTCTGCAGGAGGTCCAGAGAGCGCAGCATCCATGTGCAATACAACCAATAGATACCAGGGCTTCTGATTCCTTATTAACTCTATCTATTTCCGGGGGGGGGGTGTTATTAGGGCTTTTAAAATTCCCAACTACTGCTGTAAGAAGCTACTGGTATTCTGTCCTAAAAGTCTTTGCATGGGGTCCATCCATCAAGATAAGCAGGACCAAAGTCTACTCACTGGACAGGAGTGTTTGGACAGATTTGTTTATTGGCTCAAAATCCTGGGTAGAAGAAAACCTGATGCTGGACTCACACCCTCCCTGTGGCTTTGGCAATAGCAGACTTACCTACAGAAACGCCATGAAAGGATGCATTGTAGTGGACATATGTTGGGGTCTGAAGGGAAGCCTAGAGGTTTTCCAGGAGGAGGGGTACTAACCTGCTAGTACTTGACATCTAGTTGCAGCCTCAGCCTCAGAAAGACAGACACCCTTGCTCCCAGGATCTACCCACAACACTATATTGAACAATGAAGAACTTGGACCAAAATCCCAGTTACCAAGGCCCCCAAGCACTGCATGAAAAGGCTTTCAAAACGGGAGTGAGCATGAACTCAGGGACCAAGGAGCACCAGCTGTGCATCCAGAGCCTTGGTTGTGAAACTGCACACCCTGGTTTATGAGTCACTTTTAACTAAGGGGATCTGCCTGGTCTCTGTTTCTGTGAACCTCTCTCTACATTACAAAAAGAAAAACACTCCACTTAGCCCTCTTGCAATTAGCTTCTGCTGCTGAGTCTCCATGCTGAGAGCGGCTGCTGAGAGGTCTGGCCCCTTAACAGCAACTGTGAATGCCCTGCTAAGCCAGCTTTTATCTGAGAGGTGTAAGTGGGGCTGACCCAGAGTGCAGTTAGGGGCTAGCTGACCTGCTTGCTGTGGGCAGAGTCACAAGGACTGGAGCCAGGGGCCTGGGTCTGGTTTTTGTTAGGCAACAGCCTCTCACTGTTCTTCAAAGGCATGAGTCCCAGACACCAGAGCTATGAATTCCAGCTGCTGGGTATGAAACCTTATCCTCCTGCCTGCAATTCAGTTGCCTTTAGTCCTCCAGTCTGTAATTTAAAATACCAAATTCAGGGGTGGTGGTCAGGGGCAGTCATGAACCCCATATCCGGCTCTGAAACGTATACACAAAACCCAACCAGGCCTGGAAAACTGCCTAGGATCCCAGCAGAACCTGCAGACCCTGTAAAATGGAACGGTCACATGACAGGGACCCCTAACTTTATCAGCCCAGTTCCCCTAGCTTAGAGAATTCAAAAGCAAGTCTCAAATAGACAACGTCAAAAGCACCTTCAGGCAGTGGAGGGTGTGGGTGACACTACCCCAGTTCAGAGGCCCCTGTGTAAAGGTTAGCCAGGACTAATTAGTCCTGTGCTTTCAGCGCAGGACAGGGGTTCTCCGAGAATGGAGACCTCATCTTAAGTAGGTCCCAGGTGTGGCTTCAGAATTTGCTCCTATGAAAACTCATGGGTAAGATGGATGCCGGCAGACTGAGTGAGGGTGCAACATCAGGCACACAGTAGGCTTTCATGAGCATGCAACACCAGCAACTGGGGGTGGGAGGGGGGGCTGATAGCCTCTTGTCGGGATACCCCTGAGGTATAAATATGGGGCAAGAGGAGACGGCTCAACTTCATTTTCCAAACAGGATGAAATCATCAATTGTTAAAGCCTGAGAGGGTCAAGCCAGCAGTGAGTCAGTCATGAAGCATGATACCCAGCTGGCTATGGGATAACCTTTCCCTTCTTCACACTTGTCCCATTCACCCTTGTTGGAGGTCTCCTGCCCTTAGATGACATTTCCCCTTTTGGTCCATTGTGTTCTTGACAGAACAGTCCCATTCTTTTCCTCAGACCTGCTTCTTCTGTTCTTACTCTTAATGGCGTTTTCATTCTTGATCACCTAAAGCCCATCTTTCTCAACCCTAACACTGGTCAATGCCGGAGCCGATCCTGTTTTTGGAAACTACGGATACTTTCATGGATTCCAACATCTGTAATCTTCCTCCCTCATGGGTCCTCTCTCATCCTGCTACTTCCCTGGTTTGCTTGTTAAATATATAACAATATTGTTATTATGGATTTACTCACCCGGAAAACACATGCCGAGAAGTGCTGGGCTCCAGTGATTAACAATAGAGAATTAGAAAGACTCCCAGCTTCCATGGAACAGACAGTCTGGTGGAGAACATGCCCATCGACCAGCTAATTACACAGTGTTAATATAATTAAAAGTGTGTCCAGTGGTCCGAATGGGGCGCAGGACTCTGAGGCTGTAATAATGTAAGGCTAACAAGGACTTGGGCGGCAGCAGCATTGTGAGTATAGCATCTGGGACGCCCATTTACCTGACACCTCTTCTGCCCAGCCTTGAACTTCAGTGAACACAGTTGTATATTTGTCAATCTTCCAGCCTGCCTTTCAGAAACTCAACAGCAGCTTGTGTCATCACCCACCACCAAGAACAGCACTGCCTTCCCACCAACAGCACTGCCCTCCCACCAACAGCACTGCCCTCCCACCAACAGCACTGCCCTCCCACCAACAGCACTGCCCTCCCACCAACAGCACTGCCTTCCCACCAACAGCACTGCATTCCCACCAACAGCACTGCCTTCCCACCAACAGCACTGCCTTCCCACCAACAGCACTGCCTTCCCACCAACAGCACTGCCGTCCCACCAACAGCACTGCCTTCCCACCAACAGCACTGCCTTCCCACCAACAGCACTGCCCTCCCACCAACAGCACTGCCTTTCCACCAACAGCACTGCCTTCCCACCAACAGCACTGCCTTCCCACCAACAGCACTGCCCTCCCACCAACAGCACTGCCCTCCCACCAACAGCACTGCCTTCCCACCAACAGCACTGCCTTCCCACCAACAGCACTGCCTTTCCACCAACAGCACTGCCCTCCCACCAGCAGCACTGAATTTCCACTGTACTCAGTTGTATATTTTCTTATGCAACCCATATCCCCTTTTTAGAGGCCTCACTCTAACTTAATTTGTCCTGTCTCCCCATCTGTCTGTCTGTCTCTATTTTTCTCCCATGTCCCCACTCCAAGACAGTCTTTTGCTCTCTCCCTTCCCCAATAAACCTCTTGCATGATATCTGTTGTGTGATCTCTTAATGACACAGCTTGGCACCCAACCTGCTAAGGGCACCTCTTGATGCTTTATCCTAACATTTATCTTCTGCCATCTTTGCATCCCTTCTGACACTATTCCAGGATGTCGTCTCTCTCATAATGATCTCTAATATTCAAGATCTCTTTCTCTCTCTCTCTCTCTCTCTCTCTCTCTCTCTCTCTCTCTCTCTCCCTCCCTCCCTCCCTCTCCCTCCTCCCTCCCTCCCTCCCTCCCTCCTCCCTCCCTCCCTCCCTCCCTCTCCCTCCCTCCCTCTCACCCTCTCCCTCCCTCCCTTCCTCTGCTCTCTCTCTCTCTCTCTCTCTCTCTCTCTCTCTCTCTCTCTCTCTCTCTCTCTCTCTCTCCCTCTCCCTTCCCCTCTCCCTCCCCCTCCCCCTTCCCCTCCCCCTTCCCCCCCCCTCTCTGTGTCTGTCTCTCTCTCTGTGTCTGTCTGTTTGTCTCCCTCCCTCCCTCTCTAGTTTTCTCTTCTCAACTTTGGCTCTATTATTTCCAATGCTTCCTGCACCTTCAACTACAGTGCTTCAGAGGAACCCCAAACTCAGTATAGTAAATGAGATTTTCCAAAGCAAAATTACCCCACAGCCCATAGACACTATTCTATCAAAGCGACATTTCTCTTGAACCAACCTAAAGCCTGCCTAGTGAGCAGTATCTAAACATTGACTACCTTCTAACTATATCTGTTGTCACACTAAATGCCCCAAACCCAGAGCCACACCTTCTTAGTTCAAGAAATGCATTCTGCTTATTATTACAAAAATGCTTATAACAAACTTGAACAATAAATAGAATAACAAATTAGGCAACAACATGATAGCCTACTTGCATATCCCCTATACATGTGTGTCCATGCCACATGTCGTGTTTATGACCTATAATCATGCTATGAACATACAGAGTACAGGACTGTACTAACACACTCCCATGCCTCTGCCAGTCTGCACCTGATTGGATGGCTTACTTGAAGCCATGGGATACTGGCAAGCATGACTCAATAAAGGTTAAGAACGGCTCCACTGAATACTCTATAAAATGATTTTAAAGGTCATATTGCATGTGTATATGTTCTACAACTTATTATTCTTTATTGCTGGGCACCTAGGTTTTTTTGTTTTTTGTTTTTACTTTTCCATAATTCATGATAAATACGTGTGCACATAGTATAGACATTTTAGATATTTCTTTAACCTGGATTGAGAGAGTGGCATTTTACATCTTTTTTTTAAAAAAAGTATATATAGTAGTTAAGCCTCTTTAAGCTCTGCCAAAAAGCAGTTTCTAGCCTTTCTCCCACCAGCAATTCAGGGAAGCATCTTTCTTAAGGCCAGCCCTGCTGCTGTAGCTGATGAACAAAAACATGTGCCCTCCTCTTCCTCTGCCAACAAGCTCCCCTGCATGTGATTCTGCCATGCACGTCTTCCATGAATGATCTCTGCCAGCCCTTGGGCTAAGTTTTCCAGTACACAGACATACAACCAGGGAAAACATCCAATCTCATAACCGATTTTAAAGATAGAAAAGGTTTTTCCTCTTGATTTACCAAAGTATTTACATATTAAAATAATTAAACTTTTTTTTTTGATACACAAGCCGAGATTTCAACACTGACTTCAAATTTGTTTCTAAAGCTTGTGATAATACAAAAGTTGGTTTTTAAAGGCCACCCAATCCACTACTCTGTCTTTTCTCATGTTTTCTCCCGTGTTCCATGCCTTAAAAGACGGCTCTTCTCTTGAGCCTGTAGCTAATCTGAGAGAGGCAGTTATATCCTTCAATGTACACAGTGAGCGAAGGACATGATTCTTTTGCATTGGTCACTTACTCGAGTTTCCATCCGTTACTCCACTGACCTGCCACACCCTGGCGTCACATGCTAAATTCTCCAAAAGGCTCCTGTTCTGAGTTGCTCTTCTGCTCCTGTAATCTATCTCTACTGGTACCCTAATTTTTGTTTTAAATTATCGCCCACTTACTGGATGTTCTGCTTTCATGCTTTTAGATATTCACTCAACAAACACTAACCAAGACACAGCATGTGCCATGCACTAGTCCAGGCATGGGGTACACCACACTAAGTCAGGAGAAACACTTCTCTCTGTTCCCCTTTCTGGGGTGGTGTGGGAGACCAAGCACTGTAGAAGCAACATTTATTAAATGCTTCCTCTGTGTGCCAGACTCTGCTAAGCACCTTCTGTGTCCCCTTCATTTCCACTGCAGCCCTAAGTCTGTCTTCCCAGGGCTCTCCCACCCCTACCTCCTTACTCTCAGCTCCCTCTGTTCCATCCATCCTTATTAGCATGGGACCTACAAACTGGCTCAACAAACTTCATCCTCCTCCGAGCTCTCGAGGAACCCTTGACAGGGTTTCCCACCCCTGGGACCGAGTGAACAATCACCTCCAGGATCTTTCATGCAAAGCGGCTAATCTTAGGTCAGATGTCATGAGTTGGGTATGGCTATGATCTATCCATCTCTGAAGCCTCCTAGAACCCAGTGCGTGTGAAGCTGGAAAATCCAGTTCCTTTGGTTTGAGGAAAGTATTAGTGAGCCTCTTGGCTGATCCAGTGTGGCTCTGACACTGTCTGCAAGGGAATTTACGCACACAAGTGAAGTAAGGCCCCCATGAGACTCCAAAGACACTCCTGAACTAAGGATGGTCCCATAGCAGGTATGGCAAAGACAATATGATAACCAAACACTTGCAGAACTGCCTCGGGAAAAGCAGAATAACTAACCGGACACACAACTGGTGTGTCTCCAGGTGGGGGGCACCTGTCCTGCCTGCCGAGGAAGTAAACACCGTGTGTTCCTTCTACCAGGAAGTATTCTGACAGCTGGGGAAGTGAGACCTCAAGAGCCACAGAAAGCAACGTTAGCAGCTGGGTGCAGAGCCACCAAGAAGCCCTAGGTGCTTTGTGGCTCTTTCCTTTGTGCCTGCTTTTAAGGCAGCAAGCCATCCTGTAACTGACGGATAAGAAGGGGCAAAATGGTGGGTACGCAGGGAACCCAGAACATGCGGGATGTTTAACAGGACTCAAGTGAAGCCAGATACGCTCACACAAAGGAAAAAGGAAAGGAGGGAGGGAGGCAGAAGGAAGAAAGTATGGATACATTGTCACAAACAGTAAGGAGGGAGGAGGATGAGAATGAAAGGGAACTGAAGTGGTTACCTATGTTACCAAGATGGACTTCTGATAGGATACCAAAATACTCCCCCAGGCTAGGAGGGATGTAACAGGGTAAGAGGACAAAGGGACCATTTGTTATGAGTGCAGGATCCAGTCTCACCCCAACCTACAGACACTAATGAATAGAAGTGACCACTTTATCCAGCAGACACAAAGCCAAGGCTGCCTTAACAAAAGGAGCTAAGACTGTTGGGAAAAGGAACATCCACCCTAGAACCGGGTGCTAGGTGGGCTTTGGCTACTCATTTGAGGTCATGAGAATGTTAGAACTGTTGCCTTCTAGGAAAAGAGCCTTCAAGATGTACAGAGGTTGTTGGCTCAAGTAGCCCATGAGTGGGTCTTTGGGACATAGCTCCAAGAAAATAGATTCAGTCCTGCCCCATCCTAGCTTCCAGATACACACAGATACAAGATCTATCAAAACAAGAGCTTCTCCCTCTGTGGCCCTGGCGAAGCAATAGAAAAATGATGCTAGGCTTTATCTGAGTCTTATTTTCCTATCAGCAAAATGGGGCCCAAAGTTCCTGGCCGTTGTGAGATGGATGGATGGTTGTTGAGGATTCTCAACTCAGCGCTTTCCTGCAGCCCTGACATCTACATGCCCCGCAGGAGATGGCATGGGGCCAGAAAACGCATTAATTACTAGGCCAGGTGCTACCCTCAAACTATACAGAATGCCTAGCAGATTGCTCCAAACATGCACTCCACATGATTCCATCAGACTGTGGGATTCAGGGGAGACTTGAACACTCTTCCCATTAAACTCGGTCACAGAAAGGGATCAGAAACCCACACCAAGTTCACAGCAGGAAGCGAGACTATGCAACACCCCGCACATCCATGACAGACATAACATTGATTGAAGCTCACGCATGGCAACCTTGGTTCAGAAAATCCTTCTCTGAGCAGCCCAAACACAAGCCAGAGCTGGTACTGAGACGAAACCACATGGCTGGCCTTGGCCTGAAGACAGCCCTCATTACTGTTGGAAAATTAGATGCCTTAACAGCTAAATAAATTAGGTTTCTAAGGGACAATCAGTATAATATAGCGAGTAAATAACCTTGAAGTCAAGCAGACCCCGGATCAAAGCTGACTAAATTTGAGTGTGTTAGAGCACATGCTTACCATATGCCTTCCACATGCCCAACACTGTCATACATGACCCACATGTCCCATACAACCCTGAAAGACAGGAAGTGTTACCAACCTTTATCTACGGTATGCTTGCTGTAGCCATCCAAAGTCACATGACCAAGAGTGGAGGCCAGCCTAGTCTCTTGCTAACGTGAGTCCCCAAGATTTCCTAGGTATCAGAGTCACCCTGGGCAAGGAATGGAACATTCATTAAAACAACCCAGAGCTGCATTCCCTCCACTTAAGTGGTGCCTGAAATTATGTATCCCTATCAAGTTCCCATCCAGATGATGACAACGCTGGTCTAGGAAAGATGGCCTTATGATAAACTGCTATTCACAAGGATAAGTGGACAGATGCTAGTAAAGAATCCGGGGGGGGGGGGGCACATAAAACAAATTTAACACAGTTTCTGATAAGGTCTAGGGGGTCCCACAAGTATTATTTTAACTGATTCTGACTCCAGTGTTCTGGGGTCTTTCTGTAACTAGCATTCTGTCGCCTAGCCCATCCCCCGTCACTACTGTAATGTCACATCCCCTCCCCCATGGTCCCAAAGATCAAGCAGTCACTGCTGTCTCACAGTCCCAGGACAGGAATATGCTCCAATGTCCTAACACAGGCATTAGCAATATTCCCCCATCCTGTTCTGAAACACCAGCACACAGCAAAACACAGGGCTTCCCACAGGCAAACGTGAAAGTAAAGGGGCCAGACACTGACAGGTACACATACGTGATCCTGCAGTTCTAAATACTAACATCTAACTCGCATACAATTATGCCGCCACTGTTACAGGGCTGCTATTGAAGGGGTGTGGGAAGGAGAACACAGGTCTCAAGTGATGTTCGGTACAATGTCCTCTCAGATGAGAAACTGTCACCCGGCAGCCACCTGTTTCTGGCCACAGCAAAGCTGCCCTGTACTCTGAAAGACCCCTGCCCAACCACACAGGAACAAGCATCCCTGCTTTCAAAGGCCCAAGGGCTCCTCTGAATTCTAGTAACCTGGTTCTGCTGGCCCAGATCCAGGCAGACTGCTCATTTGGGTCACTGGGATTCACACTTCAAAAGCAGGAACAAGCTGATGAGTTAAAAATAAAACTGCTGAGGCAGGGGAGGTGCTCTGTTCCTGGAGGGCACCAGGCTTCAGACTGCTGCTGTCTCTTCTCCACCACCAAAGTGAACCAGGACCAGAGCAGACAGGAGGCAAGAGCCCAGCAGACAGGAGCAAGAGTCTGGGCTTTGAAAACCTGCAGTGAGATTCCAGAAGAGAAGCAAGCCCCTTCATGTGGGTTCCAAAGCATCCCAAAAGAGGGCGAGTCCTCATCCTCCCCACAACTCCAGGACAAGGCTGAAAGACAGTAACACTTAACGATGTACACAGATTCCCTGGATGAGTTTGATGACTATGAAGAACCACAAGAACAATAGTCTAATTAATTTCAGAGGGCAAACAAAACTGTGGGGTCTACAGGAAAAAAAGCAACCTTAGAATTAAGGCCATCCAATTAGCAATCTCCAGCAGTAGATGCTCATATACCTGCCCCTTGCTAAATACCAACCCCAAGATGCTCTTTGCCTGGGAAGAGTTGTGAGAGGTTGGCTAGCTTGGACTGCTGGGTCCTTGGTCTTTATTATGAACACCTAGTAGGGTTTCAAGCAGAAAGCCCTACCTGTCCAGTCTGTCAAGACATGCCAAGCTGAGTTCTCACCAAATGGAGAGCATTCAGGACCCCACTGCCTCCCCCTCTCCCCACTTACTGCCGCAGACCTCATCTAAGCCTTGTATTCAAATCTCCTCACAAGAGCCTCATGTTCTAGGCTGACTAAGGTCCTTCACTTCTAGTAAAATATACATGAAGGTGTCAAAGCATTGAAAGATAATAGAAAAAAGATTCTTCAATAGTTTTATATCACAGAATTTTATGTATATAAATAATTTTATATTAACTATGTGCACAAATGTTAGTATTTTGGATATAATGGATAAAATAAAAATTACTAAAGTGAATGTTATCTGTTCCTCCTGAACTTTTAGAAATGTGCTTCCAGACTGGTTTAAACAGCATCCACGGCT